>NC_136988.1:2727500-3205000 GCF_032717465.1 Coenobita brevimanus | reverse complement strand
AGATAGATAGATAGATAGAGAGAGAGAGAGAGAGAGAGAGAGAGAGAGAGAGAGAGAGAGAGAGAGAGAGAGAGAGAGAGAGGGAGGCGGTAGTTCAGTCGGTAGAGAGGTGGCCTGCAGTCCTAACGGACCCATGTTCGAATCCCCGCTGGGGCAGGGAACAATTTAAGGATTTGAATTTAGTAAAAGCAGACTTTACTTATCTACCAGAAGACCCGCTGACATGTCGTAAAAATACCCCCGCTAATACCAATACACCAGTCCTGTATGAGACATAACGTGTATTCAATATGGATGGTGGGCGTTAGCGCCAAAGTGGTGACATGTGAGGTGTATGTTATGTAGGGGAACTACTTGGCCTTGGGAGCAGGCTGTGAAGCCTTTGCACAGAGTCGGACACACATATACTGTATATATATATATATATATATATATATATATATATATATATATATATATATATATATATATATATCATCCATTACAAGTCCAGTGTTGAACAAAGGCCTCCCCAAACCTTCTCCACGAATTCCTTGACTGAGCCAATCTTTGCCACGTTTTCCTTGCAAATTTCTCTGTCTCATGTCTCCACCTCCTGTCTGGCCTTTTTCTCCTATACTATGTTTACAATCTCTTGGTGTCCAGTCAGTCAGTCTCTTGCTCCATCGGTTATCCCTTATTCTTGCTATATGGCCAGCCCACCTCCATTTCTGTTCTTATATAACTTCTGTAACATCATTGACTTTAGGCTGCTTTCTCATCAAAGTTGATCTTTTCCTGTCTCTTAAAGATATTCCCAACATTGTCCTTTCCATAGCTCTCTGAGAACGGATTAATTTATATTCCATCGATTTTGTCAGTTTCCATGTCTCACAACCATACGTCATAGCTGGAATTATACATTCGTTATATACTTTTCGTTTCATACAAACTGGTAAGCTACTTTTCATGATGTCTCTATGTTTACTGATAGATTTCCATCCAATTGTTATGCGTCTTTTTATTTCGCTATCATTACCATTCCTTAATTTTAGTATTTGTCCCAGATAATTGTACTCCTCGACTTCAAGAATTTTTCCGCATATTCTGATGATGCTCTTTGCTGTTTGTGGATTAAACATTAGTGTTACTTCGGTTCATCTTTAGCCCTATTTTGAGACTTTCTCTGTTCAGGTCATTTAATATTTCTTGTAATGTTTCTGCTGTTTCTGAGATTAGGACAGTGTCATCTGCAAATTGTAAATGGTTTAGCTTTTCTCCATCTACGTTCGCTCCTTTGTTTTCCCAGTCTAGCTTTCTGAAAATACTTTCTAGGCATGCTGTAAATAATTTTGGTGAAATTGTATCTCCCTGACGCGCGCCCTTCTCAATCTTAATTTTTTCTGAGTCCTTAGGTAACTAAACTGTATCAATTCCCCCTTTGTATATGTTTTCGAGCAGTTTTACAATGTTCTCATTCACTCCTTGTTCTCGCAATGAATTTAGAATTGCTATGTGCTCCACTGAATCAAAAGCCTTTTCGTAATCAACAAAACCTAAGCACAGTGGTTTATCATATTCTGTAGTTTTCTCAATTAGCTGATTCATTGTGTGTAGATGATCAGTAATCGAATACCCGCTTCGGAATCCTGCCTGTTCACGAGGTTGGTTTTCCTCCGAATATGTTGTTATTCTGTTTGTAAGGACTTTAATGAAGAGTTTGTAAATGACTGATAATAAGCTAATGGGTCGATAGTTACTGAGATCTTTTGAGTCACCTTTTTTGTAAAGTAAAATAACTAATGCATTACACCATATTTTGGGAATTTTCTTCTTTATTTTATACATTGACTAAATAAGTAAGCAAGCCTATTTTATACTACTTCTGCATCCAACAGTAAATCTGCTACTATTCCGTCTTCTCCCAGAGCTTTCCCTCTTTGCATATTTTTAAGAGAAACATTTACTTCGTCTGGTGTTACCTCAGGTAATTCACTTGTGTCAACAGAAAAGTTAGCTATTGGTACTACTGTCTTTGATGCATACAGTTCTTTGTAAAATTCTTCAACTCTCTTCACCATCTTATCTCTGCATTTAATGACTTCACCGTTTTTGTCTTTCAGTGATATAATTTGTTACTTTCCTAGTGCCATTTTACTTCGGACCTGTTTCAGACTTTTTCCTTTTTTGATGGTTTCTTTGACAGATCCATGTTTCTCATTGTTTTTTTCTTATCTTTGTCTTTTGTTGACAAGCTTATTTAATTCCGCTCGTTCTGTTTCATTCTTCTTTGTTTTTACTTTCATTTCCTTTCTTTTTTTCAAAAGGTTGGGTGTCTTTTCTGAATACTTACTGGCTTTGGTTGTATTAGGTTTTCCAACTACCTCTGCTGATTCTCTTAGCACTTTTGTTAGTTTGTCATTCAGCTGATCAGTGTCACAGTCAACTTTGCTTAGGGCCTGAAATCTGTTCCTTATTTCCAACTGAAAGGCTACTTTGTTTTCGTTAACTTTTACAGGGCATATCTTTTTATCTTTAATCATCTTCTTTCTTGCACTCTTGAAATTGAATCTGGCTGTGGAACCCACCATTCTATGGTCATTTCTGATATTTACTTTGTTGATAACTGCGACATTTGTGATCGTGTTATTCTTATCTGCTATTATGAAGTCGATTTCATTCTTTGTTTCTCCGTTTGAGCTTCTCCAGGTCCACTTTCTCCCTGTTCTTTTTTGGAAGACTGTGTTCATTATTCTCATGTTATGGATTTCAGCAAACTTTGCCATCGTTTCTCCTGTGTTGTTCCTTTTTCCCACTCCAAATTTTCCCATACATGCTTCTCCATTTTTTTATTTTTCAACTTTTGCATTGAAGTCTCCCATGAGTATTGTATATGTGGTATTTTCTTCTTCCATAATCTGGGAGATGTCATAGAATGTTTCAATTTCTTCATCTGAGCTCTGAGAAGTTGGTGCATATACTTGTATTACTTTCAGGGTATATTTTTTGCACAGTCTAATTACCATCAGTGCTGCTCTATCAGACACACTGCTGAATTTAACAATGTTGTCTGCAAGATTTCTGTTAGTTAGAAATCCTGCACCACTAACTCTTTCATTTTCCCTTCCACTGTAGTAAAATAGGTGGTTGCTGTCTTGGAGCTGAATTACTTTTTCTTTTCTGTGGATCTCACTCAAATCTACAATATCCCAGCTAATGTTTTTCAGTTCAGTCATTAAGTTATCAAGTTTGTAATCTTCAGCGAGGCTTCTTACATTGTATGCATAGATCTTCATGGATTTCAGATTGTTTAATATCCCAGTCTCTAAATTGCCAAAAAAGTGTCTACTCACTTTCGGTGGTACACTGCCCGTAAGCACAGGAGGCAATGCGGTTGGACCTTTAGTAGACAATGATCCAACAGGAAAGCCCGTCAAATAGTTTGCAATAGAAGTCACGTTTGGTTGGGAGGATTGTGGCAAATAATCTCACCTCCCTGCCACATAGTTTCTGGTGAGATGTAATTTTTTTGCCACCTTATTTGTTATATTCGGTGGAGCCCTATATATCTATAGGGTACCTTGTATATCTACAAGGCCTTCCCTTATCTGCCACCTAGGGATACGTTAGGTAGCAATGGGATCCTACATCTGGATATATATATATATATATATTAATCCCTCCACTATCCGACGTAATAGAGCCAAAGGCATGTCCGGAAAGTGGTCCTGTCCGGATAGTGGGCACCAGCCTCCTGGACTGGTACTTATAGACCCTAACCCAGCCTAACTTTGAAAGCCACCTAAATAACTCCCTACCGGACATGCATAGCACCTATTTAAAACTATTTAAGTCCCTATTCACACCAATAATGGACATAAAGCATGAAATAAATGAAAAGGAACCAAAGAATGAGGAATTAGAAGTGACTGTACCTCAGCCAAGGTACTTACATCACATTTGTGGCTGTCTTTCTAAGGTTTTGGCAGTGGTGAAAATGCTCTTGAAGCACGTACAGTAATCCAGTGTTGTGCTGCACTTAATTCTTTGCACTGTGAGATATAATTGTTTAACACTGCACATTGTTCTTAATTGCACCACTGCAGTTCTAACCACCTGATGAACTGCCAATTTGCACTCCACAGTTGATCCTTTGCACTCTAAGTTCAAATTTCTTAACACTGCACAACACTGTAAAGTCCCATGTGGTCTAGAGGCGAGGTGTTGCAGTATACTCACTGTTTATTCACAAAAAACGAGCACGTGTGGCTTCCAGTGCGATAAGGATCTATTCACAATCGAAGTTTGGGAGTAACTGTTGATGTCGGAGAAATAGAGTTGCCAGATCGCAACGGCCACTTTACCAATCTCCTCAACTTTCATTACCAAATTTAACTTTTCATTACAAAATTCATAAAGCTAGCATTTATTCTTCACTAATTATACAGTATATACAAGTGGAAGTACATGTAATCACTCTCCTTATAATTAACAGCATGTTGATTATTTTCACGCTATGTAGGGTAGCAGATTAATCTGAGAGAGCAAACAATCCACCATCTCCATCCTGTGTATCCTCATACATGTGAAAAATCCGTTTGGTAATGCATTATTCTGATTCATTACCAAACGAATTTTTCATTACCAAACTGGCCCACAATTGGTAATGAAAAATAACAAATGGCAACCCTGACAGGGAGGGGGGGAGGGGGGAGGAAGGAAGAGGTGAAGGGGCGATGGCGTAAGCAGCTGTTTGGCGCCGCTCGGCAATTTCAAATTACTGGTGGGAAAAAATCGGATTTTGGGGGGATTTTTTTCTTTTTTTTTTTGGCCATTTTTCGGTTCCGATGGTCCAGGCCCACAATGTCCGGTAAGTGGGGATCTCTGGAAAGTGGGCATCCGGAAAGTAGAGGGATTACTTTATATATATATATATATATATATATATATATATATATATATATATATATATATATATATATATATATATATATATATATATATATATATATATGTGTGTGTATATATATATATATATATATATATATATATATATATATATATATATATACATATATACATATATATATATATATATATATATATATATATATATATATATACATATATATATATATATATAAATATATATATATATATATATATATATATATATATATATATATATATATACACACACACACACACTCACACACACACACACACACACACACACACACACTCACACACACACACACACACACACACACACACACACACACACACACACACTGCTCGCTGGTACAGTGGTAACGTTCTCGCTTGCCAACTGGTGGACGGGAGTTCGCGCCTCTCTCAGGTTGCGAAAAGTTTCACTGACGAAGTGGGTGGTTACTGTCCTCCTTGAGCAAGGGGACGGGTGTGTGCGTGTGTGAAGGTCACAGCCTTGCCCTTAGATCGGACTATATGAGCTCTCAGCTCCCTTCCGGGAGGGTAAAAGCTGACGATCACGACCATCAAGTGATCCTGACCGACCCGGTGAATTACACATGAGGTGCTACCCAAAAGTTCCAGTAATTTGAATATTGTAGGAATATAAGTTATTTTACCTCCTAGTTCTCACTGTTGCCTTCGAAGTAGTCCGCTTGGGCATGTATACAGTGGTCCCGGCATTTTTCCCTTGAGTCCATCCATCCCCAGAAGGCTTCAGGTGTAATGGTTTTGAGCACCTTCTGTAATTCTGTCTGGATCTCCTCAATCGAGTCAAATCGATGCCCTTTCAGTCGTAATTTCAGGGCAGTGGGCAAGATGGGTGGGTGGGGAATGTCTACCTTGTTAATGGAAGCCAGGAACTGCTGGACAACAAATGACATGTGGGAGGGGGCGTTGTCATGATGCACGACCCAGTCCTTGTTCTTCCACTGTTCTGAACGTTTGCGGCGAATGTTCTCCCTCAGATGCTGCAAAACTTTACAGTACACCTTTGCGCTGACAGATTGACCGGAAGGGACGAATTCCTTGTGAACAATTCCTTGGATATCGAAGAAAATGATCAACATCAACTTGACATTGCTGCGCCATTGGTCTGCCATTGCAAAACCGCCAAACCACCTACAAACCACGTTACAATACTAAGCGTAGCTCAACAACACGTCCGCTCACAGACACGGCCGGGGCCTCACTGACCCACAAGGGTTGCTGCTGACTCTTCCTACCGGCAAAAGGCAAAACTGCAAACGGTTGGCTCCCTCTGTTCAAATTACTGGAACTTTTCTGTAGCACCTGGTACATATATATATCGGAATGTGTTTATTTTTATCTCTATAGAAATCAGAGGTGCTGCATGCAGACCTCTCTAAACAGCTCTAACAGGTGTCATATTTATGGGGAATTTAAGTGTTTACATTACAGTTGCTAAGTGGCCCTTCAGATGGCCAAGACTAGACTTAACTAGAAATCATCAAGTATGTGGTGGAAACATGACAGCCAATTATCAAAGATTTTAAAAATTATAACAGGTACGAAGGGTGACTCTGGTGGACCGATTGGTGGAGTGGGAACGGTGGGTTGAGTGGGTGGACAGGGTGGAAAGCTGGATGGGTGGAGTGGGTGGGAGGGTGGAAGGATGGGTGCATGGGTGTGGTGGGGCAGGGTGGGTGGGCAGGTTTGGATGGGTGTGATGTGGCAGAGTGGATGGGCAAGTTGAGATAGGTGTGGTGGGGCGCATGGGTGGATGAGTGGGTGGGCAGGTTGGGTGGGTGAAGGTGGGTGAGTGGGTGACCATGGCAGATGGGAAGGTAGCTGAATATATTGTTTGGTGGTGGGTCTGCAAGGTGGGTAGGAGGGAAGGGTTGAGGGTGGGTGGGTATTAGAAAAATACTCGTAGGTTCATGGCTGAAATACATCCATGGGCAATATTTCCCTGGAGAAATGGGTCTAAGGATGAACATAGGATCATTGGGTAAAATGGAACCCCAGGGGTCTTTTCTCACAGATGGACCAGGCATCCAGGGTCCCAGGCAGTGCAGGTATGCACGGCCATAGGCTTTTACCCTGGCATCCCTGGGCATTCATGCTAGTATATATGATTTATAAAAATTTATGTTAGTGGATCCCCTTGTAGGATTTTTGACAACTACTCCAAAACATAAACAAAATAACAGTATATGTGTGGGGTGGGCCACAGCCTGTTACTGATAACATGGGAAAGTATGGCAGCAGCTGGATATATTTAACCTGCAGGACATGTCTAAAGTGCTATGCTGATAGGTAAGGCAAATCCCTGTGTCGCTGCATGCAGTAAGATAGGATCTAGTGTCTTGTACTGCACCCTGCCTAGTGATGACGCAGAAGTACACTCCAAGCTGACATTAACAAATATCTGTCAATCTCGTCACCATTACAGAAACTGCAAGTCTATTTGTCTGAGGACAGGATTAGTGAGGAAATAACTTCTTAACAAAGGACATGGGGTATGGGGATGGTGAGTTCAACATCAAGGGTGAGTGTGGTGATGGTATAGCTCTGGTGAGGGTGGCACCATTTAGATGTCTTTCATGGTTTCCTCAGATATAGAAAATCCATGCATCGTTTTAGTTCAGCATCCCATTTACTTAATAAATGCCCACAGTGTGATGTATGTTAACTGTGTTTGAAAGCTGTGGCTATCAGAGGTTGCTAATTATTGAACATTGCCTGGGGATTCAATCATGATTAAATGAGAAGCATCAAGATAAAACCACAAGTAAGATCTCCACACTAACCCGTTCTCTCTGCATTAATTATTAATGATTATCAGAGATATGTACACGTATAGTTCAGCATAATAACTTTTGCTAGTAGACTGTAGCACCAATGGAACAGGGCGGTGCTCCCGAGGTGGATGGCAAGCTGGTGATGGGGAGAACTGGAGCTCCCTTTTCACCAGCCCTTAGTACCCATTGCTGAACAGTTTCAGTGTTTTCATTAACATGCAGAGTAGGCCAGCATACTCTGATAAACCTCTACCTCCAACTGCCTACATCACACTACATGTACGTTAGACATCATACCTATTCCATCCCTCACCCCCCCTCTTATCAATATAGTATTAAGAGTATATGCAGTGGTACCTCGGACTGCCACTACGAGCAGGGTAGGGCAAGTAGCACAGGGCTCTCCTGGTCGTCATCAAGTGGCCATGCCCGGTGGCTCTTGTAACCTCGTATCATGTTTGTCAGTGAAGAAGTGCGGGTTCGGCGTTATATTTTACCAACATCCGTGGCCATTGTGCCAATCTGCATTCTGTCCACTTCTTCCTCCAATCCGTATCCACTCTAGCCCTGTTCCTTACAGAAACCCATATCTCTCCCTCTGCTGACTTATCCCCATACAGTTTTCTTGGTTACCATCTCCTCACAGATTTTCGTGATGAGGGTGGCACATGTTATATCAGATACGAAAATGGAGTAAACGCTATCATGAACTTCACTCCTACTAATTTGGGTTACTCATTATACAAACTAAAATACCTAAATACAACCAATTATATCTATACAGTTCACTGCTCCCCCCAAGCTTCATCAGAACCCAGCATATTTGACTCCATGTCCACATAGTTGACCAACCTTAACTTCACCCTTGTCACTGAAATTACCATTTTGGGTGATTTTAACGTACACAGTGTAGAATGATTATTACATTGTGAAAGGACTGGAGGTACTGGTCTAGAATTCAGGCTGCTTTGCAGAATCGTTTCGTCTCACGCAACTGGCAAAACAACCAACCAACGTACCAGATCATCCTGACCATGGCTGCTATCTCTTGGACCATTCGTGACAAAGAACCCTGATCAATACAGGATAGAGGTACTGTCAGCACTTGGATCCTCCGACATCGGTCTTATCAAAGCCTCATTAGTCATTTGCTCCAAACCTCCTCGTTCTGAACCAGTAAAGGTAAAAACATGGCACTTTGATAATGCAGACTGGGATGGATTTAGAAATTATCTAGGTGATATTCCATGACAGTCTTTCTTCTCCGCTGACATCAGTTCTACTCAAACCCACATTAATGACTTAATACAAGTTGGTATGAAATTGTTCATACCAAGTTACAAATTTACTAAAATGACATGACTCCCCAAAATGGCTGGACAGCAGTTATACCAGAGCAACGACCCAAAAATCTTTAGCATATAACTCTTACCTGAAGTAAAAAAAAAAAAAAAAAAAAACGATTTCTCCAATCAAAAGCTGTGACAAATCTCGCCAAACCAATTTTTCTTCTGAGTCAAACATCCAGGCTTGAACAATACTAGTGACAATAGACAATTCTGGTTAACTCTCAGTTCTTTTCGGTAATGACTTTCCCCACTAAAATCTTCAGACGGAAACACTGTACATAACCCTCGTGGAAAGGCTAACATCCTTGGCAGTTCGTTTGCAAGAAATGACTATAAGCAAGAATGTTCCTGTACTAGAACTTAACTCTCCCGAAATTACTACATTAATGATACCAACTAGAAACATAAAAATCAATACTAGACAATTTACCATCCAACAAACCTCCAGGTCCAGGTGGAATTCCTCCAGTTGTTTTGAAAAAGTGTTCCCCAAAACTTGCACCTGTTATAAACTTGCTTTTGTTCTAGCTATATTATTCAGACTAAGCACACGTACTTTTTCCTAGTTCTTGAAATAAGCCAATACTGACCCAGTTCCCAAGAATGGAACTTCTCTGATTCATCTGATTACAGACCAATAACTATCACATCTTCTCTTGGTAAAGTATTTGAGACTGTTATTAAGAAGCACGCTGATAAACATCTTGAATCCAACAACTTAATTAGTGACATACAGTATGGTTTTTGCCACGAAAAATCCAATATTTATATAAATTAACGACAGACAATATGGTTTTCACCACCAAAGATTCACTGTTGATATAGTCAGTCACTTTCCTCATACCGTCCATGAGTCAACTGACCATTATGGAGAAACCCAGCATTAGCCCTTGATGTTTTTCAAGCTTTTGACAGAGTGTGGCACCATTTCCTGTTTTCCAAACTCCCGTGCCTTAAGGCCTATCATTTTTTATTCCACTGCTTTCCTCATATCTCAGCAAAGAAAGATAAAAGTAGATGATGTATATTTCAATTTCCTCGGCTGATGCCAAAGATCAGTCCTGGCTCCAACCCTGTCCGTAGTTCATATGAAAGATCTCTTGTCTCTCACCCATAATCATATTGACTCACAAGCAGGTGACTCAGTGCTTCACAGTTCCTTCACGGTTAAACATCCATTTACGAAGTTTGGTAAATCTGACTCCTAACTCAGTACAGCAATCTCCATAAATCAAGACTTATCTAAGATCACTGAATGGGTACTAAATAATACTGATCATTAATGCTAGAAAGATCAAATATATCCATTGTACTAACAGAGAGATATTGCTTGATTCCTATATTACCTTATTGCAACCAAAATTCCTATCTCTGAGTGTTTCACTTAACAGTACTGTACTCTCAGCTGGACCTCTCACATTAGGTTACTTGCTAAAACCACCTCAAAGAAACTTGGGTTATTTTACAGAGTCCGCAACTTCTTCACTGACGAGTAGTTAGCTATAATTTACAACTCATATGCACTCTCAGTTCGAATATTGCTCATACTTGTGGAGTGGATGTGGAAAGGATGCACAAAAACAAATGGACAAAATTCAGAGAGCTATAAGAAATATTAATAACCCACCAATTACAAATAAACTACCTCTCCTACGGTTAAGATGGAATTTTGCCTCCCTTGCATTATTTTACAGATACTTTGATTGCAAATTCTCAGACTAAGTTGCATCCACTGTGCCACCTCTCCACGCCTTCTCCCATGCCATACGGAGATCTGATAGCGCTCATGGTTGAACGGTCACAGGGCCATATTGCAGAACTTCTGCCTATCAGAATTCATATATTCTTTGAACTTCTTCTCTTTGGAATTTCTCAAATTAGTTCCCCTCAAACATCAAGCTACAGCAGTTCACGTCCGACTGTTACAGGTATTTCATGAAAGGAAGACACCTGTAATCTGGTGTGTGGATTTTAAACATTTAATTTGTTTTGCTTATTCTGTTCATATTCTATAAAAATATTATCCCCGCTTAATTTTTTTTATTAAATTCACAAACCAAATACATAATTATAATCCTTTGAAAAAATGCAGAGTGCTCTGTAAATACAGCTCCACTGGAAATTCACTCAGTAGTATCTTGTAAACTGCTGGGATGGCTCAGTCTGCTGGAGTGGACATGGGTGTGACAGTGGGAGGAGAAAATGAACAGATAATGTGAGGTACATATTAATGACGCTGACTAAGCCGTCCCTGGAACACACGGAAAATCACCCAATGGAATGGAAGAGGAACATTGTATATGGGTCACCTAGTATTCGCACCTCAGTGCCTCCCTCAGCTGACACTGTTGTCCACTTCCAGGCTGACCTTGAAACTCCTGGTTAATGAAGTCTTAATTCTAACCCGTCTGTACATAAATTGAACGAGTGAACTGAATTATAGACTCAACTGTTGCGTGGTGTAGTCCTGGGGAAGACTGGAACTGGCAATAATTTTTGTCAGTGTTACTGTAGGCAATACACAGTGATCTGAAGCTTTCGTGCATGAGGCGCTGTCTATAATATTCAGCTTCTCCTCCTTTATGCTGTCTTCTGCCTGCAGCCAGGATTGAGTGATAGGATTCATAGAAGGCAGTAATCCTAAGACTTTTCCCTTTTCTACAGGTGCGTGTGGGTGACGTGAGCATTACTACCGGGGACTTCTCCTCCTACACACTGTTCTCCACCTTCCAAGGGCCCTACAAGGCAGAGCAGGGGCGTCTATCCTGCCTAAGGCCTGAAGGTGTCCAGGGAAGGTTCATCAGTGTACAACGTGTTACACTTGAAGAGGATCCCGTGCAGCTGACTGACGTCAATGTGTATGTGAGGCAGCTGTGAGAGGACAATCCATTCCCTTTGGCCTGAGATAGTGTAAGGCACGTTTATCAATCACCCTGCATGATCATCTATAGTTGTTTGATGTTACTGTGTATGTGAGGCAGGTGTGAGAGACACTGGTTAAGTCTGCAATTTGCAAGAGTAAGAAAAAAAATAATCTAAGTGAAGAGGTTAACCAAGCCCAAATGGTGCTTACCCGGGCGACTGAAGCCATTCCCAGGTTCTCGGGCTCCGTGAGGGGCCGGGGGGATGGGGGCGGGGGTTGCTGTGGTTTGGGCCCCATGCTGTCCTCCTCCTCCTCCTCTTCGGCATCCCCTGGGAGGTGGACCCACGATGAAGACACCATCGCTTCAGGTCCAAACCTACTGAAAGGGTTGGGACCACAGTCAGTCACACACTACTGTTCTGCCCAGTGCGTCCTGTGTTTCCCTTTGCACCCCCTTCAAAGTCACTGCACGACTGATATTACAACTAGTAACATCTCACATCCCCCTAACCCCATCACAACATGGTTTTAGACCACTATACTCCACAAACACTCTTCTTACAGACCTTTCACAAAGAGTTTTTGATAGCATCAATTCAGCTAGGCCACCATCCAGAACACTCCTAGTCACACTAGACATTAGCAAAGCTTTTGATGCCATCCCCCACCACAACTTCACAAACAAAATATTCTACACAGACGTGCACAATAGCACAAAAAGATGGCTGTTAAACTATTTAGCAAGCAGATGTGAATATGTAACATTTGCCGGTCGGTCATCGAACATCAGAAACTTCACAAATGGCGTCCCCCAAGGATCTGTTTTGTCCCCTACATTCTTTAACCTATACATGGCTGACATACCCACACCCCACACACCACAGATACACATAACTTCCTATGCAGACTACATAACACTTACATGTAAACACCAAAATGGAAACAGCCGCACACATCCCCCAGTCTTACCTCAACAAACTTCACGACTGGTTCACCACAAATAGACTCAAAATAGCCCCTGCCAAATCTACAGTGACGCTTCTCACAAACTGGACAATAGAACAGTCACCTTCCACACCTCACCATAAACAACTACCCCATACCACACACACACACACACACACACACACACACACACACACACACACACACACACACACACACACACACACAATCCTTGGTGTAACATCCAATATGTCAATGTCATTTAAACAACACATCACAAACATTAAATATAAATTAACACCAAGACTCAACGCCTTAAGGTCACCTGCCCATACAACATTCGGACACAGCAAAGAAACCACCACCACAGTATACAAACAATACAATTATACGTTTAGTGATGAACTATGCAAGCCCTGCCTGGGCTTCTACCTTCACTGAAACACACTACAAAACCCTACAGACCATACAGAACAAGGCCCTAAAAATAATCACAAGCTCCACAACTTCACCTACAGACCACCTACATCAAAAAACCAAAGTCCTCAAAGTCAAGGATCATCTTGACATAAAAGGCACACAAATTCTTGCCGCATACTCCACAAACCCACACATGGCAGCACATCCACACACACCAAGGAACATCAAAACAACACCCAGCACACGATATCATACACAAATACTGTCATCTCCCTCCCTTCGCCCACCTCAAACCAGCTTCCAGAAGCATATCCATACTCAAATCACTCGCCGGTCCATTCAGCCCCTCAAAGACAACACACAGCTGCATCCACGGCCTCATGATATCCACACTTCTGAATCCTACCTCCCTCGTGTGGATAGGGTCCACCTAGCCAGGCTGAGATGTGGGCATCATCCAGCCCTCTTGAGTTATGAGAAGATGCTGGATGACTCTGTCAGTGATGCCTGTCCAAGATGCAACACAGCACCCCATACTATTAAGCACATTATGGAAGACTGCATTGAAAGACTGACAACAACACAACATACACTCCTTGAGAGCTCCGTGGGAAAGCCCGGTCTCGGATTTGGCCCTCCTTAGGGACTCGGGGCTGTTCGGTCAGATTGCCTAGGGAACAACTACTACTATTACTATCAAGCCCAAGTACAATTAAAAGCAAAAATTCCCTTCGAGCATCCCTTTGTGGTATGAGCCTGCAATTTTGTTACATGCAAGTAATTTATTTTAAGCCAGTCACAAAATAATAAACAAATATCGTCATTTAAAAGTACATACGTCAACTGTTGGCCATGCAATGTTGCCACATCACAGGCTTATGGCAACAGGAAAGGTTGAAGGGAATTTCTGCTGTGGAATGAAGAAAGGTTGCTGGTTCCTTGAAAGCAGTGATAAGAAACAGGGAAGTGAGCATGGAAGTGAAAAACTTAATACATGACAGTATTGTGATACCAACTCTGACGTATGAAAGTGAAGCTTGGACGTTGTTGGAGGAACACAAGTCAACAGTGAGAGCTGTGGAAATGAGTTATTTGAGAGGAGCATGTGCCTCAGATTGACAAATGAGGAAGTGAACGATCGTTGTGGTGTGGATGTGGATGTGATAGGACGCGTTAGGAAAAACACACTGAGATGGTTTGGCCATGTGGAGGGGATGGAGAGTGAGAGATTGATGAAGAAAGTGTATGTGAGTGAGGTGGAGGGGGGAGTGGGAGGGGGAGGCCAAGGATGAGATGGAGGGATGTAGTGGAGTGGTATATGAGAGAGGGGTGTGTGAGCTGGGAGCAGGGCAGTGAAATGGCGGGGGACAGGGCGACATGGAGGCGATCTGTTTGTGGCCACCCTTTACAGGATTAAGGCTTCTGGCAATAGATAGATAGACAGAATGAAGGGCCATGAGCAGAAAGTCACCCGATACTTCCCTGCTGGTTGTGGCAATGGGAGATGTTACATGAACGATTTTTTGTGATGGATGACTGAAACACACAACAAAAGAGTGTGAGAAGGACAAATATTGTCTGTTGCCTGGGAAGCAATGAGAAATATGGAAGACAGGTAGAAATGCTGGCAGAAGAATGGCGAAGTATTGCTCATGGGTATATATACAGTGTGACTGGAAAGGGGCAATAATCTAATACTTATGATCAAGCAGCAGTAACCGGATACAACTGGCACCTGTCGATATCTCCCTGCTTAATATTCCATCATAAAAATTGCTCTGAAATATTGAAACCGCAGATTAGATGTTACCAACATTATGCAAGCATCTTCAGTCATTAGTACGAAATTCTCGCAGTAAATCTTTATACATCCCACTCCAATTAAGTGTATCTGTAATTTTGGTAGTGCAATGAGGGATAATTTGGTTTTATATCAATAGGAAAAGATTTAACAATTCTCGTGATATGTAAAGTAATATCCCAATTTTCATACATAGCACCATCTTTTCAGCACTTAAAAATGTGTGAAACTTCGTTATATAATTCCTTTATAAAAGTATTTACGTATCTGTTTGGAAGTCTACCTGTAATTGTTGTTACTTTTAGTTGTTACACATATGGCTAGTGTATTAGAAGATACTACTACTATTACTACTACTACTACTACTACTACTACTACTGCTACTACTGCTGCTACTACTACAGCTACTACTACTATCTTCTTTTCAGTTATCATTACCTCCACGCATTTGGAAATTACATTGCTGAAACAACACCAGTCTTTATAAAACAATTCACCATTTGGAGCTGTATTGTGAAGGTTAACATTAACTTTCATAATATAATCCGTTCATTCCAAACACGTCAATGGCTGTGATGACCAGCCATATGATACTGTTTTTATTAATTCTTTAATTTATAGTTAATACCACAATTCTAATTAAGTCCGTCAACGAAGTTATGTTTTACCCTGCGTTGGTTTGTTTGTCTGAATTTCTGTCTGCTAGCAGGGTTACTCAAAAAGTTATGAACGGATTTAGATTAAATTTTGTTGAAAGGTTTGCCATGGGCCAAGGAAGAAATGATTAAAATTTGGGTCGGATTAGAGTAACTCTGATAGTTCTCAGTTCCAAGGAAATGTTGTGGAAAAGTTTTCCATGGACCAAGAAAGGACTTATTAAATTTTGGGAGGGATCTGGATCCGGATCCGGGTCCTATATCCACGGATCAGGTTCCTTTTAATGGCAATGGCATTTGCGGAGGTATGAACTGTCTGGGAGCTTTCTCGTTGCTAATGCTACTACTACTACTCCTGCTGCTGCTGCTGCTTACTCTACTACTACCAAAAACAACAAAACAACAATAAAACAACAGCAAAAGCAGAAGCAGCAGCAGCAGCAGCAGCAGCAGCACCAGTAAAAACAACAACAACAACAACAGTAACTAGTGCAGCACTCAGCGAGCGCATACCTCCGTCAATGCTTGATCCGAATCCTTCCCCAAATTTAGTCGATTATTTCTTGGCCCATGGCCCACCCTTCCACAAAATTTCATTGAAAATCTGTGAGAACTTTTGGAGATACTGTAAGGTATTATCCGGATCCGCCCCAGAATTTAAAGAATTCTTTCTTGGCCCATGGCCCACCCCGTCGACATAATTTCAATGAAATTCACTGAGAACTTTTCCAGATACTGTACTGTGCGGTAGGATCCGGATCCGGTTCCACTCCCAAACTGAACCAATTCTCGTTTTGGCCCATGGCCCACCCTTCCATACCATATCATTGAAATTCACTGAGAACTTTTTGAGATATGGTGTGAACAAACAAACAAATAATTCCGAATCACAACCAAAATCTAGTCGATGATTCACTGGGCCATATCCTACCCCTCCAAATAATTTAACGAAAATCCTTTTATAACTTTTTGAGTAATCCTACTAACAGACAGACAGACAGACTGCCAGACAGACAGACCGACAAAGAAACAAACAATCAAACAAAGAAACTCGGGGTAAAAATATACCTCCTGGCAGAGTTTAATAATAATAATAATAATAATAATAATAATAATAATAATAACAATAATAATAACAATAATAATAATAGTAATAATAATAATAATAATAATCAAGGCATAGGTGTCCACACATAAAAGTGTGGAACGTGTTCGAGTGTGCAAGATTGCTCAAGTTGTTATTTTACCTATAGGAAAAAAGTGTACCATTCCACTTTTCTTATATTATTGCACAGTTCTCAACAATCTGTCTGTTTTTATAATATGCATATCATAAGTATAGGTCAGTGATTCCCACACTTGGATCCATGGGGTAATCTTAATCCTTTGATACTGGAGATATCTTGTGTCACTTTATTCTTCCTGTCTTCTGACGATATTGTGCAGATTAGGCTATACATTTCGAACAGGAAGGATTGGGTACTCGAATATAAACCCCTTCAGCACAAGCGGCCAGTCCTACGTTCTATACAATCGCTTGGTAGCAGCAAGAATAAGCAAAACGGTACACGTTCGTCATCCGGAGTCAGGGCAGCAAGTATCTCGGTTACTGGTCATAGAATTTCAAAATCATTTTATGCAGACAGTTTTTGTAGGAATTTTATTATTTTTGTCAATCATATTGTTCAAAACATTCCTAGAGGCAATGCAAGATCAATTGAGAGGTGACCTGCAGTCCTAACGGGCCCCGAGTTCAAATCCCGCTGGGGCAGGGAACAGTTTAAAGATTTGAATTTCATGAAAGTCAGACTTTACTGATCTACCAGAAGACCCGCCGACATATCGTAAAAATACCCCCGCTAATACCAATACACCAGTCCTGTATAAGACAGCCCTAGCATGTATTCAATATGGATGGTGGGTGTTAGTGCCGAATTGGTGACATGTAGAGGTGTATGGTATGTTGGAGGACTGCTGAGCCTTGATAGCAGGCTGTGAAGCCTATGCCCAGAGTTAGACACATAAAAAAAAAAATCATCAGATGTTTAAGTAGCGCACTTGCCATAAACACTTTCACGAAAAAGAGCTTGACAAAGTTTGTCTTCATAATGTGGCTCTACCCCTGGTATGGGCGATTGGCCGTCTGTGTATTTGTTTCAGCCTTGTGTGCATTTTTAAAGATCTGTTAAACTCCAAAAAAAAACAAGAGAAAACAAAACATATTTGGCTCTGCATGGAAAATGAATTTTTCGGTATCCTTTTAGAGTGTCAACCACTGACACCTCACTGGGTAACAAAATTAATTTCTACCGTACCTTTAAGTTTTCAATGAGCTTTTTGCACGTTGATAATATGTATTCACCATATTTTTATATGAAAAATCTCTCGAGTTGGTATACAGTAACATCATAGCCAACATGAGTAATACAACTTGTGTCCATCTTTACAGGAGGAAGTAGATGGGAGCATAAGATGTTATAGTATAAAGTCCTGGGAGCCAAAGATGTTATTGTATTAAGTCCTGGGAGACACAAATGTTATTTTATTAATTCCTGGGAGACACGTGTAAACAGTGCAGTCGTGCCGCTGGGCAACACACACAAAGGATACTCTTACCTTTGTCCTGAAAGATTGTATGAGAGTGAGAGATCAACTACGCTCCGTGGGTGTAACATCTGAGTTCCCAGGAAACCATCAAGTAGTACTATACAGAGTCTTTAAGAACAACCTAGAACCCTGATGGTAAATATATGGCTTACCATCACACATAATAAAGTAGGTTTTATTTAAGTGCCTCCTCAGAAATCGCTAAAGTACTGCCGAGAGGAACCCAAAGAGCCAAATAAAAAATACAAAAATAGTTAACTGAACGACTCCCTAAGCTTTGGCATGATGGTCCAAATCCCCTACATCAGTGGTTCCCAAACACTTTCTCTCCCCGAACTACGATTCGTATCTTATGTGGCATCAGAGGTTTCTTAGCTCCCCTTCCTTAGCTATTTATTCCACATGTTATACCAAATCATTCACTTACGTAATTAATATAGCTTTAATATCTACAGTACTTGCATCAGTAACAGAGGAAATCATTGAGGTGCAATATACAGAAGATGTTGCTATGAAAGAGATGTTACAATATCCCGAAGCAACTTAAAAGACGACTTTAAATATGATAACATCTGTGCCTCATTCCCCCATCCTAATACAGTAACCTCTTTGGCTCCCAGGACTTTATTCAATAACACCTTTGGTTCCCAGGACTTAATAACATCTATGGTTCACATACCTTAATACACTAACATTTTTGGCTCCCAGGACTTAGTACAATATCATCTGTGGGTCCCAGGACTTAATTAAGTAATATTTGTGACTCCCAGGACTTAATTCAGTAATATTTGTGTTTCCCAGGACTAAATATAATAACATCTGTGACTTGCACGACTTCGTTCAATAACATTTTTGGCTCCCAGGACTACAACAATATTTATAACAACTTTGGCTCCCAGGACTTAATACAGTAACATCTGTGGCTCCTAGGACGTAGCCTACAACAATAACATCTTTGGCTCCCATGACTTAATACAATAACTAAAAGTACCGTCTTCAATTAGTTCTAAAATACTGTAGACTGCAGGCTACCGAAAAACATATGTAAGATTTTCGTAGTTGTTAGACAGAAAAAAGAAAGGAAAAAAGAAAGTGGAACAGTATTTTTGTTCGACAAAATCCCATCCTAAGATGCTCAGAAAATACTACACTTGCAATAGAAAAATAACATCAGCATTTCATAAGTGTTCGCTTAAAATATTGGAACTATAATTTAGCCTGGAACTCTACCTTCATAGCATGCATCAAAAACACTATACAGGCGAGAGAAAATGAATATGGTATAGCAGTTATGTACCGTAATTCCTACCCCAGATGTGGGCAGGTAATTATGCAGGTGTGCTGCTTCGATCTCTTGATGACGGGGTTACTGGTGCAGGGTAAGATTTCTGGGGCTTATTGTAAGAAGTGCCGATGTTAAAAATAATGTTTTGAGAAAAATGCACTCAAAATTTTTAAGACTTTATAAAAATTCAGCTAAGAAGAATAGTCATAAAAGTAATTTTTTCATGTTTAAGCCGAGTAGCAATCACATAATGCCTTTTTCAGTTTCTAAAAGCTGCTTTGCATTGTGAAAAAAATAAATATATAAAAGAATATTTTCCTATGACACTGATAATTTTTTCCTATTCATTAATAATTAGTACATTTTTTAAATTAAATTGTTTCATGTTTTTAACTGAATATTAAATTTACCTAAGTGTGATTTCCTTATCTGAGTTAATATTTCCATGTTTATAAACACAAATTTGAAAAATATATCCATTTTTTCATAAAAATCACTCCTGAATTGAAACATAAGCCAGATTTCCAAAAATTTCAAGACAATCATTTTTCAGTATTTAAAGACTAATGAGAAATTACACTCTGGTGTCATCATGTAAACAATCATCATCTGCACCATCTGCTGCCTGTATGCTCCTGTAGAAATGTCAACTTCAAGCAGAAGTCAGAGGAAGGAGATCAATCTGGTCCTTCAGCTTTTTAGGCGCAAGTTTCCGTAGTCTGTCTTCTAGTTGTATTATAGCATCCTCTCTAAGACACTGGTGACATTGGTCTTTGTAGCACTGAAAGACCTATATTTTACAAGCTCCCTGGTACCCTTACCTCCATATGAGGCAGTCCCAGCCGGGCAGCTGCTGGGTGCGGATGTGCTGCAAAGCCCTCCACCAACCAACGCTGTAAACGCCGAGGGCCTCGCCCTTCTGACCACAACAACAGCATCGTGGGTCAGGCCGGCGCCAGTGATAGCCTCTCGACCTCAGGGAGTGATGGGGAAGGGCAAGAACCCCCTGACAGAAGGAACACGAACACTGGTGGCGATGCGAGCAGTGTGCCACGGCAGGTGGCACCATGTGTCACAACGACCCGTGTTGGACCTGGCAAATGACTCTGCGTGGGAGAGGATACTGTATCATCTGCCTTGGACTGCGAGCTTTCTCTCTCGCAAACAGCCAGGTGGGTTGTTTCTGTAGCAATGCAGTTTCCTGAATTTGAAGTACTGTTTAAAGATGGTAAGACACGTCCGTATGTGACAGTGAGAAATGGCCATGCTGTGGATTATTTGACTGGTGATGGATTTTGTGGTCTTGTGTTGGAGGCTGTCACCAATTGGCTCCAGACCGGGTTCATTATTCATAATGTGCCTGTCTACTGGGTGGTGGAGGATCTAGGGGCTCAGGAAACTGTCCTTAGGATGAAGAGAAGAATGGTTGGATAATATCCACGCCCACAGCTTATTGCTCTGTTCGAGGGGGAGCCATCGAAGTCAGTTTTCATCAGACCGCTGGGCTACAAGAGGGTTGCACGCTATGTTTTCGGAGTCTGACCTCTGCTACCGCTGCAACCAGTGGGGGATCTGGCGTGGAAATGCAGTGTGGCATACAGGTGTCGTTTTGGTGCTGGGCAGCACCATGGTGCCACCTGCCTGGAAAAAATTAAGAGAGGCGACCATTTCAAACCTCTGTGCTGCAACTGTGGGGGGGAACACAATGTCCACTCGTCCTGGTGTCCCCACAAACCACGGATATCCCCGGCACCATGACACGATGCAGCCCCACCCCAAGTAGCACAACCACCACCACCGGCAATGACCAATGTTTGGGAGGCTTGCCTTCAGGCTTCAACTTTCCTGCCACTGGGAGGCACATCATATGCTGAACCTGTGCATAGCCAATTGTTGGTACATCATGCTGAATCAGCCAGTCAGCCTCCCTGTGACGATCCAATCCGGCCCGACACCACTCTACTGGATGTCATTCGAGATCTCCACGCGGCAGTGCAGGACCTAACCTGGAAACTCCATCGAGTCTGTTGCAACGAGAGAACTACATTCTCAAGTTTAACATGGAAAGTGGTGATTCCGCGGCAGCATGCAAAGTGTCTGAGGCCGTTCCTCTTGGTCCTGGCGGCGGAGAGAGGCCTGCAGGTGGACATCCAGACGGAGGGGGGGCTAGGGCAAGCGAAGACGCTAGGGCAACCGGTACACAGGCAGAAAAGGCAGATCAAGGGGGGGTTTGACATGTGCCACCACCAGGCAGTACTATTAGAGCTGGTGGAACAATTAGAGGCAAGGTTGGCGGGGGTGGAGAAGAGGAATGCAGAGTTTGGCAAGGGGATGAGGGGGTTAGGAGTGACATAGAAGTCCTATGGTTAGCTAATCTTGTATACTTTCAGACCTGGTTTGTATATATGACAACTTCTCTTATCTATAAACACACTGTATTTGTATCAAAATTCTTGAAAGCATCATTCACCATATTACTCCATATTAATCGTTTTGCTTGTCTATCTGCATCACAGTGGCACAGACTACGGCAAACACATAGCAGTTGCCAGTAGCAAATGTACTAATCCAAACAATGCACAAGATGACAGATGTGTCCCCATGGGACTTGTAAAGAAACATTTACAAAACTAGAAAGTAGTGAAGTTAGGGGGGAGTTTGCTAGAGGGAGCGAGTGGTGGCGGATGTGTGGGTGTTGGTTGGCCATCACTCACTGGACCCATTCGCCTCACTGATAAGGCAGTGCGATGTCTGCATCTATGGCGGCAGCCTCGACTGTCTTCCTGTGCTTCTTTGCTATCCTGCTAATACTACTCACTCTTGTATATTTGTATGTTCTATGTATTCCTTTACTTTCCCCACATACTGTAGCTACTAATTGCTAGGGGCCTAATTCTATAACCTCTGCTGTATAATATGAAATTTGCTAAGGAGGTGTGTGGCAACATCTTCCACCTCTTTTGGTTATTTTTATAACCGCTGACTGTATATCGTTATGTATGTTGAAGGAGGTGAGTGGCAAGACCCACCACCTTCTTTTGTTGTATCAGTACTCTGAACCTTTCACAACAATAAATCTTATCAATGCTCGTCAACAGGGAAATGAAAGTGCAGCCTTATTCTTCACCAACATCCCTGGCCTTAGCACAAATTTAAACTCAGTTAATTTTTTTCCTTCAGTCCATATTCCCTTTGGCCCTTTTCCTCACAGAACCACAAATCTCACCCTCTACTGATGTACCCCCATTTTGTTTTCCCGGTTACCATCTCCTCACAATCTTCCGTAACAAGGGCGGCACCTGTTGTTATATCAAATCCCAATATGCAGTTGGCACTATTTTAAACTTCACTTTATCCAGTTTTGATTACTCATTGTATAAACTAAATTGTCAAGATATTACCAAATATATTTGTGTAGTCTATCGCTCCCCCCAATGCTTCTTCGGAACCCAATGTATTTGATTCCATAGCCACACAGTTGAGTAACCTTAACCTTGCCCTTAGCACCGAAATTACCGTTTTGGGGGATTTTAACATACATAATGTTGAATGGTTATTGCATTCTCTCAGGAATGACGACGCTGTTTGCAGAATCATTTAATCTTACCCAGCTGGTAAAGCAACCAACCAGAATACCTGATAATCCTGACCATAATGCCTATCTCTTGGATTTATTCTTGACAAATAATCCCGATCAATACAGGATATAGGTACTGTCATCACTTGGATCCTCCGACTGCAATCTCATCAAAGCCTCATTAGTTAACCCCCTCACACCTCCCTGTTCTGAACCCGTCAGGGTGACCCGATGACACTTTGATGGGGCAAACTGGGATGGATTTAGATATTATCTTACTGACATTCCATGGCAGTCTTTCTTCTCTAGTGATCCCAATTCAACCCAGTTCCACATTTGCGACTTAATACTAGCTGGTATGGATTTATTTATACTAAGTCAACAGTTCACTAAAAGATCGAACTCTCCAAAATGGTTTGATAGGAACTATGCCAGAGAAACGGCTCAAAAGTCATTAGCATATAACTCTTACTTAAAATAAAAAAAACATCTGAATCACACTCTCAATTTATAATTGCTAGAAATCATGCAAAAGCTGTATTAAATCTAGCTAAATCAAACTTTCTTCAAAACCAAGCATCAAAACTACTTAACAACCCTAATGACAATAGAATATTCTGGTCAACTCTTAATTCTATCAATGATAACTTTAACAAATCATCTTCCATTCCCCCACTAAAGTTTTCATATGGCAACATTACAAATAACCCACGTGGGAAAGCAGATATTTTTGCCAGTACATTTGCCAGAAATTTCACCATAGAGGATGCCAGCCAGAATGTCCCAGTACTAGTACTTGATTCTCCCGAAATTTCCTGTCTCAAAATATAGACAAGATACGTAAAATCCGTCCTAGACAATTTACCTACCAACAAAGCTCCAGGCCAAGATGGAATTCCGGCAATTTTTTTTGAAAACGTATTCCCCTGAACTTGCCTCTGTTCTAGCTAAATTATTCAGACTATGCATACGTACTTCTTCATTCCCAAATTCATGGAAAGAAGCCAATATCCACCCAATTCCGAAGAAAGGAAGTTCCTCTGACCCCTCTGACTACGGACCAATAGCTGTCACATCTCTTGGTAAGGTATTTGAAACTTTAATTAATAAGGACATTGTTAAACATCTTGAAGCCAACAACTTAATTACTGATAGACAATATGGTTTTTGCCACGAGAGATCCACCATTGATATACTCAGTCTCCTAACTCATACCATCCATCAATCAATTGACCTACATGGAGAAACTCATGCAGTAGCCCTTGATATTTCTAAAGCTTTCAACAGAGTATGGCACCGTTCCCTCCTGTCCAAACTCCCTTGCTATGGACTAAAGTCTTTTGTTCCTTTGATTTCCTCATATCGTAGTGACAGGAAAATAAGAGTAAAAGTAGATGATGTATATTCCAATTTCCACTCAATTAACGCTGGCATGCCACAGGGATCAGTTCTGGCGCCAACCCTATTCCTGGTTCATATTAATGATCTTTTATCTGCCACCCACAATCCCATCCATTCATATGCAGATAACTCAACACTTCATAGTTCATTCACACTCAGAAACCCATTTACAAAATCTAATATCTTTACCTATCAAGTCAGTACAACCATCTCCATAAATCAAGACCTATCTACGATCAGTGAATAGAGACAAAAAAACCTTGTCACATTTAATCCTAGTAAAACTAAATATATACGAATTACTAATAGACAGATATTGCCAGATTCGCACATTACCTTCGGGGCTATTAATATTTCCATCTCCAAAAGTATTGAAATTCTTGGCATCTCACTTAACAATGCCCTCAGCTGGACCTCTCATGTTAGATCACTTGCTAAAACCGTCTCAAAGAAACTTAGATTATTGTACATAGTCCGTAACTTCTTCACTGACGAGCAGTTAGCTATAATCTATAAGGGTCATGTGTGCTCTCAGCTTGAATATTGCTCACTCCTTTGGAATGGATGTGGAGAGGGTGCATTAAAACAATTAGACAAAATTCAGAACAAGGCTGTTAGAATTACTAACAACCCTGCCATTACAAAAAACCTATACCTCCTTTACAAGTATGAAGGAGTGTTGCCTCCCTTGCATTATTTTACAGATATTTTTATGGCAAATGCTCAGACGAAGTTGTGTCCATGGTGCCACCTCTCCCTGCCTTCCCTCGTGCTACACGGGCATCTGGTAGCGCTCATGACTGGAATGTCACTCAGCCATATTGCAGAACTTCTGTCTATCAGAATTCTTTCATTCCCCGAACTGCAACTCACTGGAACTCGCTTCCCCAGAGTTGCTTCCCTCCAAACTTCAACCTACAGCTGTTTAAGTCTGACTGTTACAGATATTTTATGAAAAGGGGACACCAGTAATCTGGTGTATGGATTTTTTTTTTATTCATTTGTTTTTCCTTTCTCTGCCCAAGATTTGAGGGTCACCCCTTGATTTGCTAGGGTTGGAAGGGGACATCTTAAGCAATGGGGGGAATTTAAGAAAAAGGGGCACTTAAGCATGGGGGAGTAGGCGAATTACTTGCAGTTGGGGTCATTAAATTGCGAAACACAATTCGCACACACACACACACAATATATATATATATATATATATATATATATATATATATATATATATATATATATATATATATATATATCATTCCCAGAACTCTGACACATACGACCAGACACCACTGGCTCTGTAGGACGAATATTTCATCTCTTCTCAGGTAAGAAGGTGATACTAATGACACTTGCCGTTTGCAATGCTTCTGTTAGATTCTGTATTTTCTCCTGTTGATTTATAATGTAAATATTGTTGTTGTTGTTGCTTAACCTAATTTTGTCCGGCCAAGCAGACTCGTCGACCACTGATAAGCAAGTGCTTCTGTAGGGCCGTCCCACAGGTACAGTGCGGAACAGTCACCGAGCAGAGAACCTCCGCCCCCCTTGCGGATGACACTGCCTCACCATTTTCGGACCAGGGTCCTTTCCCACGGAGAGGTGCTGGAAATTATTAAGAAGTTTGACTCCTTGTTTGACACTGCAGCTGCTTTCCTCCAGTAAGGGTATACAGAACCATCACATATAGCCTCCTCATCAGCATCATAGTTCCCTAGTAATTCATGTCAGTGGTAATCAACAACTGCATTATCATTAGCAATCCCAGTACGACTACATGGCACTCAGTTTGACCTAACATACATCAAGGGTGCAGTCGAATTCCACTTGTAGCCAATATGTTAGCAGATTTGGTGACGAAATAGATATGGAATGGAAATATGCTTTACCTCTTGAAACATAGGTATCATTTCTCCTCCTGGTGATACGGTAGTTTACTGCCACGCTAACAAATACTGGCATATCTTTACCAAGAAAACGACAGATAAATGACATTACACGGATCACTACAACATATTAATAAATGAATAAATCGATAAATAATTAAGTATATTCATTAATTTATTCAGCAGCCATCCTTGTAACTCAAGTTCCTACCAGTACTATCGTCAACAAAGGTCCTGTCACCTCACTTGCTTTTTCTCGACGTGATGGAAGATTATTTGTCTGATAAATCCAAAGCAAATGGGTCCGATGAAAATGATATGTGTCCATGTAAGTTCATCCACATCGGTTGCTTCGGTTTCATAAATTGTCAAAATCCATTGGTAATGAAGCCGAAAAGGTGACAGGACTCCTGTTGCCCACTGTACATTAGGAAAATACAATCCAGAAAAAAGAACAGGAACCACGAAGAACGAGAGCCATTAAAAGTAAGCAGAGTGAAATGCTAATACTCTTCTCTGGGCTGCCCTACAGCCAAACTACCCACTCATACAATAACTGTGCTTTAAAACGCTGGTAGGATCGGGACAGAAGACTGCCGAGTCGACCACGAATAAGACATACAGCATCAGGAGAGGAAACCATTATGTGAACTATAGATGGAGTGGCCTTTGATCATTCTGTGTTTAGAAACACGACTTACTGCACTGGTCCACTTAAGGTACTACTCTCATACATATTATTAGTCATAATTAGTTACGTTAAAGCACAGGGTAATCGAGGACTAACTTTGTTAAGGTTATCTCCTGGCAATTTTGATTCATTAACACTAGTCAACTGAGATCCTTTTATGATCAGCTTCGGGTCATTTACTGTAAGTTTATTTAGTTCCTTTAAAGATCAGTTTAGTGTCTATTGAGTCTATTTAGTTATCTTAAAGATCAGCTTCGGGTCATCTAAATCCAATTAAACCGTTCCAAGACTAGTTTAGTGGCAATTAAGTTCATTTAGATACTTCTAGGATTAGTTTCATGTCACTTAAGTAAATGTAATTCCTTTTAGATCAGTTTAGGGTCATTCAACTCACATTAGAGTCATTAGGATTAGTTTAGGTGCTGGCAAGGGACACCTTCACGTAGTGACAGTTATGTGACCAGACGGTGGAGCTACTTGTTTAGACTAACATGCTTCAGTCTCCTCTCTATCCTCCCAAAGGAGAAGGAAGGATTGCGGGAAAAGGGTAACTTCGACCTGCACTCCACTGGGTTCACATCCAATTGAGCCTGAGATTGCAACTACTACTATACTACTTTTGCTACTACTACTTCTTCTTCTTCTACTACTACTACTACTACTACTACTACTACTACTACTATTACTACTACTACTACTACTACTACTACTACTACTACTAATACTAATACTAATACTACTCCTACTGCTGCTGGTGCTGCTGCTCTGCTGCTGCTGCTGCTGCTACTACTACTACTACTACTACTACTACGCTTATTGTAAGGTCATTCATATCCAGTTAAATTGATTCAAGTCGTCTAAGGTACATTCATGTCCATATCTGGTCTAATTCAGTTGTATCATGTTTATTCAGTCTCCTTCAGGACTAAGAAATATTCTGTCTATCTATCTACTTATTGTCAAACGCCCTTACCTGTAAGGGGTGGACACACACAAATTGCCTCAAAGCCTCCCTGAACTCTGCCATTTGGCTGCCCTTCCTCCAGTTTTTTTTTTTTTATAACAGAACAGAGGAAGAAAAAACAAATGAATAAAAAAAAATCCATGCACTAGATTACTGGTGTCCTCTGTTCATAAAATATATGTAACAGTTAGACTTGAAAAGCAGTAGGTTGAAGTTTGGAGGTAAACAACTCTGGGGAAGCGAGTTCCAGAGAGATGCAGCTCGGGGAATGAAAGAATTCTGATAGGCAGAAGTTCTGCAGTATGGCTGAGTGACATTCCAGTCATGAGCGCTGCCAGATGCCCGTGTAGCACGATGGAAAGCATGGAGAGGTGGCACAGTGGACGCAACTTCGTCTGAGCATTTGCTATTGAAATATCTGTAAAATAACGCAAGGGAGGCAACATTCCTTCTTACTTGTAGGGGAGGAAGTTTATTAGTAATAGCAGGGTTATTAATAATTCTAAAAGCTTTGTTCTGAATTTTGTCTAGTTGTTTTAATGCAACCTTTCCACATTCATTCCACATGGGTCAGCAGTATTCAAGCTGAGAGAGCGCATGACCCTTATAAATTATAACTAACTGCTCGTCAGTGAAGAAGTTACGGACTTTGTACAATAATCCAAGTTTCTTTGAGGCGGCTTTAGCAAGTGATCTGTCATGAGAGGTCCAGCTGGGGGCATTGTTAAGCGAGACGGTGAGAAATTCAATACTTTTGGAAATGGGAATATTTGTAGCATTGAAGGTAATATACGACTCTGGTAATACCTGTCTATTAGTAAATTGTATATATTTAGTTTTACTAGCATTAAATGAGACAAGGTTATTTTGTCCACATTCACTGATTGTGGATAAGTCTTGATTTAAAGAGATGGCTATACTGAGTTGAGAGGTAGAGACATCAGACTTTGTAAATGGATGTCTGAGTGTGAATGAACTATGAAGTGTTGAGTCATCTGCATATGAATGGATAGGACTGTGGGTGACAGATAAGAGATCATTAATATGAACGAGGAACAGGGTCGGTGCCAGAACTGATCCCTGCAGCACGCAGATGTTGAGTGGAAAGTGAAATATACATCATCTACCTTTACTTTTTTTTTCTGTTGCTGAGATATGAGGAAATCAAAGGAACAAAAGAGTTTAGTCCATAGCAAGGGAGTTTGGACAACAGGGAACGGTGCCTCATTCTGTCGAAAGCTTTAGAAATATTCAGGGCTACTGCATGAGTTTCTCCTTGTAGGTCAACTGATTGATGGATGGTATGAGTCAGGAGATTGAGTATGTCAATGGTTGATCTTTCTTGGCGAAAACCATATTGTCTATCACTAATTAAGTTGTTGGATTCAAGATGTTTAACTATGTGCTTATTAATTACAGTTTCAAAAACCTTACCAAGAGAAGATGTGACAGCTATTTGTCTGTAATCAGAGGGGTCGGAGGAACTTCCTTTCTTTGGAATTGGGTGGATATTGGCTTCTTTCAATGAATTAGGAAATGAAGAAGTCCATATGCATAGTCTGAATAATTTTGCAAGAACAGAGGCAAGTTCTGGAGAACCCTTTTTCAAAACAATTGGCGGAATTCCATTTGGGCCTGGAGCTTTGTTGGTAGGTAAATTGTCTAGGATGGATTTTACGTATCTTGTCTGTATTTTAAGTGAAGCAGTTTCGGGAGAGTCAAGTTCTAGTACTGGGACGTTCTGGCTGGCTTCCTCTAAGGTAGAATTTCTGGCGAATGTACTGGCAAAGATATCTGCTTTCCCATGCGGGTCATTTGTAGTGTTGCCATCTGGAGATGTTAGTGGGGGAATGGATGATGACTTGTTACAGGTATTATTGAAAGAATTTAGAGTTGACCAGAATATTCTGTTGTCTTTAGGGTTGTCCAGTAGTTTCGATGCTTGGTTTTGAAGAAAGTTTGATTTAGCAACATTTATTACACCTTTTGCATGATTTCTAGCAATTATAAATTGAGAGTGATTCAGATGTTTTTTATTTTAAGTAATAATTATATGCTGATGACTTTTGGGCGGTTGCTCTGGCACAGTTGCTCTCAAACCATTTTGGAGAGTTCGATCTTTTAGTGAATTGTTGACCAGGTATGAATAAATCCATACCAGCTAGTATTAAGTTGCAAATATGGAACTGGGTAGAACTGACATCACTAGAGAAGAAAGAGTGCCGTGGAATGTCAGCAAGATAATTTCTAAATTCATCCCAGTTTGCCCTATCAAAGTGTCATCGGGTCACCCTGACAGGTTCAGAATGGGGAGGTTTGGGGGGGCTAACTAATGAGGCTTTGATGAGATTGTGGTCAGAGGATCCAAATGGAGACAATACCTCTGCCCTGTACTGATCTGGATTATTTGTCAGGAACAGATCCAAAAGATGGGCATTATGGTCAGGATTATCCGGAATTCTGGTTGGTTGCTTTACCAGTTGCGTGAGATTAAATGACTCTGCAAACAGCTCGGACTCTAGACTAGCATCGTCAGTCCTGGCAGAATGCAATAACCATTTAACATTATGTATGTTAAAATCACCCATAATGGTAATTTCGGTGCTAAGGGCAAGGTTAAGGTTACTCAACTGTGTGGAAATGGAATCAAATACACTGGGTTCAGAATAAGTACTGGGGGAGCTGTAGACTACACAGATATATTTGGAAATATTTTGACAGTTTAGTTTATACAATGAGTAATCAAAACTGCGAGAAGTGAAGTTTAAAATGGTGTCAACTGTATATTGGGATTTGATATAACAGGTGCCATCCTTATTACGGAAGTTTGTGAGGAGATGGAAACTGGGAAAACAATATTGGGATATTTCAGTAGACGTTGAGATTTGTGGTTCTGTGAGGAAAAAATGGACTGAATTTAAGTTGGTACTAAGCCCACAGATGTTGGTGAAGAATAAGGCGGCATTTTCACTTCTCCGCTGACGAGCATGGCCGGTAATCGCACTAGTCACTGCCGGCACACTCACTTGATGGCGACCGGGAGGACCCTGTGCCACCAGCCCTACCCTGCCATGGTGGCAATCCGAGGTACCACCTCTCTCTATCTCTCCATTCCCTCCCTCCATCTCATCGTTGGTCTACCACAGCCCTTCTCCCCCGCCACTTCACTCACATACACTCTCCTAGTCAGTTTCTCATTCTTCATTCTCTCCACATGGCCAAACCAACACAGGTCATGTCTCTTAACACTTCTAATCACATCAATGTTAATCGATGCCTCTTGAAATTCAGTCAGCCTATCGCTTCTATTTCGGTAGTCAAGGCATGCTATGTGCTCATTAAATATAGTAAATATTTTTCATTTATGACGGGATCAAGTTTTTTCACATCAGCGTATTTTTTGCGATTATTGTGCCAATTTTGGTGCGATTTGAATGTGTAGTTTCGGCTACCTAAAACACACACACACACACACACACACACACACACACACACACACACACACACACACACCGCTACTGCTATAGTATATTAGATGTGAAATAATGCATGGAGGCAACATTCTTCCTTACATGGCTCACACCAGACTGACTTGTCCGATTCGCATCTCACAGGAACAGTATTAAGAGTAGTGAGAAAACTTTGGAATATCTCGGAAAATTAGTGTAACTGCTACTGTTCCTCTGCTCATAAAGAAAGGAGTACAGTACAGCAACTCGCTATTCTACTCGTTGTACTGTAACGTAATCTTAAATTGGCTTCTTTCCTTCTCGAATACTGAGTTTTAATACTAGATGAACACTGAAATATGATGGTAATCATGGAAAGTGTGTATAGGCGTTGTAGTGTCTTTTTCGGCCATTGAGCTACGTGAAACCAGTAAAACGCTTTTGTTGGCAAGGTACAATCCGAAAGCATTGAAATGTCGTCTTACACTCCGAGGATGCCTAGTGTATATTGATGGCTATCTACCTACCAAGTTTCATGCCTTTACGACAAACTGTCTGGCCTGTGGCCCTCTTCTGAAGATTATTGACGTACTGAACTTCGTGCGTGTCACATGCCCTCTGCACTGCCTGGGCGAGATGAAACCTGTCAAAAATCTTTAAAAATTGGGCTATCATATGGTGCAAGCCACACAGTGATCAACCGTGTGGTTGCTGAGATATAAGCTTCTCAAATGCGTTACGGTCGGGCTAGGCCAGGTTGGGCGGGGTGGAGTCAGCCTGCTCATATGTAAGAAAATGCCACTACTTGATGAGAGACTCACAAGGGCTTCTTCCTCGCTCGTAATAAGCTGCAAGAGAGCGAAAATCTTGGTCAAATTAAGGTGAAACTTCTGTAATAAAAGTAGCACTTATGTAGCATCACTACTTGTAGTACCACTACACTTAGCACTGGTTACCTCCCAGCCTTGTACTTGGCTTCCTGGTATACAGGAAATTACTTTGTCACTCAGTGCCTGAAGGCGGCAGTGCATCGAGTGAGGGGATGGTGGACGCCCCCACCTATCACAGTATGATATTGTCTATTATTCTAACGCCACACGATATTGTCGGTTTGGGAGAAATTGGAGGAAGTGCAGAGGTTAACGATGGTAGAACAAAACACTTCAAGTTCAAAATCCTATCTGAAGCTGAATTGCCAAAAGACTGCAAGAATTATATAAAAACAAATCTTGAGGTTGAATTTACTGGGAACTTTACATAAAAGGAAAGAAAATCATAATTCCCAACTCTTCCCATCTAAGGATGGGGTGAGGGCTGAAGAGTCACACTATCGTGACCATGAAATAGGATACAAAAACCTACACTGGCAAACGAAAAAAGATGTATTCCAAACAGTTTCAGCGACAGCTGTCGCCCTCTTCAGTGGATCTACAGACCAAGAGTGGTCTGTAGATCCACTGAAGAGGGCGACAGCTGTCGCCGAAACTGTTTGGAATACATCTTTTTTCCTCTGCCAGTGTGGGTTTTTGTATCCGATGGGGTGAGGTTGGATCCAGGAACTAGCTGTTGTTGTGAAACCCCGGTCTGTCTGGCCGAGCAGATCCATCAACCACAAGCAAGTAACCGCCCCTGCAGGACTGTCCCGCGCAGTCTGGACATCACATTTGTGTCTCTCCACCCACTTAACAAGGGCACCACTGCAGGCCTCACATCACCTCGTTATTTGGTTATATGGTTAACATTCAGCATTGTAAATGGTTTCCCGGGTTATGGTGAAATCATTTGGCATGTCACTCAGTGTAGAGTCAACTCAAGTGGAAAGAAATGCAATAAAAATTTACAGGAATAAAGGGAAAAATAAGAATACAGATCGATAAATCAGTGTCCAAGAATGTGCTGCGTTTCCTTACGTCAGCTAGACAACACCAAGGCGAGCAGACGACAGAGAGATGCAACTATTGCAAGTAGAGATCTTTTCTTTAAGATGGCTTCATATTTTGAAACGATGTCTTTAGAAGGTGATAAGAGAAGGGACAAAGGTAAAAAACAGGAAGGAAATTTCTACCTAGAACTGGATAAAAAGGACTCTTACGATAAGTGGCTGGGGAACGGCTGGGAGAAGGAGGGAGGTGAGAAGACAGGAAGAAATCAGTAGGATAGAAGTTGTGGAAGCAATGAAGAAAGTTAAATCGGGGAAAGCCCCTGGAATTGATGGAGTGTGTGGTGAAATGCTGAAGCATGGGGGAGAGATAGTAGTAGAATGGATGTGGAAGATGTGCAGATTGGCCTGGGAGGAAGGTAGAGTCCTGGAGGATTGGAAAGCAGGTATAATTATTCCCTTGTACAAAGGAAAATGGGAAAAAGAAGTGTGTGGTAATCATAGGGGCATTTGTCTTCTTAGTATAATAGGAAAAGTGTATGGTAGGATACTTATTGACAGAGTTAGAGAAAGAACAGAGAAATTTATTGGAGAAGAACAGGGAGGCTTTAGGAAGGGAAAAGGTTGTGTAGATCAGATATTCATTCTTAGATCTTTACTGGAAAAGTTTCTAGAGAAAGGAAAGAAGTTGTATGCGGCTTTCATGGATTTGGAGAAAGCATATGACAGGGTGGATAGACAAGGTTTGTGGAAAGTGTTAAGAATATATGGAGTAGATGGGAAGTTGTTGAATGCTGTGAAGAGTATGTACGATGGTGCGAAGGCTGCAGTGCGTGTGGATGGTGAACTAAGTGAATTTTTCTCTTTGAAAGTTGGGTTGAAACAGGGATGTGTCATGTCTCCATGGTTGTTCAATCTGTACATGGATGGGATAATAAAAGAGGTACAAGGTAGGGTAGTGGATGTTAGAGTGGCCCTGGTGAGAGAGGATAGTGTTTGGAAACTCCCTGTACTGTTGTTTGCAGATGATACTGTGTTGTTGAGTGAAGACGAAGGGGAGCTGCAAGGCTTGGTGGATGAGTTTGGGAGAGTGTGTAAGAAACAGAATCTAAAGGTGAACGTAGGAAAGAGTAAAGTGGTGGTCTTTGAGAGAGGTGAAGTCAGTGAATATACAGCGAGGTTGGATGGTGAGGTATTGGAAAATGTGAGTACGTTTAAGTACTTGGGTAGTGTGATGAGTAAGGATGGAGGTTTGGAGGGTGAAGTGCTTGAAAGGATACAGCAGGGAAGAAAGGTTGCTGGTTCCTTGAAAGCAGTGATAAGAAACAGGGAAGTGAGCATGGAAGAGAAAAAGTTACTACATGACAGTATTGTGATACCAACTCTAACGTACGGAAGTGAAGCTTGGACGTTGTTGGAAGGACACAAGTCAAGAGTGAGAGCAGTGAAAATGAGTTTTTTAAGAGGAGCTGTGGAGTCACATGGAGAGACAGGCTGACGAATGAGGATATAAAGGAGCATTGTGGTGTGGATGTGGATGTGATAGGAAGCGTTATGAGGAACACACTGAGGTGGTTTAGCCATGTAGAGAGGATGGAGGGTGAAAGACTGACGGAGAGAGTGTATGTGAGTGAGGTGGAGGGGGTAAGAGGAAGGGGGAGGCCGAAGATGAGATGGAGGGATGGGGTGGAGAGGTATATGAGAGAGGGGGGTGTGAGTTGGGAGCAGGGCAGTGAAATGGCGGCGGACAGGGCGACTTGGAGGCGATTTGTTTGTGGCCACCCCAAACGGGATTGAGGCGTCTGGCAATAGATAGATAGATAGACGATAAGTTAGCTGAAAAGATAAATAGACTAGAGAGAACTTTTCAAATGGAAATGAATGAAATCAAGAATAAGGTACGCAAACAGAAGGAAAGAAATGAAGACTTAAAAAGGGAAATAAACAGAAAAGTCACAACAATAGACGAACTATCAGCTGAGGTATATTTACTGAGAACGAAGGCTAATGAAATGGAATGTAGAGTTGTCAACCATGACAGAATTAGGGACGATTTCAGAAATGATATGGAGAAATTCAGGCAAGCAAGCAGTGTGATGGGCTAAAGTAATACTACTGAAAAGAAAATAACACAGGTAAATGAAATGGTGAGAAAGTACAACATGAGGTACAAACTAAGTATGATGAAATGGTGAATGTAAAGAATGATTTAGATACAAAGGTAGAAGAAAAAAGCGTAAGAAAGGAAGTGAAAGAAATAATAAAAAGCAAACCAAAACTAGTCAGGGAAGCTGTAGAGATTAACAAATCCATAGCAATCAGTGGCATTGGTGAAGAAGACAAAAAAAAAAAAAAAAAAAAAAAAGAATCTCAAGGGAGAAAAAGGAGACAGAAAATATAATGAATATATTGTACTGAAACAAGCGTCAGAAGATACATGTGATAAAGATCTAGAAGTACTCAAAAGGCTAGGAAAACATGAGAGAAGTAAGTCAAGGCCTCTGAAAGTAATCTTCCAGAGTGCAAACACTGTAGAGGAAATATTAAAAAATGACAACAAACTCAAGGAAAAAGAGGAATTTAAAAGTGTATGGATAAAAGGATGCCTAAAGAGGAATTGGGAGCACTAAAGGACATGAGGGAGGAAGTAAAAACAAAGAACGAGGAAAGATCAGAGGAAGAGAATTTTTTTTTTTTTTTACAGAGTAATTGGATGGCAGGTACGAAAGTGGTACATAATCAGCAGGGAATAAAAAGTACGAAGGTAGCAGATTCAAGCTATGACAAGTGTGTAAACAAGATGACCAAATTGATGTACTCAAATGTATATGGAATGGTATCTAAATTATTTGAGATGATAGGCCATAGCCATAAAAAAGGAACCACATATTATTTGCCTAACTGAAACAAAATTTGCCTCAAGGATATCAAACGAAACTCTAAACTTAGAGGTGTACAATATATGGAGAAGAGATAGGAATTTAAAAAAAGGAGGAGGAATCTAATACTAACAACGAAAAATCTACATATTAAAGAAATAGAACTAGATATACCCTCACAAGCAAAAATGATTCCAGTAGAGATTGACACATCTGAGGGGAATTTAATTGTGGCTAATTTATACATGCAACCCACAACAAACACTTGGGAGAGAGGCGAATATGAAGACCTGGTAGAGAGTATAATTCACAGTTAAAGTGTATTACTACATCGAATGGAAGAGAAATCTTAAAGAATTATATTAACTGGAGATTTCAATACACATATAAATTGGAATACTCTAGATGGAAGAAGCCATGAAAGCTGCTGGGACCAAAAGCTCCTGGATCTTTTCAGGAGTTTTTCCTATCACAACATGTAAAGGGGAAAAAAAAGACAGAAAAAGAGGACTTGATGATCCATCAGTACTAGATCTCATATTTATTTGGCAAGAAAATGATAGTGACAATATAATGTATCACCCTTCATTTGGAAAAAAGCGACCATACTCTTGTTACCTGCAACTTCAGGACTGCATATGACATAACAGCAATGAGAGTTACAAAAAGAGTCTAAACTACAAAAAGGGCAACTACTATGACCTAAAGAAGTATTTCTTAGAAACTGATTGGGAAAAGGAGCTTAGAGGACAAAATTTAAATGAGAGAGAGAGAGAGAGAGAGAGAGAGAGAGAGAGAGAGAGAGAGAGAGAGAGAGAGAGAGAGAGAGAGAGAGAGAGAGAGAGAGAGAGAGAGAGAGAGAGAGAGAAATCTGTGAATTTTATGAAATAGCAGTCCAAAATTATATTCCACAGCACAAAGGAACAGAAAATAATATAAAGAAATTGTTTAATACAGAATGTAAAAAAAAAAAAAAAAAAAAAGACTAGCTGTCGAACAGATACAAAAGAAACAATAGTGAGAGGACATATAATGACTATAAAGAGGCGAGAAATGAATATACAAGGATAAGGAGTGAAGCTCAAAGATAGTTTGAAGAAGACATTGTAAATAAAAGAAGTGATCAACCAAAGCTATTTTACAGCTACATACGAAGCAAAACCAAAGTTAAAGATAAAATACAGTCCATTACGGAGGAGGGGATCATCTAGACACAAGAAAAAGTTATTTGTAAAGTACTGAATAAAAATTTCCAATCAGTTTTTACAGAAAAAAATATTTTTGAGGGAGTTGAGATGGAACATGCATGCCCACACATATTACCAGATATACAAATATCAGATAAAGAAGTAAAGGAAGAGTTAAGTAAATTAGATACAGGAGAAGCAAATGGATCTCACGAAACTTCAGGTTGGGTGCCACATAAACATGCAAAAGAGCTAAGTATGTCAGGACTCCAAATTATAATAATACAACTCACAGATAGATAGATAGTTAGATAGATAGATAGACAGATAGAAGCACCAAGCCAGGGGGTGTGATAGGAAGTGTGTCAGCAACCCTTGCAACTCTTAAGTGAAGGAATGTTGGACGTGCACCAGAAGCTGTACATACACACAGACATACAGTGTCCTAGAAGCTTCACAACAGTATAGTCCACGTGACACGACCCCTGCTAAACGAGAATGTAGGAACCAGAGATCTGAAAGGGGCTAGCCATAGAACCGACAGGTAGCGGAGAGAGCAAATAACAAGAGGATTCCATCGAGACTTAGGTAGTAAATTAAGTCCATGTGTAATACATACGCTGCTCAACTTAGACTTTCTTTGAAGATAATAAATCAAGATCAACTCCCTGTATTCATCTTTAACTCCTCCTGCTCTTCGATTAAAACAATAACTTTAACCAAAACTCTATCAATCTATCTATTGCAAGACGCTTCAATCCCGTTCGGGGTGGCAACAAACAAATCGCTTCCACGTCACCCTGTCCCCCGCCATTTCACTGCCCTGCTCCCAACTCACACACCCCTCTCTCATATACCTCTCCACCCCATCCCTCCATCTCATCCTCGGCCTCCCCCTCCCTCTCCCCCCCTCCACCTCACTCACATAAACTCTCTTCGTCAGTCATTCACCCTCCATCCTCTCCACATGGCCAAACCACCTCAGTGTATTCCTCCTAACGCTTTCTATCACATCCACATTCACACCACAACGCTCCTTTACATCCTCATTTTGTCAGGCTATCTCTCCATATGACTCCACAGGCTCCTCTTAAATAACTCATTTCCATTGCTCTCACTCTTGACTTGTGTCCTTCCAACAACGTCCAAGCTTCACTTCCATACGTTAGAGTTGATATCACAATACTGTCATGTAGTAACTTTTTCACTTCCATACTCACTTCCCTGTTTCTTATCACTGCTTTCAAGGAACCAGCAACCTTTCTTCCCTGCTGTACCCTTTCAAGCACTTCGCCCTCCAAACCTCCACCCTTACTCATTACACTACCCAAGTACTTAAACGTACTCACATTATCCAGTTCCTCACCATCCAACCTCGCTGTACATTCACTGACTTCACTTCTCTCAAAGACCATCACTTTACTCTTCCCTACATTCACCTTTAGATTCCGTTTCTTACACACTCTCCCAAACTCATCCACTAAGCCTTGCAGCTCCCCTTCGTCTTCACTCAACAACACAGTATTATCTGCAAACAACAGTACAGGGAGTTTACAAACACAGCCCTCTCTCACCAGGGCCACTCCAGCATCCACTACCCTACCTTGTACTTCTTTTATTACCCCATTCATGTACAGATTGAACAACCATGGAGACATGACACATCCCTGATTCAACCCAACCTTCAAAGAGAAAAATTCACTCAGTTCACTATCCACACTCACTGCAGCCTTAGCATCATCACCCATACTCTTCACCTCATTCAACAACTTCCCATCTACTCCATATATTCTTAATACTTTTCACAATCCTTGTCTATCGACCTTCTCATATGCTTTCTCCAAATCCATGAGGGCTGCATACAACTTCTTTCCCTTCTCTAGAAACTTTTCCACTAAAGATCTAAGAATGAATATCTGATCTACACAACCTTTTCCCTTCCTAAAGCCTCTCTGTTCTTCTCCAACTAATTCCTCTGTTCTTTCTCTAACTCTGTCAATAAGTATCCTACCATACACTTTTCCTATTATACTAAGAAAACAAATGCCCCTATGATTTCCACACACATCGATTTCCCCTTTTCCTTTGTACAAGGGAATAATTATACCTGACTTCCAATCCTCCAGGACTCTACCTTCCTCCCAGGCCAATCTGCACATCTTCCACATCCATTCTACTACTATCTCTCCCCCATGCTTCAGCATTTCACCATACACTCCATCAATTCCTGGGGCTTTCCCCAGTTTAACTTTCTTCATTGCTTCCACAACTTCTATCCTACTGATTTTTTCCTGACTTCTCTCCTCCCTTCTTCTCCCAGCCATTCCCCAGCCACTTATACTCACATTACTTCCATCCTCTATGTTCACCAATTTCTTAAAGTGTTCTCTCCATCTGCTCACTTTTTCTCCCTTCTCCACTAGTTAGCTACCATTTTTATCTTTCACTCCCCTGCTAACTTCACATCCACCCTGTCTTACTCTCTTCACCTCTTTCCAGAACATTTTCTTACAGTCCCTCCACTTTACACTCTAATTCCTTCCAAATTACTCATCCACTCTCCTCTTTCTCTTACTAAACTTTTCACCACTTTCTTTCTTTCTACATACAACTCTCTCTTCTGCCTCTCAACTTCTTCCACGTCCCATTGTATGCTTTGTTCTTTTGTGCCACAGCCTGTCTCACCTCTTCATTCCACCACGCTGTTCCTTGCACCCCCCTCTGTTTTCTCTTCATCCCACACACCACATCACATGCTGCACATATTTCTTCTGTGAATATCTTACACACGCCTTCCACGTCCCCCATCTGCTCCATTTCATATTTGCCCAATCGTTTCTCCACTTCTCTCTTATATTCTGCCTTTTTCTCATCCTCTTGTAACCTTTCCACTCTCCTTGCAAATACTCCTTCTTCCCATCCTTCCCTTCTTCTATTTCTCCATCTTATTTTGATCTTTATTCTCGCCACCACCAAGTAGTGGTCAGAAAGTCCACTCCCCCAACCTCTATAAGCCCTTGCATCCATTACGCATCTTTGCATCCTTTCATCCACACATACATAATCAATCATTGCCTTCCTTTCATTTAGTTCACCACCCACCCTTCTCATCATTCGCCATTTATACTTGTGGATCATTTTTTGCCTGAAGAGAGTATTGGCTATCACCAACTGCCTCCCAGCACAAATGTCCACTAAAGCACTCCCATTCTCATCTACCTCAGCAGGCACACCCCACTCACCAACTATTCCATCCACCTTCACATTCCCTACTTTACCATTCATATCACCGATCAAAAGCACTCTCTCATTCCTTCCAAACTTTTCCATGCACACTTCCACATTTGTCCAGAACTCGTATCTCACTCTGCTTGCATGATCTTGCATTGGCGCATACACACACACAATCGCCCACATTTGTATTCCAACTTTCAATCTTACCCACACAATCCTTGACCCAACTGATCCATACTCTCTTATGTTCTTCCATCTTTTACCCACAACTACAGTATACACACTCCTTCTTTTGCCCTCTCATTCTCACCTACTCCTGCACATATACCCCATCCATCCTCCCTTTCTCTCACACTCTCAACTTTCCATTTAGTTTCAGTTACTCCACATACATCAACTTTCGTACCTTCAAGCACCTGGACAATCTCTCTCTCACCTCATCATTCGCACCTCTTACATTCCATGTTGCTATTACCATGTCCTTTGTCCTGTCCTTGGTCGTCATCTTTTGGTCAGTCATTGTCCGAGGCTTCTTGTTCGTCGTTTTAGTTAGTTGTTTTCTGGGGATGGGCACTAATCCTCCGCCAACCCCTTTAGTCGCCTCGTACGACAAGCAGGGATACTGGGGGAGTATTCTTGAAAACCCCCCCTGCCCCCAGGGGTAAAAAACTCAAGACTTACATATTACAAGACCGAAGAGTCACATAAATGGTGGCAGTGGTGAGATCTAGTGCTTGTTACTTTGTTCTTGCTTTTCGTTTACTTGTTTTGTTTTTTATTCTTCTTGCTGCTGCTTGAAGTTGCGTGAAGAAGACTATAGCGTTGTCTTGTAGACTTGTTATTTGTAGTTAATCGTAGAGCTTGTTGATCCTTACTCGTATCTCGTTGTTGCTACTATATGCTTAATTGTGTTTCACTGATTGTAGAAATGATGCTTCATAGGCATAGAGCCGATCGTTACTGCCACCATTTATATTCACCTAAGTTTGAAACTATGCAACTGATCAATGAAACAATGAAGCCGTGGGAAGATTTGAGTTTGAGTATGTTCAACCCATATTATGTGTATAGCCCAGCACCTACTGTCTTTATAATCTTCTGTATTGTATTTGCCGTAGTGCTGTTCGCAATGCACAGAATCATGCAAGAATTGCAAATTTGGAGTCAGTATTTAGTGAGAGTAGAGTAAGCATTCAAGTTAACCCCCCTGAATGAAGTGTACATATTTTGTATACAGTATTAATTTTATAAAAAAAAAAAGAAGAAGAATGACACATGATACAGAAGTATACCAGTATCATTATCTCTATATGAAATATTAATAGCTCTTACCATAATCTTAACTTTGAACTATTTTTGTTGCATATATGCATTTTACTGTTATACATACAGATCTTACAAAATGTCATATAGTAACCAATTTAACCATATTGCATTTGTTCAATTATGTATACAACTTGTTTAAAATGTAATATTACTGGACCATTGCAATATTAACATGATTATTATATCTATGCAATATTATAATCAATAATATGTTTTAACAGATTAGCATATGTCAATGATGACTGCTGTCGGAGGACCGCCAGCTCGCGTGACCGAGCGATGTCAGGACTCCATGTTATAATAATACAACTCATAGTTAGATAGATAGATAGATAGATAGACAGATAGAAGCACCAAGCCAAGGGGTGAGATAGGAAATGTGTCAGCAACCCTTGCAACTCTTAAGTGAAGAAATGCTGGACGTGCACTGGAAGCTGTACATACACACAGACATACAGTGTTCTAGAAGCTTCACAACAGTATAGCCCACGTGACACAACCCCTGCTAAATGAGAATGTAGGAATCAGAGATCAGAAAGGGGCTAGCCATAGAACCAACAGGTAGTGGAGAAAGCAAATAACAAGAGGGGTCTGACGAGACTTAGTAAATTAAGTCTCTGTGTAATACATACGCTGCTTAACTTAAAGTTTCTTTGAAGATGATAAATCAAGATCAACTCCCTGTAGTCATCTTTAACTCATCCTGCTCTTCGATTAGAACAATAACTTTAACCAAAACTCAAGACTTACATATTACAAGACCAAAGAGTCACAAGTAGACCATTGTATTTAATATTCAAGGAATCCTTATGTCAAGGTAAACTACCTGATATTTGAAAGAAAACAGACATTGTTTCCCTATTCAAGAATGGTAATAGACAGAATCCACTCAACTACCAACCAGTATCACCGACCAGTGTTGCATGTAAGATACTAGAAAAGCCGATAAGAGAAGTTGCGGCAAACCATCTAGAAGAACACAGTATGATAACAGAAAGCCAGTTCAGTTTTAGAAAGGGAAAATCGTGTGTTACTAATCTGTTAAGCTACTATGATAGAGTTGCAGAAACATTATAGAAAAGTGAAGGATGAGTGAACAATATTTACATAGACTGCAAGGAAGCATTTGACAGTGTGGACCACCAAAGACTTTTATGGAAATTGTACCATCAATGAGGAATCCAAGGCAACCTGTACTGTTGGATGCAAAATTTTCTGAAAAAAAAAAAGAAAAAAAAAAAAGAGAACAGTATAAAGGGGTAATTACCCATCCTGGAGGGAAGTGACTAGCGGAGTTCCACAGAGCTCAGTGCCAGCACCAGTTATGTTTTTAGTATATATAAATGACATAGACAGTAACAATCGAAATGGAAAATATCTAAATATGTTTGCTGATGATGTAAAAATACAAAGGGGAATTACTAACACAGATTCTTGCAGAGAGCTACAAGAAAAATTAAATAAACTTCATAAATGGAGGAATAAATGGCAAATGGAATTCAATGTGGACAAGTGTTATGTAATTAAGTTTGGTGAAAGTGGAAAAAGACCAGACTGGGATTATACGTTAAGAAGTTCAACCCTACACATATCAGAAAGAGAGAAGGACCCAGGAGTGATATGTGATTATTAATAACAGACTATCCCCGGCTGACCACATCAATGAGAAGATACTGAACATATATACACAGCTTTCTAATACGAGAATAACATTCATACACATAAATGAAGACATGCTGAGAAAGATAACGTCATTCATCAGCCCAACCCTGGAGTATGCATCAGTACTGTGGAATTCTTATCTCAAAACACACATCGATAAGACTGAAAAAGTACAAAGGGCAGCTACAAGATGGGTACCAAGTTTAAGGGACCTAAGCTACGAAGAAAGACTAGAAAAACTGAATCTACTGTACCGACACAACAGGAAAGAAGACGTGATTATGCTATATAAAAGAGTCTCAGGGAAAAAGAAAATAGACATAAATGAGCATATAACCTATGAGAAAGCCTAAGCAAAAGGACACTGCAAAAAACTACATAAAAAGAGAGGTGATAAAGACGTGAGGAAATTCAGTTTCCCAAATAAACCAATTGATCAGTGGAATGCACTACCGAATGAAATAGTGTGTGCCAGAACAATTCATAAATTTATGGATATGTATGATGAAAGTGATTAATACGTGGGACAGTATGAGCATGACTCATTCCTGTTAGGGTACAGTTAGGTATGAACACACACACACACACACACACACACACACACACACACACACACACACACACACACACACAAAGCAGCACGCACTCTCACAATTCCCACTACCTTGCCACACCCTACAACACAAAATTACTCCCACACCACACCACACAAACCAGATCACCCCCTCACACTGCACCACACTCCACACCATTCAAAACCATCCTCCCACACCACACAACACCACACAAAATCACCTTCCCACACCACACCACTCATAACCACCCTCCCACACCACGCCACACAAAATCACCCTCCCACACCACACCACACCACACCACACCACGCAAAATCAACCACTCATATCAGACTATACCACACCACACAATATCACCCTCACACACCACACCACACCACACAAAATCAACCACCCACATCACACCACACCACACCACACAAAATCAACCACCCACATCACACCACACCACACAGAATGACCCTCCCACACCACATCACACCACACCACACAAAAGAGGGACCCAGAAGCTCCCACATCTGCCACTTCTGTTTTTGCTTTATCATATCCAAACAAGATAAGAGAAATACCGACCCTTGAGCTGTTATCTGTTCAGCCAAGCATTACCGATTAACCTTGGAGGTGATGTGGTGAAATTGTTGGTGTGTGTGTGTGTGTGTGTGTGTGTGTGTGTGTGTGTGTGTGTGAGAGAGAGAGAGAGAGAGAGAGATAATAGTTAAGTGCTCTCGTGCTTTCACTTTATCTTGACCTTGATATTTGTCTTTTTGCATCTTATGTCACGTATGCCTTAGTAACAGACAGAAAATACTATGGCCCTACGTGCTTTCCATAGCACTTCTTCGTGACTGAAATCGGTTTGTACTCATCTGACGGAAATGGGACAGCTTGAATATTTAGTCGTGGTAAGGTGAAATTCACTGGGCCTTGGTGACGAGGTAGGAATGATTTTTTTTTTTCCCTGTCCGACTCTGGGCAACGGCTTCAGGGCCTAATCCCAAGGCCCAGTAGTCCTCCTACACACCTTCACATGTCACCACTTCGGCGCTAACACCCACAGTCCATACTGAATATATGCTTCGGCCTGTCTCATAGACGACTGGAGTACTGGTATTAACGGGGGTATTTTTACAGTATATATATATATATATATATATATATATATATATATATATATATATATACGTGTGTGTGTGTGTGTGTGTGTGTATCGTTGCCTCTGATGTGGAGTCATATATTTCTATGAATTTCAAAGTAATTATATTTATATTTTTCCTACTTTTTGAAGTATAAGCTGATGATATAAAACAATATATGACTGCTTCATCAAGAGTCAAAGACGGTATTCCAGGTACCATAGAAGGCACCATAGCGTCCTTTCCTCGGTGATTTATTTTGTATATTACACAGTTTTGTCTCCTTGCATATCAGAGATTTAAGAAAGGAGTCTTGGAAGAAATCACCCCCAAACTGTTCTCTGTTCACGGTGGCTGGGATGGTATAAAGGTGGACTGTAGTCTCAATGAACTCAAGTTCGAATCCCGGCTGGGGCAGGGAGCAGTTTATAGATTTGATTTTCGCCAAAGCATGTAACTTGCCCGTAGTGTTCACTAAGTGTCAACAAGTGGGTTGGGGGAGGTTTTGTGTCCCTCCCCGTAAATCAACTAAATCAAAGACAAACGGCCACCCCTCATGGGACTGTGGCGTCTGGCTGTGGATGGATGACTGGATGGATGAATGGATGAATGGATGGAGACTTTACTGATCTACCAGAAGAACCGCCAGCATGCAGTAAAACCACCCCCGCTAATACCAATGCACCAGTCCTGTATGAGAAAACCTTAGCGTGTACTTGATTTGGACGGTGGGTGTTAGCGCCGAAGTAGTAACATGTGGAGGAAAAGTGCGTAGGAGGACTGCTGGGCCTCAGGGAACGGGCTGTTAAATCTATGCCCAGAGCGGGACAAATAAATGAAAATAGGTTTTAAATTGTATGCTCACCATGACAAATGTTAATCTGTTAAATAAATTAATACTAAATGTGATGCTAGTGAGGAAGAGGTGTTAAGAATGTTGACTCATAGTCCCGTCTTTTTCCAGCAATGAGCTACGTGAATTCTGACGCAAAGCAACGAAAATCGCCGCCAAGTTTAGGCGAACAACCTGTGGAAAAGCCAACCCTCCAATATGACTACACTTGGTCCTACGCTGAGCTGAAGGAGTTAACATGTAATAGACAAATAATAATAATAATAATAATAATAATAATAATAATAATAATAACAATAGTAGTAGTAGTAATAATAATAATAATAATAATAATAATAATAATAATAATAATAAAACTAATAATAATAATATTAATATAATAAATTTAATCTAATAAGAATATAATAAATAATAACATACTAATAATAATTATAATAATAAGAAAAATAACCAGTTACCTATTTCCTTATTCTGTAGCCACAATAAGGAAGCTTCACAATAAGGTATGAAATTTTGCCATCATAAACATGTCTGTGACCTTTAAAAGTAGTTCAAGGTCATTCATATTTGGAACATGCACTTACATTAACCTAAGGCAGCTTCTTGTGTAATATTGTTACGTCCCCATTCTACACTGCCGCAGGCTCCAGCAGCAGTAATTCAGTATAGGAAGGACGTCACCCGGTGAGTCGCTCCTCGTAGGGTCAGCCTTTCACTGTACAGTACACAAGGTCAGCTCAGGCATCGTAAACAAACACGAGCTTCTCACGTTCGTTGTCTTTATTTATCAAATAATTACACTTATTGCCTGCCAACTGCACTTCACTGTTTTCACAAGTACTGGAGCTATGCAATCTGCACTGACACTGCACTAACACTAAACCAAACTCAAACTGAACTGAACTTCCTCTAGTCCCTTCCCCATCCATATATAAGCTTCCTACACACCAAAATGATCTAGTACATTTCAGGAAATGCAACAGTTACCAACTCGGAGACATCCAAAATATCTAGAGTTTTCTTACACTGCGTAACATTCTAAATTCTTTAGCATATAGACTTGAAATAAATTACGTAGTTTAACAAACAGTCGCATAAATAAAATGATATATAGAAAAAAAGCATATAATTTAATGTATAACTTTGCAAAATACCTCCGCTCACAAATACCAGACTAACTGGTAACTCTGACACAGCTAAAAATTTGGAGAATCGTCGGGAATACTCCAGCACTACCCAACTAACAACAAGATCTGAACAACAATATCAACAAGATCTGAACACAAAGGTGTAGAACAACGCTTGAGTACATTTTACATTTGTCTCAATATATGGCTAACTGTATGCTTAACTGTAACCATATTTGTTTAAGACAATAAGAGGGACTACAGCTATATTTCTGTAAAGTTACAGCTTTACAACTTTTGTGGTTTTCTCTAAAACTTGTGACATAAAAACGCTTAGGAGATTCAAGTTCGGTTTTTCCACTAGGCTCAGTGGCAAAATATTCAGCGAAAATTCTCAGCAAACATTTGATCATAGGACTTTCAACAAAATGCCTGTATCTCAGTTAATTTTTGCGATATCTCAATTTCAAAAATGCAATTATTGAAACAAAAATTATATTACCTTCAAAAATAAGTCAAGGTCATTTATATTTGGCACAAGTACCTGCGTTACCCTAGAGTACCTTCCTGTATAATATCATCAACAACTAAGAAAAAAATTAAAGGAAAAATAACTATACTCATGAAAACAATACGCATCACAATTTATATGGCAAAGCTTAATAATAATAATAATAATAATAACTAGTTGCCTGTTTACTTATTTTGTAGCCATAGTAGGGAAGCTTCGCCATAACTTCTAAAGGTATATAAGCTATGAAATTTTGGCATCATAAACAGGTCTGTGACCTTTAAAAATAGTTCAGAGTTACTCATATTTGGAATATGTCTTTAGATTAACCTAAGGTAACTTCTTGTGTAGTATCAGCAAGATCTGAAGAGAAAGATGTGGAAGAACACATGAGAATATTTTACATTTGTCTCAATACTTGGCTAACTTTATACTAAACTGTAACCATATACCTTTCAGATGGTAAGAAGCACCACAGCTATATATCTGCAAAATCACACTTTTACAGCTTTTGTGGTTTTCTCTAAAACGTGTGACAAAGAAAACACTGAGCAAATTTGAAATCGGTACGTTCCACTAGGTTACAGGGTGACCCAAAATGAATGCAACCCATAACACTAGGAAGACGTAGGGACATCACTCGTGGGAAGCAATGGCTCCAGCAGGATGGAGCCATCCCACACACTTCAAACCAAGCGTTGATTTGGCTGTAGCAACGATTCGGGGATCGATTGATCTGTAGGAGGTGCGACCCTGAGTGGGCCAAACACTCACCCGATCTAAATCCCCCAGATTTCTATCTTTCGGGTTATCTGAAGGATTATACTCGTATTTATGAAAACCACCCCCAGACAATCAGAGACCTGATAACAGAAATCATGGCCATCATCAAAGCTATTCCAAGAGAGGAGTGGTGTCTGGTCTCTCCCTGGAGCGGCTGGTGGCTGTCGCCGAGGTCCCAAGGCCAACAAGGGTAGGGCAGCTACTGGCCGTCCCTCTCCTGTCGGTGTGGCTAATGGCCATCACCGGGCCCGACTTCCTGACAGGACTGAGGACGAGGTGTGGCTAGTATCCATCACCTGTCCACAGGTGCAGCTAGTGGCCGTCACCGAGGTCCTGCGAGGGAAGGTGTGGCTAGTGGGTGTGGCCTGTCCTCTGGCGTGGCTAGTGGCAATCGCTGGGGCCTTGTTCTCAGAATGGACTGTGGGCTGAGTGTGGCTGGTGGCTGTCACTTGCTCACGGGTGCAGCTAATGGCCGTCATCAAGGTCCTGGGAGGGGAGGGAACGGCAGGCAAAGTGTGGCTAGTGGCTGTCACCTGCCTGCTGGTGCACCTTGTGGCTGTCACTAAGGTCCAGCTCCCGGAAGCAGCTGCAGAAGGAGAGCAGGCAGTGGCCGTCTCTCCCCTAGTGTGGCTAGTGGCCGTCACTGGTTTCTGCAGAGGGGGGGGGATGCATCTAGTGAGTGGCTAGTGGCCATCTCGAGCCTAGTATGGCTAGTGGCTGTCACTCGGGTGCTGTCTGGGACTCAAGTATCAGCCCCACTCTGAACCTGGCGAGGGCTGGTCCGGCTGGAGGGTAATGCACAAGCACTGAGTAGTTCTCGCAGGGTCTGTTGCGGTGAATAAGGACGCAGGGTAGTAGGGGACATAGAGCCATATTGCCTGGGTATTGCTTGCACTCTTAGAGCCCCTCTGTGGTCTCCTCCTGGGGTGGGTGTCGCGACGTCTTGGTGGCATTTCGTCGCGGTAATATTTCAGTTATCGACTCAGCTTAATAGTAAAGGAAAATGATTAACTTGTATGGATTGCATACATTTTGGGTCGCCCTGTAAATTGCATAATATTCAGCCAAAATTCTCGGCAAACTTCTTTATCTTAGGATTTTCGACCTAATAGCTGTTTCTAAATTTGTTTTCGAGATATTTCAATTTCAGATATGCAATTTTTTGCAGAAAAAAATGAGTACATGACCTTCAAAAACAGGTCAAGGTCATTTACATTTGGCACAAGTCCTTAAGTTACCTTAGGTTACCTTTCAGAAATTACTTCAAAATATTGGCATAGTGTATTTTATTTTGAGATCAAAGGTTTAGTCGTATGGCCATTAGTATCGTACAGTACCATATTTTAACTACTTGAACACGATAATACATTTTGAGTAAGAGGAGGGTGGTGTTGTAAGTGATGGCGAGCACTGGCAACTGAGGAGGGCGGGTGAGAAAGCTCGGGGTTGCTACGGATTAAAGTGTTTGTCGTCCTCGCTTCCTCACCCAGCACAGGTGACGCCAGACCCCATTCGTTCCATTAGGTGAGACTAGGGAGTATGATTAATAATAATAATAATAATAATAATAATAATAATAATTGCTATTATTATTATTATTATTATTATTAATATTATTATTATTTATTATTATTATTATTATTATTATTATTATTATCATTATTACTTATTATTATTATTATATTATTATTATTATTATTATTATTCACTGAGGGAAATATTTATTCTGGTAAAAGTGGACAAACTACTTATACAACAAAAGAAGGTGGTAGGTCTTGCTACACACCTTCAGCGAACACAGTTATATACAGTCACTGGTAATAAATTCATGGGTGTAGCCACACGTCATCTTTTAGTAAACTAATATTAGCTATAGTATATGTAATAAGATGTATGGAATTTATTAAGTACTATTATTACTCTTGTTGTTATTTGGCCTGAACACACTAACTCCTTCAGCTCAGTGGATGGCCAAGTGTAGTCATACTGGAGGGTTGGTTTCACAAGAGTTCGTTCACCTTAACATGGAAGGGATTCTCGTTCCCTTGAATCTTATAAATCACGTAGGTCGTTGCTAGAAAAGGACAAGACTACGGCTCAACATACTTAGCATAACACTTCTTCGTGACTAGCATAATAGTATCATTTTAACAGCTTAGCATTCATTATGGAAAGATGACAATGTAAAGCCTATTTTCTCTTACTTGATTTACTCTGGGCATAGGATTAACAGCCATCAGGCCCAACAGTCCTCCTACGTACTTCGCCTCCGCATGTCACCACTTCTGCGCTAACACCCACCGTCCATATTGAATACGGTTTTCTCATACAGGACTGGTGTATTGGTATTAGCGGGGGTGTTTTTACGACATGTGAATATTATATTAGATCAGTAAAGTCTGCTTTGGTGAAACTGAAATTTATGAACTGTTCCCTGCCCCAGCTGTGGTTCGAACCTGGGTCCATTGAGACAGTAGACCATCTTTCTACCACGTCAGCCACCGTGAACAGAGAACAGTTGCGGCGTGATTTCTCCCAAGACTTCTCTCTTATATGTGTCATAGGCAAGGGAACACAAACGTGTAATATGCAAAATGAATCACTGAGGAAGAGGTGTTAAGGCGCCTTCTGTGGCACCCGGAATACGGTCTTTGTCTCACGATGAAGCGAAGTCAATATTTTTTTGTAAATTTCATTAGGATATAATACAAGAAGCAGGAAAAATATAAATATAATGACTTTACAGTTCTTAGAAATATATGACTCCACATCAGAAGTAAACCACACACACACACACACACACACACACACACACACACACACATATATATATATATATATATATATATATATATATATATATATATATATATATATATATATATATACATATATATGTATATATATATATATATATATATATATATATATATATATATATGACACACACACATATATATATATATATATATATATATATATATATATATATATATATATATATATATATATATATATATATATATATATATATATATATATATGTATATATATATATATATATATATATATATATATATATATATATATATATATATATATATATATATATATATATATATATATATATATATATATATATATATATATATATATATATATACACACACACACACACGTGTTTATTCAGAGAGTGACAATGTGTCCAGTCACGGTGATAGAGACCACAGCACAATCAGCATCATGCTGACTCTTATCCACACATCAAGGCGGCTGTGTGAGTGTTCACTCCCTCAGCTGACCCCACACCATTTCCTCCCCAATCCCAGACAATTCCCAAGCCATTCTCATACCAATCCCGCACCAGTCGCACACAATACCAATCCCACACCACATCAATCCCACACCACACCAATCCCACACTACACCAATCCCACACCACTCCCACACCACTCCTACACCAATCCCACTCCTATCTCACACCAGCCCTGGACCAGACACCATCACATACGGCATGATCCAGCATCTTAATCAGGACAACCTGATTAAGATGTTAGCACTGTACAATGAGATTTGGGCGTCTCGAACGTTCCCAAACTCATGGTACTTTGCGCACGTCATACCGATACCCAAAGAGGCTGATCGTCTTATGAATCCCACTTCATTTCGTCCTATTGTGTTGACTTCTTGTCCATATAAGGTCATGGAACGAATGGTAAACAATAGGCTTCTTTTTGTTTTAGGGTTGAAGAATTTGTTAAATGATCAACAATGTGGCTTTCGTAAATACAGAAGTTCACTAGATCATTTAATGAATTTGGAGCATTGTATTGCAGTGGCATTTGCCAATAAAGAATTCATGATAGGGGTGTTCTTGGACATCCATAAAGCCTATGACATGACATGGCGACATGGTATATTAATGAAGCTTTATGCTTATGGTTTAAGAGGAAATTTGCCAATTTTTATTTCAAATATCTTAAGGGACAGGACTTTCTCTGTCAAATTGCCCCGTAACGTAACATCGGATATATTTATCCAGGAAAACAGGGTGCCGCAGGGAAGTGTGCTTAGTCCTACTTTATTTAGTATTATGATCAATGATATTCTGTCATCGGCTCCCATCCCAAGGAATCTTAAATACTCGCTCTATGCTGACGATTGTGCAATATGGCACTCTTCCCGTAATGCACAATTTTCGGCTGGGCGGATTCAAGCAGCCCTTGACTCCGTCCACCAATGGGCCTTGCAGTGGGGATTTAAGTCTTCCATCCCTAAATGTGCCACTGTAGTTTATACAACTCGTAATGTCCCCGATTTGCGTTTATTTTTGGATAATCAAGCGGTACCTTTTCAAAATTCTGCAAAGTTTTTGGGCCTCCACTTTGATCGCAGAATGAATTTTAAACTTCACATTAATACTTTGCTTGCTCGTTGTGATAAACCGTTTAATGTCCTTAAGAACCCCCTGGGGGTAGGGGGGTTTTCAAGAATACTCCCCCAGTATCCCTGCTTGTCGTAAAAGGCGACTAAAAGGATTGGCGGAGGGTTAGTGCCCCTCCCCGAAAAACAACTAACTAAAAAAACAAACAAGAAGCCTCGGACAAGGACTGGCCAAACGATGACGACCCAGGACCGGACAAAGGACTTGGTAATGAGTACATGGAATGTAAGAGGAGCGAATGATGAGGTGAAAGAGAGAGAGATTGTCCAGGTGCTTGAGGGATGTATGTGGAATAACTGAAACAAAATGGAGAGGAGAAAGTGTGAGAGAATGGGAGTATGGATGGGGTATATGTGCAGGAGTAGGTGAGAATGAGAGGGCAAAGGAAGGAGTATGTATAGTTGTGAGTAAAAGATGGAAGAGGAGCATAAGACAGTATGGATCAGTTGGGTCAAGGATTGTGTGGGTAAAGTTGAAAGTTGGAATACAAATGTGGGCGATTGTGTGTGTGTATGCGCCAACGCAAGATCGTGTTAGAAGAGTGAGAGAAGAGTTCTGGACAAATGTGGAAATGTGCATGGAAAAGTTTGGAAGGAATGAGAGAGTGTTTTTGATCGGTGATATGAATGGTAAAGTTGGGAATGTGAAGGTGGATGGAATAGTTGGTGAGTGGGGTGTGCCTGCTGAGATAGATGAGAATGAGAGTGCGTTAGTGGACATTTGTGCTGGGAGGGGGTTGGTGATAGCCAATACCCTCTTCAGGCATAAAATGATCCACAGGTATACATGGCGAATGATGTGAAGGGTGGGTGGTGAACTGAATGAAAGGAAGGCAATGATTGATTATGTGTGTGTGGATGAAAGGATGCGAAGATGTGTAAAGGATGCAAGAGTATATAGAGGTTGGGGGAGTGGACTTTCTGACCACTACTTGGTGGTGGCCAGAATTAGAATTCAAGTAAGATGGAGGAATAGAAGAGGGGAAAGACGAGAGGAAGGAGTAGTTGCAAGGAGAGTGGAAAGGTTACAAGAGGATGAGAAAAAGGCAGAGTATAAGAGAGAAGTGGAGGAACGATTGGGCAAATATGAATTGGAGCAGATGGGAGACGTGGAAGGTGTGTGTAAGATATTTACAGAAGAAATATGTGCAGCATGTGATGTGGTGTGTGGAAGGAAGAGAAGACGAAGGGGGGTGCAAGGAACAGCGTGGTGGACTGAAGAGGTGAAACAGGCTGTGGCACAAAAGAAGAAAGAATACAATGAATGGATGAGAAATAGGGGCGTGGAAGAAGTTGAGAGGCGGAAGAGAGAGTTATATGTGGAAAGAAAGAGAGAGGTGAAAAGATTAGTAAGAGAGAGTAAGAAGAGAGTGGATGAGGAATTTGGAAGGAATTTGAGTGTAAAGTGGAGGGACTGTAAGAAAATGTTCTGGAGAGAAGTGAAAAGAGTAAGACAGGGTGGAAGTGAAGTAAGCAGGGGAGTGAGAGATAAAAATGGTAGATTACTAGTGAAGAAGGGAGAAAAAGTGAACAGATAGAGAGAACACTTTAAGGAATTGTTGAATGTAGAGGATGGAAGTAATGCGAGTATAAGTGGCTGGGGAATGGCTGGGAGAAGGAGGGAGGTGAGAAGACAGGAAGAAACCAATAGGAAAAAAGTTGTGGAAGCAATGAAGAAAGTTAAATCGAGGAAAGCCCCAGGAATTGATGGAGTGTGTGGTGAAATGCTGAAGCATTGGGGAGAGATAGTAGTAGAATGGATGTGGAAGATGTGCAGATTGGCCTGGGAGGAAGGTAGAGTCCCGGAGGATTGGAAGGCAGGTATAATTATTCCCTTGTACAAAGGAAAAGGGCAAAAAGAAGTGTGTGGTAATCATAGGGGCATTTGTCTTCTTAGTATAATAGGAAAAGTGTATGGCAGGATACTTATAGAGAGAGTTAGAGAAAGAACAGAGAAATTAGTTGGAGAAGAATAGGGAGGCTTTAGGAAGGGAAGAGGTTGTGTAGAGCAGATATTCATTCTTAGATCTTTAGTAGAAAAGTTTCTAGAGAAGCGAAAGAAGTTGTATGCGGCTTTCATGGATTTGGAGAAAGCATATGACAGGGTGGATAGACAAGGATTGTGGAAAGTGTTAAGAATATATGGAGTAGATGGAAAGTTGTTGAATGCTGTGAAGAGTATGTACGTTGGTGCGAAGGCTGCAGTGCGTGTGGATGATGAACTAAGTGAATTTTTCTCTTTGAAAGTTGGTTTGAAACAGGGATGTGTCATGTCTCCATGGTTGTTCAATCTGTACATGGATGGGGTAATAAAAGAGGTACAAGGTAGAGTAGTGGATGTTGGAGTGGCCTTGGTGAGAGAGGATAGTGTTTGGAAACTCCCTGTACTGTTGTTTGCAGATGATACTGTGTTGTTGAGTGAAGATGAAGGGGAGCTACAAGGCTTGGTGGATGAGTTTGAGAGAGTGTGTAAGAAACGGAATCTAAAGGTGAATGTAGGGAAGAGTAAAGTGATGGTCTTTGAGAGAGGTGAAGTTAGTGAATGTACAGCGAGGTTGGATGGTGAGGAATTGGAAAATGTGAGTACGTTTAAGTACTTGGGTAGTGTGATGAGTAAGGATGGAGGTTTGGAGGGTGAAGTACTTGAAAGGGTACAGCAGGGAAGAAAGGTTGCTGGTTCTTTGAAAGCAGTGATAAGAAACAGGGAAGTGAGCATGGAAGTGATAAAGTTACTACATGACAGTATTGTGATACCAACTCTAACGTACGGAAGTGAAGCTTGGACATTGTTGGAAGGACACAAGTCAAGAGTGAAAGCAGTGGAAATGAGTTATTTAAGAGGAGCCTGTGGAGTCACGTGGAGAGACAGGCTGACGAATGAAGATATAAAGGAGCGTTGTGGTGTGGATGTGGATGTGATAGGAAGCGTTATGAGAAACACACTGAGGTGGTTTGGCCATGTGGAGAGGATGGAGGGTGAAAGACTGACGAAGAGAGTGTATGTGAGTGAGGTGGAGGGGGGAAGAGGGAGGGGGAGGCCGAGGATGAGATGGAGGGATGGGGTGGAGAGGTATATGAGAGAGGGGGGTGTGAGTTGGGAGCAGGGCAGTGAAATGGCGGGGGACAGGGCGACTTGGAGGCGATTTGTTTGTGGCCACCCCAAACGGGATTGAGGCGTCTGGCAATAGATAGATAGATAGAAGAACCTAGCGGGTACTACATGGGAAGCCGACAGGAAATCTTTATTAATGGTGTATAAGTCCCTTATTTGATTGAAGCTAGACTACGGCGCACAGGTGTATGGCTCGGCATCCGATGCCACGCTGAAAGGATTGGATATGCAACAGAATAAATGTTTGCGAATGTGTCTTGGAGCTGTCCGGTGTACCCGTGTAACTCATATGGAAGTGGAGGCGAATGTGCCTCCCCTCCATATTTGCCGTGACCACCTGGCCTTTTCGTACGGCATACGAACATATAGGAAAAGTAATACCGGCAATGTGGCCTGTACCCCCCTGCATCAATACAACCATTTCATGCAGGGGATGCGTCGGCCACTTGCCGTTTGCCTCCACTTACTGACTCAGGAGCTTGGTGTGGACCCCAGTGACTGTGACAAGTTGGTGTTTAAAAATATATCGCCTAGGGAGCCACCCGGCTTTACTGTTGATGTTACATGGCTCCCAGCACGAAAGGCCAAGGCGCCGGAGGCGGAAGTCCACCACTTGTTTCGTAACATCATCGTTCATCACTTGGGGTCCCATCAACTGTACACCAACAGCTCCAAGTCGAGTGAATGTGTGGGTGCAAGTGTGTGGTCGACTGAATGTGCACTTAGGTATCGGTTGCCAACTCATACATCTGTGTTTACCTCCGAACTTTTTGCTATTGACAAAGCCATAGACTATGCTCTCAATTCTAGGCATGACTCATTTGTCATATTTTCTGATTCAAAATCAGCCCTTCAGGCAATTGCAGCTTGTACTACGAACTCTTACGAGATCCAGGGCTGCATCGTTAATAAATTGCATTCATGCAACTAGTCATTCACGCTGATCTGGGTGCCTGGTTATTGTCGTATCTACAGCAATGGGCAGGCTGACCTACTTGCAAAGTCGGCTGTAGAGCTCGAGGAGACTTGGGACGTTCCTCGTGATCTACGTTCGAGTCTCTCTCTCGGAAAGAAATCAATAAATCTTCTGTGGCAAGGTCAGTGGACCAGACTAAATATGCCAACTTGTAAGCCGCACCTGGGTGACTGGGACACTGCCAACCATCCCAGTCGCCTGGAAGAAAAAGTATTGGCACGGTTACGGCTCAATGCCACCATTTTAACTCACATGAAACCTTATATGGAAAGACGCTTCCCACTGCACTGTGACATCTGTAATGCGGTGTTATCTATCAGTCATATCATCCTGCACTGTCGGCGATTTATTCGTGAACGCGCTTCACTTATAAATTACTGCGGCGCAGTAGACGTCCCCTTCACCCTTTCCACCATCCTGGGTGATGGGGACATTGTCATGACTAATAAATTGATGGCTTTCTTGAGAGAGACCGGACTGATCAGAGTTATGTGACTTTTTTACTGTGTGGTTATGGTTTTTATCAACGGTAAATATGTATATATTGTAATATTAATTAAGGTTGACAATTGACATATTTGAAATAGTTCCTCCTCCCACTGATCTATTTCTAATATAGATGTCCCCTACATTAAGCCAAGTTCCTCGCCTGACAGTCACAAGCTGATGACTGCAAGTGTGCAATATAGGAAGGTATTGGGCACTTGCAGTCGATGGTGGTCTGCTGGGCGAGGTTCTTCACTTTTTGTACAAATTATGTAAATACATTATACCATTTTGCTTAAGTTATTCTAATTAGGGACGACAGCTGACGTATATGGAAATGTTCCTGACTCGTCTGATTCCCTTTCATATATTGATGTCCCCTATATTAGGTTGTGCCTCGACTGACAGTCACCAGGTGATGAGTGCAGGTATATAATGTAGAAAGGCATTACATATCTGCAGTCGATGGTGTTCTCTTGGTCGAGGATTTTTTACCATTAGTGTAGGTCTAGTTATTTGTCTCTTAAGATTTAGTATAGGTTAGCGATTTGTCTGTTAGGTGGTTAGTTTTAGGGTATTTAGATTAGGTATTTTTGATTATAACATAAGGTTAAAAATATAAAAAAATTAAAAAAACTAATAAAAATGAAAATACAAAAAAATAATAAAATAAAAATTATTATATATATATGTACGTGTGCATGAAAGTGTGTATGTTCATATGCATGGATGTGTGTATGTCTGTATGTATATATATATGTATGTTCGTATATATATGTATATATGTGTCAATGTATATACACGTATATATTTTTGCCTTAATGACCAGGGGCTCCGGCCTCAAAGGTCGATAGGAAAAAAAAAAAAAAAAGGCAGGGGCATGCGGTGCCTTCACAGAAATAATGAGAAAAGCATTCCACAGGTGGTTAGTGTTTTGGTAAAGGGGTAAGGGAAGCCCATAGATATAAATAAGCCTAGATGCCGCAGGACACTACTTTAGATGCGTCTGCCAGACCGCCATCTTGCAACGGTCGAGGCAGACGATGTCATGTTCCTGACGATGGTCAAAGTTGACCACCATTTACCTAGCAATGCAGGAACACTGTGCTGTTTTTGGGTGTAGAAAGCGTCGAAATATGTCTATAGTGACACCGATAGCATGAGCGGCTCAAGTCTCTGATTATGCAACCGTCCCTCAACTGCTTCCCTATCGCCCGAAAGGAGGATGGTGGGTTCCAGAAGGGAAATTTAAGCCTTTAGTCCACCGAGTTCACTTTTCAGATGAACCAGGAACCACGACCATTACCATCACAACAACAGCCACCACCATAACCACCGCCACCACAACAACCTTCATCATCACAACAACAACCACCACCATCACCACAACCACTATCCCCTGAAGCACCACCATCACAAGAATAATCAACACCACAACAACCACCACCACCACCATCACAACAACCACCACCATAGCACCAACCACCACCACAACCACCTTCACCACAACAACAACCACAACTGCAACAACCGTCAACGCAACAGCCACCACCACCATAACAACCACCTCCATAACAGTCACCACAACCACAACAACAACCATCATCACCACCACCACAACACCACCACAACCACAACTGCAACAACCGTCAATGCAACAGCCACCACCACCATAACAACCACAGCCATAACAGTCACCACAACCACAACAACAACCATCACCACCACCACCACAACAACACCACCACAAACACCACAACACCACCACCACAACACCACCACCACCACTACCAGAACCACCACCACCACCACCACAACAACAACAACAAAAACCACAACACCACCACAACAACAACCACCACCACCACAACAACAACACCACCACCACCACCACAACAACAACAACAACAACAACCACCAACACCAACACCACCACAACAACTATAACAACAACCACCACCACCACCATAACAACCACCACCACCACAACAACAACCACCACCACCACCACAACAACAACAACAACAACAACCACAACAACAACCATAACAACAACCACCACCACCACAACAACCACCACCACCACAACAACCACCACCACCACAACAACCACAACCACCACAACAACCATAACAACAACCACCACCACAACAACCACCACCACCACCACAACAACCACCACCACCACCACTACCACCTCAACACCACCACCATCACCACCACCACCACCACCACCACCACCACAACAACAACAACAACAACAATTATGACAACAACAACCACCACCACCAACATAACAACCACCACCACCACAACAACAACAACAACAACAACAACAGCAACCACCACCACCACCACCATAACAACCACCACCACCATCACCACCACCACCATAACAACCACCACCATCACCACTACAACAACAGCAACTACAGCCACCGCCACCATAACAATCACCACCACCATCACAAAAACAACCACCACCACCACAACCACAACAACAAACACCACCACCACCACAACAACAACAACAACAACTACCACCACCACAACAACCACCACCACCACCACAACAATAATAACAACTACCACCACAACAACAACCACCACCACCACCACAACAACAACAACAAACACATCACAACAACAACAACAAAAACCATCAACAACAATAACAACAACAACCATAACAACAACCATCATAACAACAACCATCATAACAACAACCACCACCAACATAACAACAACCACCACCAACATAACAACAACCACCACCAACATAACAACAACCACCACCAACATAACAACAACCACCACCAACATAACAACAACCACCACCAACATAACAACAACCACCGCCAACATAACAACAACCACCGCCAACATAACAACAACCACCACCAACATAACAACCACCACCACCAACATAACAACAACCACCACCAACATAACAACAACCACCACCAACATAACAACAACCACCACCAACATAACAACAACCACCACCAACATAACAACAACCACCACCAACATAACAACAACCACCACCAACATAACAACCACCACCACCACCACAACAACAAAAACAACCACCACCACCACCACTACAACAACCACCACCACTACAACAACCACCACCACCACCACTACAACAACAACCACCACTACAACAACCACCACCACCACCACTACAACAACAAACACCACCACCACCACAACAACAACAAAAACAACCACCACCACCACCACCACAACAAAAACAACCACCACCACCACCACTACAACAACAACAAACACCACCACCACAACAACAAAAACAACCACCACCACCACCACCATCATAACAACAACAACCACCACCACCACCACCACCATCATCATAACAACAACCACCACCACAACAACAACAACAACACCACCACCACAATAACAACCACCACCACCACCACAACAACCACCACCACCACAACAACCACCACCACCACAACAACCACCACCACCACAACAACAACTACCACCACCACAACAACAACCACCACCACCACCACCATCATAACAACAACAACCACCACCACCACCACAACAACAACACCACCACCACAATAACAACAACAACCACCACCACCACAATAACAACAACAACAACCACCACCACAACAACAACAGCAACAACCACCACCACCACCACAACAACAGCAACAACCACCATCATAACAACAACAATAACCACAACAACAACAACAACCATAACAACCACCACCACCACAACAACAACCACCACCACAACAACAACCACCACCACCACCATAGCAACCACCACCACCACAACAACCACCACCACAACAACCACCACCACAACAACAACAGCAACCACCACCACCACCACCACAACAACAACAGCAACCACCACCATCACCACCACCATAATAACCACCACCACCACCACCACCACCATAACAACAACAACCACCATCACCACCACCATAACAACCACCACCACCACCACCATCACCACCATAACAACCACCACCACCAACACCATCACCACCATAACAACCACCACCACCAACACCACAACAACAACCACCACCACCACCACGACAACAACCACCATAACAACCACCACCACCATAACCACCACCACCACCACCACCTCCACCACCAAAACAACAACCACTACCAAAACAACAACAACAACAACCACCACCACAACCACCATAACAACCACCACCACCACAACAACAACCACCACCACCACCACCACCACCACCACTACAACTACCACCACCACAACCACCACACCACATCCACCACCACAACCACCACAACCACCACCACCACCACAACCACCATCACCACCACAACAGCAACAACAACAATTACCACGACAACAACAACGACCACCATCACCACAACCACCATCACAACAACAACCACCACCATCACCGCAACCATCACATCAACCACTACCATCAATTCACAATAACCACCACAGCAACCACCACCACAACATCCACCACCGCAACAGCCACCATTATAACCATCACAACAACAACAGCCACCACAATAACCACCACCACCACCACCACCACAACAACAACAACAACCACAACAATCACCATCAACACAACAACTACCACTACCAACAAAATAACCACCACTACCACCACAACAACAAAAACCACCAGCACCACCATCATCACGCCTAAAACCCCCATCATCACCACCACCACAACAACACCAAAAAACACCATCATTATCAGCACCACAACGACAAAAACCACCTTCACCACCACCACAACAAAAATCACCATCACCACCACCACAACAAAAACCACCGTCACCACCACCACAACAAAAACCACCGTCACCACCACCACAACAAAAAAAAACATCACCACCACCACAACAATAACCACCATCACCACCACCACAAGAATAACGACCACCACCACCTCCTCCACAACAACATTCATTTTCATAGTCTGAATTCACTTTAAAACAAGCCCCACTATTACATGCTTGACCGCTCCAAGATGGCGGCCGCACAGACGCACCGCTGCTGTACTGAAGAATGGGCGATGCGGCATCTAGTCTTACTTATATCTATGGGGAAACCCAGCCACAGGTGTTACGTAAGGTGATGAAACCAAGATATATACCCACCAACATATAGTCATATCTTCAATGTCATTCAGTTATTATACTGGACGAGGGGAAATAGAGGAGAGATTCTAGTTATCATTAATAAACGTTGTTTTATATTATCATAATCGTGACGTTTCATTAAATTCCAAACACTCGTTATGAAACGTATTCCACCGTTATTCCGTCCTCTGTAGTATTCTAAATATCAAAGATAAATTAGACATGACAACCCATGTATATGAAACTGCAGTATATTCTGATTACATGTAAATTGATGATGATGGATATGTAGACATTTAGTGACATTAAGTGATAAAAGTTGACTATAACTCTATTACCCAGTATGTTATTCCCAACAATTTCCACCCGACAGTAATACATGGCACCCCAAACCACTCACCCCCAGCACCGTCTGGTCTGACACAGTTGACAGACTTGTGAATCTATCCCTGCTGCTTCGACTTATCTGTTCGAATATTTACGGGGTTCGGAACGATGACACGACTTTTTTGGCTGAATATACATGAAGTGGAAAAATTTGAAGGAAGTTGCCGTTACTGTGAAAAGCCAAGACATAGGAAAGAAGACTGCTACAAGTGGAAGGGGAAACAGGCGAGGACTGGAGGAGGTTGCTAGTTCTGTGGGAAGTCAGGACACAAGAACGAGGATTCTTACAAATGGCAGAAGGAGCAAAAACAGAGCGGTGCAAGGAATTCCACAAATGCAACAAAAGGATGTTGGGCATGTGGTGAGGTAGGTCACTTCAGTTCTGCGTGTCCAAAGAAGAAAAAGGGGAATAAGAAGGCTGCAGAAGACGAGAAAGAAGCAGAAAACTAGTGGAGGCTGATGTCAAGGGGGAACCGCCACCTGGCTTTTCCCAAGTAGCCCCACCACTGAGAAAATGCAAAAGAACTGTGAATGACAGTGTGCAAGTATACGGAAGAACAGATGGCAAGAAGTGTTCCCAGGTGATTGATTCAGCCTCAGAGCAGACTTTTGAGAGGTCTGATGTGTTACATCGTCATTATCTGCCTGAGTCATCAGAACAATTGTGTGGTGTAACAGGGCACCATGCAGAACTAAGGGGACCCTTGAATGTCCTGACTGAGGTGGCAGGGCGAGAGGCCACACTTCCAGTCTACATGGCCGACATGGAGGATCTTTGCCTTCTTGGTCTGGATCTGATGTCCATGGGATGTAAGTTGGACTTCTGCTCCATGAAGCTGAAGGTTCGAGGAAAGTAAGTCTCTCCCTGTCACAGCAGTGAGACATACCAGTTTTGGTTGCGAGGTCAGGATGCTCAGCATTACAGTGATACCCCCTCAAATCATAACTATTGCTCCAGTGCAAAGTGAGTGGCTCTTTTGACAGTTGTCTAGGGGTAGTGGAGCCTGATGTACGGTGCAAGATGAAGGACGGAGTGATTGTGGGGAGAGCTTTGGTGGAAACAGGTGCAGTAGAAGTGCCGGTTGTGGTGGCCAAGTTCTTCCGTGAGCCACAAAAGATCAATGAGGGAGAAATTGTGAAGCTGTGCCACGAGGTGAACCCTGAGTGGCATTAGAGGAAGGCCTGTAAAAGGAGTGTAGTCAAAGAAGATGGTTGTCTGCCAGACCACTTACAAGACCTATATTGAAGGGGCTGCCAATGCCTGGATGACTCACAAGTACTGAAGCTGAGGCAGCTGCTGACGAAGTTTGCTGAGGTCTTTTCCACCAATGACCTAGACCCAGGGTGCACTGATCTGGTGAAGCATCACATGGACACAGGGGATCACCGCCCAACTAAACAGCCAGTGTGGAGGATGGCGCCAGCCCAACAGCAAAAAATGGAGAAGGTGATGGAGAAACTCCAAAGTCGACGAGTGATAGAAAAGTCCAGCAGTCCTTCGGCATCAGCAGTGGTTCTGGTATGGAAAAAAAGATGGCTCAGTACGGTGCTGTATGGATTATCGAGCCCAGGTTGAAGTGACTGTGAAGGATGCATACCCATTGCCAAGGACTGATGACAAGCTGGATGCTCTGTCAGGTGCCAAGTGGTTCACCACCCTAGATATGAAAGCAGGATACCACCAGGTCAAGGTTGCAGAAAAGTTCAAGGAGAAAACAGCCTTTTTGTATGGGCTGGGTTTATGGCAGTAGTAGTAGTAGTTGTTTACCCTAGGCAGTCTGGCCGAACAGCCCCGAGTCCCTTAGGAAGGCCATGGCCGAGACCGGGCTTTCCCACAGAGCTCTCAAAGAACGTATGTTGTGTTGTTGGCGTAGGTGATTGTGTGCAATGCAGTCTTCCATAATGTGCTTAATAATATGGGGTGCTGTGTTGCATCCTGGACAGGCATCAGCGACAGAGTCATCCAGCCTCTTCTGGTAGCTTAAGAGGGCTGGATGGTGCCCACATCTCAGCCTGGCCAGGTGGACGCTGTCCTCACGGGGAAGATAGGATTCAGAAGGGTGGATGTCAGGAGGCCGTGCATGCAGCTGTGTGTTGTCTTTAAATGACTGAATGGAGTGGCAAGTGATCTGAGTGTGGATGTGCTTCTGGAAGCTGGTCTGAGGTGGGCGAGGGGGGAGAGATGACAGTATTTGTGTATGATATCGTGTGCTGGGTGTTGTTTTGATGTTCCTTGGTGTGGGTGGATGTGCCGCCATGTACTGTAGTGGATGTTGTGGGTTTGTGGAGGCTGTAGCAAGGAACTGGGTGCCTCTCATGTCTAGGTGATCCTTGACTTTGAGGACTTTGGTTTCTTGATGTAGGTGGTCTGTGGGTGTAGTAGCTGTGCAGCCTGTGATTATTATTAGGGCCTTGTTCTGTATGGTCTGTAGAGTGTTGTAGTGTGTTTTGGTGAGGTTAGAAGCCCAGGCAGGGCTTGCATAATTTATCACTGAAGGTATGTATTGTTTGTATATTGTGGTGGTGGTTTCTTTGTTGTGTCCGAATGTTGTATGGGCAAGTGACCTCAAAGCATTGAGTCTTGGTGTTATTTTATTTGTAATGTTTGTGATGTGTTGTTTAAATGACATTGATGTATTGTATGTTACACCAAGGATTTTGTGTGTGTGTGTGTGTATGTGGTAAGAGAGTGCTGTTTATGGTGAGGTGTGGGATGTGACTGTGTTCTGCTGTCCAGTTTGTGAGAAGGGTCACTGTAGATTTGGCTGGGGCTATTTCGAGCCTGTTTGTGGTGAACCATTCGTGTAGTGTGTTGAGGTAAGGCTGAATGATGTGTGCAGCTGTGTTTGCATTTTGGTGTGTACATGTAACTGTTATATCATCTGCATAAGAAGCTATGTGTATGTGTGGGGTGTGGGTACATCGTGCATGTATAGGTTAAAGAGTGTAGGGGACAAAACAGATCCTTGGGGGACGCCGTTTGTGAAGTTTCTGATGTTAGAAGACTGACCGGCAAATGTTATGTGTGCACATCTGCCTGCTAAATAGTTTGCCAGCCATCTTTTTGTGTTATTGTGCATGTTTGTGTTGAGTATTTTGTTTGTGAGGTTGTGGCGGGGGATGGCATCAAAAGCTTTGCTAATGTCTAGTGTGACTAGGAGTGTTCTGTGTGGTGGCCTAGCTGAATTTATGCCATCGAAAACCCTCTGTGTAAGGTCTGTAAGAAGGGTGTTTGTGGAGTGTAGTGGCCTAAAGCCATGTTGTGACTGGGCTAGGGGGATGTGAGGTGTGACTAGTTGTAATATCAGTCGTTCAGTGACTTTAGAGGGGGTGCAGAGGAGTGTGATGGGGCGATGTAAGGAGGGTAACGTGGGGTCTTTGTTGGGTTTAGGGATGGTGGTGATACTGTCATGCTTCCAGATGTTGGGTATTATGTTGTGTGAGTAGCTGTAGTTTGATATGTTGGTGAATGCTTGTATGCCTTGTGATCCTAGGTGTTTAAGGTGAATGTTGCTTATGTTGTCTGGTCCACAGGCAGATGAGTGCTTGAGGTCGTTAATGATGTGCTTCGTCTGGTTGTAAGTGAAAGGTGCATAGTCTGGATCTGTGGGGAACTGTCTCTTACGTCGGATGATACGTCGGTCTTCTGGATGGGGGGTTAGATGGCTGACTTGTGAAAAGTGATTGATGAGAGTGTTTGCTTGTTGTTTGTTTGAGGGTATGGTGTCTGTTGTTGTGATGGCAGCGCGTGAATGTGTGGTGTTGCTGTTGGAAAATGTGATGCTGTTTAGTGTTTTGTAGAGTTTGCTGATGTTTGTTTTGTGGTCAAGTGTTTGGAGGTAATTTTTCCAGTTTAGTGTTTGCTGTTCTGATATTTTATTGTTTATCTGAGTGTTGAGTTCTTGTATTTTTGTATGGTGTCTTGTGTATGGGGTGTTGGGGAGTGTCGCAGTGTGTCCCGTTGTCTGATGAGGCCTTGAATTTCTGGTGTGAAGTTTGGGTTGTGTCTCTTTCTGTTGCCTCTAGGGATGTGTCTTTTGTCTGCATTTTGTATAATTGTATTGAAAGTGTGCACAGCAGTGTTGATGTTTGTGGTGGGTGTACTGTTTACTGTTTCGAAATGTTGTTCTGTTTCAGTTACAAAGGCCTCCCAGTTGGCTCTCTTATAATTAGTGTATGTGTGTCTGTGGCCAGCTGGGGTGATTCTGGTTTTGGTAGTGATGATGATTGGGAGGTGATCCGAACCTAGGGTTTTGACCACTCTCCATGATGTAGTGGGGGAGAGGTTTGGGGAGCAGAAGGTGATGTCTGGAGATGATGGGAGGAAGAGGGCTTGGTGTGGGATATGGGTATGTTGGTATAGATTGTTTAGTATGAAAAGATGGTCTGTCGGGGATTGTAGTACCAGCAGTTTAATATGATGCCATTTGGCCTATGGAATGCCTCAGCAATATTTGAGTGTCTCATGGATCGTGTACTGGAAGGCCTGGACTGGCAAACAGCTCCCACCTATCTGGACAATGTAACTGTGTTTGGACAGACTTTTGACCAGGAATTGGAGAGGCTGTCAGAGATGTTCAACAGGATCCGAGCAGCGCACCTCAAGCTGAACCCCAAGAAGTGCTACTTGTTCCAGAAGGAAGTGAAGTACCTGGAACACATTGGAGGTGAGGGCAGCATCCATACTGATCCAGAATATGTGGCAGCCGTGGAAAACTGGGCGGTTCCAACTTGTGTGATGGAGCTTCGGAGTTTCCTGGGCTTGTGTACCTGCTACTGGCATTTTGTCATGGACTTTGCAATGATAGCTGCACCTCTGCACAAGTTGTTGTGGAAGAAGCAGAAGTTTACATGGACTGGAGTGACTCTGAAGGCCTTCATTGAGCTCCAGCATGCATTAGCAAGCTCTCCAGAGTTGCTATACCCAGATCAGATTCAACTATTCATCCTGGTCTGTGACGCTAGTGACCAATGTATTGGTGGAGTCCTGCCGCAGAAAAAAAGATGACAAAGAGCATGTGGTGGCATATTATAGCAAGAAGCTCAGCCCACTGGAGTGGAACTACTGTGTGACCCCTAAGGAGCTTTTGTCAGTGATGAAGATCCTTGATTAAGTTGATTTCTTCCATATCTTCTTGTATGGGTCCTACCTTATCATCAGGACACACCATGCGGCACTCAAGTAGCTGAAGACGTTAACCTCCCCCTCTGCCGGCAACTCTAACACATCAGACACTCCCAGTGCTGACCAATTTTCGATTTTTTTTTTTTGCCTAGATAGGTTCATTTTGATGCAAAACTCATAAAACACCCAAATTGGTACTCACAGAAGCCAGGAAGGAAGATTTTGGGACTGGTAAAATATGGGAATAAAGCCCGTATACTTACTTCTCTCCCTAGGGGACCAGACACATTTCTTTGGTGTTTGGTCATAGTGTACTGAAGTATATGCCCTGGTGATGCTCGCAGTGTGTCCTAGGAACATGTGGCCACTGTTCTTGGGCATGGTGATAAGCTATTTTTGCCGATTTTTTTTTTTTATATTATGGGGTCAAAGTTGACCTGATGTAGGGACAGTGTGCATGGGCAGTATACACTCTGAGTGACTCATAGTGGTCTCCCATGACACGCCACATTCAAAACTTAATGCCTGGAAAATATTTCCAGCCACTTTCAATATTTAAATTTTTGCTGATTATTTTTATATGTGGTCAAAGTTGACCTGATGCAGGGGCAGTGCATGTGCGAGGTGTACACTCTGGGTGACTCATAGTGGTCTCCTTTGATGTGCCACATTCAAAACCTAATGCCCAGTAAATATTTCCAGCCTTGATCAATATTTCGATTTTTGGTGAATTTTTGAATCCTAGTCCGTTAATGAACAGCTCTGGCACTGCCCACGACAAAGGGCATGGCCGTTTATAAACAGCTCTGGCAGAGGAGGTAGTTAAAGAATTTGGAAGGACAACTGGCATGCTGGCTCGGGAAGCTGGACCAGCACAATTATGAGGTGCAGCACCGTCCTCGGTGGGTACATGGCAATGCCGACAGCCGGAGTCGTTGGCCTTGTGACCCAGAGTGCCAGCAGTGTAGTAAAAAAAAAAGATCATATCAAGAAATACAGCCATACGACCTGAAGAGGATGCTGAATGAGCATGCAGATTTACAACCAGTGCTAGAGTGGCTCCAGCAGTGTACAAGATGACCATCTTGGGAGGAGGTTTCTAGGTTCAGCCCTGTGACTAAGAGCTACTAGAGTCAGAGGGACCTTCTTCGTTTGAACAACGGACTACTGGAGTGTCAGTGGGGGACACGCAATGGCCTCAGCAAGTATTGGCAACTGGTGGTTCTGAAGAAAATGAGGTCTGGGATCTTGGAAGAGTCTCATAACCAGATCACTAGTGGGCACCTGGGAGTGAAGAAAATGCTAAGTCGGCTGCAACAGAGGTTCTACCGGACTGGCATGCATCAAGATGTTGAAGAGTGGTGACGAATATGTCGTATATGCTGTGCAAAGAGGCAACCCAAGAAACGTGGTTGTGCCCTTCTCCAGCTGTACCAAGTGGGTGAACTGATGGAAGGAGTCACGGTGAAAATTGCTGGACCTGTGCCACTCACTGAAAGAAGAATCCAGTATAAAAGTATCACCATGGACTACTTCACAAAGTGGCCAGAAGCCTATGCCATCCCTGATCAAGAGGCTGCGACTGTTGCTAAGATGTTGGTCGACCAGTTTTTCTGTCATTTTGGGATGCCACAAGAGCTATATTCAGACCAGGGTAGAAACTATGAGTCTGCTGTTATTGGGTATAACTTGAATGCTGCAAGTTATTGGCTATCAAGAAGACCAGGACGACCCCACTAAGGCCACAGTCAGATGGAGTGGTGGAAAAATTCAAGTGAACCCTGGGACAAGAATTGGCCAAGTACTCCGCGGAGGGACAGACGGAATGGGACCAGAAATTACCTGCATTGCTGATGGCATACCAGTCTACATCGCACGAGTCTACTGGCTACACCCTTGCAAAACCGATGCTGGGCCACGAGTTAAGTTTACTTTTTGACTTGTTAATGGGAAGACCAACTGGTGAAGAGCTGCATACGGACACCTCGAGCCAAGCAATGCATCTTCATGAACGGCTGGCTGAGATACATCACCAAGTGCGAGAAGCTCTAAAGTTTTCAGGTGAAACGAAGTGCAAGTATGATGCAAAGGCAAGTGAGGTGAGCTTCAAGGATGGTGACCAAGTTTGGTTATACAATTCTCAGCAGAAGAAGGGACAGTCACCGAAGCCACAGAGCCCACGGGCCTTCCACTGTGTTGGACCGCCTATCAGACGTAACATATCGGATTTGGGGAGGCAGGAAGTCTTGCCCAAAGGTGGTACATGTGAATCGTCTGTGGCAGTACCATGGGCCAGGATAGTACAGCTGGGACTTCTCCGAGGAATTGTGCTCACCCGCAGCTGAGGATGTTGAGGAGGACCAAGGAGCTGAAGTACAAGAGGATGGTGACAGTGTCGTGAGGGAGGAAGTGAATCAGAAAGAGGACCAAGCCATTCCAGGAGGAGTGGCCTGTATGGAGGAGCAAGGACGTCGTTGGATGCGGCATAGGGGAAGACCTGATAAGTTGAAGGATTATTTTATGTATAATTAGACGTTTCATTAGGATTATGTTTGTATACAATGAGCAGTTTTGTGGGGACAACAAAAGGACTATGGAGGGGGGTAGTGCTGAGAAGCAGGATTTGCTAGATAGGAAGTACTAGGAGGTTCTCAGTATTTATCGTATATTCCAGTTACGTGTAAGACTTGCCAGTTGGCCTGCTATTTCTGAGTGGAGGTATTCTGTAAGTTGTACATTATTTTTCGTGCTCATTTTTCTCTGTTTTATTTATGTGATTGTTAAATTATGTAATTTTATCTCAGTTTGTATGCGAAAGTATTTAGAGTGTTATGTAAGAAAACTCTGGCAAGCTTTGAGTGTCTCCGATTTGGAAACTGTAGGTGCTTGGGTAAACTAGAAGATTCGAGTGTCGTACAAGCTTATATAAGGATGGGGAAGAAACTAGAGGAGTCAGTTCAGTTTCAGTTTAGTTCAGTGTCAGTTCAGTATCTGTGCAGTTTGTATAGTTCCGGTACTTATGAAAACAGTGAAGTGAAGTTGGCAAACATTAAGTGTAATTATTTGGTGAATAAAGACCGCGAACTTGAGAAGCCAGTGTTTATTTACACAGCCTGAGCTGATCTTGTTGTTGCACACCGAAAGGCTGACCACAGGAAGAACAACTCACTGGGAAACGTCCTTCCAGTACCGAACTACTGTTGTTGGAGCCTGTGGCAATGTGGGACGGGGATGTAACAATAACGTCTTTAACAGATACCTTAGGTTTACAGGTTGTAATGAAGTGCAAAATAGTCTCTCTGGGACTTCTTTGGTTTTATTTAAATTTTCCCAGTTATTCTGAGAGTATATTTGTTTTACATACATTGCCTGTCTGTCTGTCTGTCTCTTTTAAATAAAAAGCACAACAACCTCCCCTCCCTCCACTCTAACATCTTAAACTCCGTAACACCCCTTGCTGAGCGATATCTTCTGCACATTTGCACCTCAGCTCCTCCAGCCCTCTGACCTCTTTCATTCTTGCTATCACCAGACGATTTTATTCAGCTTAGGAGAGACTAGCAACCAAGGAGACTCGCTCCTACCTCGTAGCTCAGGCTCATGGAATGGTATACTTGGCTTGTTTTGACTAGTAACCAAGTAGACGCATTCCTACCTCGTAGCTACTGTTCAGGGACTTGTATAGTCGATTTGTTTTGAGTAGTAACCAAGGAGCCTCGTTCATACCTCGTATGTAAGGCTCACTGTGCTTCTTGCAACCACGACTTGGTATTAAAATGTGGGAATAGTCTCGTGCCGCCAGATGAAAACAACTTAACTACAGAGTGTGCTACCTTTCGCCTACCAACCCACAGACGCGAAAATCATAGGTTCATACTTCTGGGTTCCCTCCCATATATTTTTTTCACTGCGTCATCTTATATAAAGGAGTGTTGTGGTGTTGATGTGGATATGATTGTAGGTGTTCAGGGATATCTGTGAAATGGTTTGGCCATATGTGGAGAGGAGGGTGCAGGAGAGACTGACTAGAAGAGCGTATGTGACTGAGATGGAAGGGGAGAGGAGGAGGGGGAGACCAAAGATGAAATGAAGGGAGGGATGGAGTAGAGATATATGAGAGAGGGATGTGTGAGCTGGAGGAAGGGTCGCCAAATGGCAATGAACAGAGCGACGTGGAGGTGAATTGTTTGTAGTCACTCCTTATGGGATTGTGCATCTGCTTATCAATAGACAGAGAGAGACAGACAGACAGACTATAACTACCCTATATCACTTACTTCCTACTCCCACTGCCACAGCCACGCTCACACTATCCAAATGAGCCGTCCCCGCAACACGTAAGGAACTGCTTCGTGTGTTCATTGTGAAGCGAGATTTACGGGTCACCCTGGATTTCATCCAGCCCTCGGATTTATATCTTTATGAAACACATCACTTGGAAGACCTAAACCCACTTGGCCTCCAGGTGTCCATTTTTTGGCTATATGGTTACCACCCAATTTTATACGTTTTTTCGTGGGTTACGAGAAACAACCTGGGTTGTCATTCAGTGTAGAGTCAGCTGAAGTACCACTGCACTGAATGAGTAGATGAACTTGGGAAAATATCCCCAAACGGTACTTATTTCTGTCACTAGGAGATGAAATTTAAATACTTATAACAACCGCGCTCACAGAGCAAGAGAGGCTGTTAGGTTTTGATCGATTGGAGTGTGTGTGTGTGTGTGTGTGTGTGTGTGTGTGTGTGTGTGTGTGTGTGTGTGTGTGTTAATAAAATAGCTCAGATAGATCTGATCAGGTTCAACCAATTTGGTGGATGCGTTCAGCGGCAGCCAAGATTAAGCTTATTGCATTATAGAACAAAAGGTCAAAGGTCAAGGCACCATGGGAAAGTCAGCTTAAACACTTTTCATCCAATTCAAAATAAACTTTGTGCAAAGGTTCAGGTTAGCCTGTAGAAAGTTTCGAGTTTGAGAATACAGTCAAAGGCCAAGGACACAGGGAAAGGTGTAATGTCAAGGTCACCTGACAGCTTTGATTCAACTTAAAACAAACATGGAGGAATGGCTAAAGTTCACGTTAAAATAAATTAAATCGATTTTGAGAGCAAATGACCAAAGGCCAAGGCAAAGGAAAGGACGTACGATTGTTCGGCTGTGCTACAACTACTACTGCTACTACAGCTACTACTACTACTACTACTGTGACTATCATCATCATCATCATCATAGTTATCTAATTTTCAGGGTAGTGTAATCAAGGACGATGCTGGTGGAGGTGGTGTTAGTGTTGGTGCTTCTGGTCTTGCTCTACAGAACCTTCAGTAAGCCTAAGGGACTGCCACCAGGTGGGTCAGAGTTTATGTTCACAGTACCTCATACATGCTTGATTATACCTTACTGTGTGTGTGTGTGTGCGCGCGCGTGTGTGTGTGTGTGTGTGTGTGTGTGTGTGTGTGTGTGTGTGTGGATAGGTTAAACGTCCCATTCCCTGATACCACCACTTCGGGGCTAACACCCACTGTCCATACTGAATCCGAACTAATGTTGTGTCATACAGGACTGAAGTATTGGTATTAACGGGGGTGTTTTTACAACATGTCAGCAGGTCTAAAGGTAGATCAGTAACGTCTGTATTCGGCGAAATCCAAACCCGTCAACTGTTCGCTGCCCCAGCCAGGATTCGAACCCTATCCACTGGAACATCAGACCACCTCTTAACCGACTCAGCCATCATTTGCTGATTTCTTACAGCTTCCTAGCAAGATTACTTGTGAAGATCGTTTCTGACTCCTCAAAAGGTTTCCGCATAGCTAAATACAAGAGGGGTACACATGGAGCCCATCTCTACGACAAGGGGAATGTAATTTCCAGACCAGTTTTCATCGTGGGTTACGGTTTCTCATCATTGATTGGGGTTTCACAAAAAGTGTTTTCCGGCTCCAGAAACTGTTATACCATCTGGATTGGTCCCAAAAGTTAATTGACTGTTCCCTGGGACATGGGCTGTCTAACCACCAAATTTGGTCCAAATCTCATAGTTTTGAGTAATCCTGCTAACAAACAATTACTCTCCTTGTCGGAGAGAATAATGTGGCAAGTGGGGGCAATTATCCACTCACTCGATGTAGTGCTGCTTCCTGATGATTCTAGACTGAACGACAAGCCAAACTGTTTCTTGTAAGTCAGGAAACCATTTACTACGGTGGATAACCAAATGGCGTATAGTGATGCCGTGGATTAAGGCGCTACAACTGGAATAAGCTTGTAAAGGTTTCCGTCCGAGGGAAGGGAGTTGGAGTCTACTGCTCCCATAATGCAACTCAGGGACTAGTGTGGCTGGTCATCCTCGCCTTAAATATCAGGACCAAGTAGCCTAGTCCAGGGCTTCTAACCTCTTGATGGGGAAAACTGGATTGGATGATGCATGGATAAACAAAATCGTCATCGTAGTGAGCACGTTACTCCATGTGAACTGCTGTGTAGAAAACCTATCATGAATTACATACTTTCAACATCAAAGTTTGCACACACACTTCCCTTCCAGCTGTGGCGATGGAAAGTGTTATGTGAAATGTCATGGCAGTATGATGCAGACGACAAATGACTGATAAGGAAGGATACTGTCAGACGTTACGTGGACTATAGTTGATTCCAGGGAAGCTGATGCGTTAATTTTGCCAGCTGAGGACAGGTGGAATTGATAATTATGGAGTCATTACGAATTCTTGTTCATGGTCTAGCGTGCCAGGTGTCGGTAGTGTCGTTCTCAGAAAATGTGGACAAGGGACGGTAGACTAATCAGTTACGGATTTTCATTTTCCTTGTTCCTTAGCTTAAACTATACATGAAAGTAATTTTCATTATTCAACGTATATGTAAATGTGTAGTAGCTAATATTAATAAAAGCATGTCACCCTTGTGTGAATATGCAAAATTTATAAGGAAATTCAACACAAATACCAATTTAGGGCCCTTTCACACATTCTAAAACAGCCAGTGGTTACTGAAGTGACTTATTATGTTCCCAGAAACTATGGTAAGATTGTACAGTAAATGCTAATGTAAACCCGCATCACTGTCTGTGAATATTGATATATACTGGCTAAGATATGAAATCAGGAATCTCTTGGATCTTTTTACAGATGCCCGCCACGCTGCCAGGCGCACGATTATCATTCTAGGGATAAGTCTCGGACCGTCAATATGAACACAGCGATTCTCAGGCATTTGAAGTGATGTTGCCTGTGTTTGTTTGTGCAGTGGTGGACTGCTCATCGGATTAAGAAAAAAATGCTAATCAGTATCCATCTATCGCTGAAGTTAGAGGCTGGGTGAAATTTCCCTCAGCTAAGAAGGAACCAAAACGACGAAAGCTCTGGGAAAGTAGATGTAAACATAATGGAGGATGGAAGGCTACGAGATTCCATGCAATATGCACAATACATTTTACTGACTGGATAGGAACTGAGTTGTCATCTCAATTTGCTAATAAATGGGGATCTGGGAATACCAATAATTTCCCATTAACACAAACAGTTCATCTCGATTCACCTACACTCTTGCCATCAGTTGGCTCAACTTGATCCAGTAAATCGGGATGTTCAAGAGTTTCACACTAGCAATAGTAGTTTTCCTTTACTATATCCCGAATGAGGCACTGATCTTTGTCTTAAGTATTGCTTAAGCTGTGCAACAGTCCATTTTTCAAATGAATTTGGCTCCCTACTGCACGGAGCGAATCACATTGCCAGTGTCATATGCACGGAGTGATATGCTGGAAGTTACTGTTCCCTTCTCCTTAGCCTAAATTAACCTAAACTAACCTTAACCTAACCTAACCTAACCTTATCTTACATCAACCTAACCTAAATAAACCTAAACTAACCTTAATTCATGAAATGAATGATTTCACAATCTGCCTGTAAAGGCGCGATCCCACCGGGGCAACACAGGCAACATGTAGCATGCGATTTGCCTGGCTTTCAGCATGTATGTTGAATGCGGCATTCAACCAGGAAACATGTTGACTGCGACAAGTCAACATTGTTGTTTCATGTAGCATGCTACATGCCAAGATTTATGTTGAATACCACAAAACCGATTCAACAAAAACCGAGCCAGTTGTCAACACGATGTAACAGACAGACACAGATATGTAGAGAGACAGAGCTTAACAAAAAAACATAAGTAGATACCGTGTAAAACACACACACACACACACACACACACACACACACACACACACACACACTGTAGAATAACTTATAAAATGGTGTGAATGTATAGAATGACGGGTGCTACGTGCCCGCCGTCTATAGGACTGCACGAATGCAAAAATTTTCTGAAGTACCGTATCTTAGCTTAACAAGAGACAAGAGAGAGAGAATAATGTAATAGAAGAAAGATTTGCTAGTGTTGGCAGAGTATTAGGACTGGCAGAGAGAGAGAGACAGAGACAGAGAGAGAGAGTGTGTGTGTGTGTGTGTGTGTGTGTGTTCTTACCTAATTGTTCTTGCATAATTGTATCTTTACAGGAATGAGTCAAGCTCGTACTGTCCCGTGTCTTAAACTATATTTATCGTACATATCCTTAAAATTGTGAATTGTTTTGGCACACACTATTTCATTCGGTAGTGCATTCCACTGATCAATTGCTCTATTTGGGAAACTAAATTTCCTTACGTCTTTATCACCTCTCTTCTTATGCAGTTTTTTGCAGTGTCCTCTTGCTGATGCTTCCCCATAGGTTAAGTAATCATTTATGTCTATTTTTTCCTTCTCTGATATGCATTTATATAGCATAATCAAGTCACCTCTTTTCCTTCTCTCCTGTAGTGTTGGTAGAATCAGTTTATGTAGTCTTTTTTCGTAGCTTAGATTAGCCCTGAAACAGTACGCCTAGTTGCGCCTATACACCATTAGGACACCTGGGTCTCACAGACCCACAAAATAGAAAAATAAAAAAAAAATACTTGTACTTTATTTACTGAATCTTTGACCAATCTACAACCTTTTTGGTTCAATTTACTATGCAATAATGAATATACAATTTAAATTAACATATTTAAAGCATTTTAGGCAAATTTTTGAAAAAAATCTGTACAGTTTCTGTTTACATGGACCCCATAAGAAAAGACACGACACAATGATGCTCACACTGCTGTCAAAGCTAGTGGCATGAAGGGTCTTCGTGGTGTGGAGAGGGCAATTCACAGGGTGAAAAAATTTGCATCACACAACAGTAAATTTCACCCCCCTTATCTAGTACACCTGGGTCTCACAGACCCGACCACGACATTAGTGTGTTATACACCAAAACAGAAGGAGACCTGGAAAACCACACAGCCACCTTTAGCATGGGCATCCAAACTTAGGAAGCTATTGGGAAGGACAGGGGTCCCTGGCATATAGTAGTTGCTGAACCAGCAAGTGGCAAAAAGTGGCTGGGTCTCTCAGACCCAGGTGTACTGTTTAAGGGTAAGCTTGGTACCCATCTTGTAGCGGCCCATTGAACTTTTTCAATCTTATCTATGTGTTTTTTGAGATGAGGACTCTAGACTACTGATGCATACTCCAGGGTTGGTCTGATGAATGATGTTATTATCTTTCTTAGCATGTCTTTATTTATGTATGTGAATGCTATTCTCATATTTGCAAGCAGTGTGTACATGTTCCGTATCTTCTCACTGATGTGGTCAGCCGGAGATAGACTGTTCTTGATAATCACACCTAGGTTCTTCTCTCTTTCTGATGTGTGTAGGGTTTTATTTCCTAATGTATAACCCCAATCAGGCCTTTTTCCAATTTTACTAAACTTGATTACATGACACATGCCCACATTGAATTCCATTTGCCATGTATCACTCCATTCATGAAGTTTATTCACTTCTTCTTGTAGCTCTTTACAAGAGTCTGTGTTAGTAATTCTTCTTTGTATTTTTGCATCATCTGCAAACATATTTAAATAGCTTTCATTTCCAATGTTATTGTCTATATCATTTATATACACTAAAAAGATGATTGGTGCCAGCACTGAGCCCTGTGGTACTCCACTAGTCACTTCTTTCCATGATGAGTAATTTCCCCTTAGTACTGTTCTCATTTCTCTTCTTATGAGAAAATCTTGCATCCAACAATACAGTTTCCCTCGAATTCCTCCTTGATGGTACAGTTTCCATAAAAATCTTTGGTGTGGTACTGTGTCAAATACTTTCTTGAAATCTAAATAGATACTGTCAATCCATCCTTCTCTTTCCTGTAATGTGTCTGTTACACTGTCATAGTAGCTCAACAGATTAGTAACACATGATTTTCCTTTTCTGAAACCAAACTGTCTTTCTGTTATCATATTGTGTTCTAGATGATTTACCCAAGCTTTTCTTAAAAGCTTTTCTAATACCTTGCTTACAACACTGTTTAGTGATACTGGTCGGTATTTGAGTGGATTTTGTCTATTCTCTTTCTTGAATAAGGGAACAATGTTTGCTTTCTTCCAAATATCAGGTAGGTTACCTTGACTCAAGGATTTCTTGAAAATTAAAAATAATGGTTTATTTAACTCATTTGCACAGCCACGTAGTACCCAACATGAAATTTCATCAGGATCATTTGCTTTCCTTTGTCTAATATACTTAGCTCCTCCGGTATTACTTTTTCTGATGTTTGTATATCTGGTAGTATGTGTGGGCATGCATGTTCCACATAATCCCTCTCAAAATATTTTGCTCTGTAAGAACTGATTGGAATTTCTTGTTTAGTGCTTCACAAATATGCTTCTCTTGTGTATAGGTGATTCCCTCGTCCGTAATGGATTGTATTTTATCTTTTACTTTGGTTTTGCTTCTGATGTAGCTGTAAAATAGCTTCGGTTGATCACTACTTTTATTTATGATATCCTCCTCAAACTGTTTTTGGGCTTCCCTCCTTATTCTTGTATAATCGTTTCTTGCCTGTTTGTCATTATTATATGCCCTTTCACTATTGTGTCTTCTGTATCTATTCCACAACAAATCTCTTTTTTCTTTTGATTTTTTACATTCTGTATTAAACCATTTCTTTATTTTCTTTTCTGCTTCTTTGTGCTTTGGGATATACTTCTGGACTCCTATTTCATAAAGTTCACAGAATTTTTTATATATAGCATTTAAATCATCTCCTCTAAGCTCCTTTCCCCAATCAATTTCTAAGAAGTACTTCTTTAGGTCATGATGGTTTCCCTTTTTATAGTTTAGGCTCTTTTTGTAACTTTCATTGCTGTTAGCTATGTCATATGCTATCCTGAAGTTGCAATTAGTACTGCATGGTCCCTTTTGCCAAATGTTAAGGTGCGATTCCACCGGGGCAACATTTCGGCAACATGTGGCATGCTACATTGTTGCATAGGCCAAGTGTGTTCCAACCAGTTCAACACAAGGCAACATGTAGCATGCGACTGTGTGGCATGCAACAGGTGGCAACAAGTTGCCCGTAGAACGTGCGGCATGCGACAAGATTTAGCCTGTTGCCTTGTGTTGCCTGCCTTCCCACCAGTCGTAGGAAGGATTCCATGTTGAAAGCAACAAGATGAATTGGTCTCAAAAAAAAAAAAAAAAAAAAAATTATAGAATATAGAAAACTTGTTGTTCTATGGGATATACGTTTGAAACAATACAAGAATAACCAGGCTAAACTAGATGCACTGCAGGGATTAGCCAAGAATACACACACACACACACACACACACACATATTCCTGACAAATGGATTTCAAAAACATTGTTGATAAATGGCACAATACATGAGATAACATGCGGATACTTTCAGCATAGCAGCTAAAAGGGCACGCAGCACATCCGCACTGAGGGGAATAGTAACTTTCAGCATGTTACTCCGTCCATGCAACACGCAGAGTCAGTCAGCTGGGCTGGCTTTGTTATTGTTCATGCCGGGAAACATATATTTGGTATAAGTGCAAGATACTACATAAGGTGTTGCTAAGATTAGGAGATGTAATGGAACGTACTGCAATGAAATACTTGGACGAATTCACTGAATGCTGCTGCTTAATTTAAAGAAAAATGAGTGAAGTATGTACCGAATATATCCCAAGACGAACGCGCTCAACAGCGAACACAACGACAAAAAAGCACTTGCAGTTATCATACAGCATTGCATATATATTAAATGTTTTACAGAAAATAAATGAGAAAAATACGTTTGTCAGAAATATATAGAAATACATACATATATATGGGTATTTCGAGTTGTTCACAGTTTCAATTTTCTGTCTGGAAGCTGCATTATGGACACCTGGCGCGCTAGACCATGAACTAGAATTCGTGATGACTCCAGGTCAATTCCCGTCGTGTTTTAATGTGGGCAAAATTGACTGTATTCCAACCAAAACCCTCATTTGTTTGTAAGATACCATATTTTAGAGATACAAATAAAAGCAATGATATCTGTAATGATGAGTATGTGCCTTTTAAATTATTAGAGATAAACTTGAATGACATTGATAAAACTAAGTAAAGTCTCAACTGAACGCATACGGACACAGTTAGGGACTGTGACGGGAATTCAGACATTTCTAGCAAGGTGGTTCCGAGGTCCTGAAAGCTCGAATGTTTTTCCCACCACAACTACACAGTGTTACAGTCCACAGTCTACTCCATGCCCTTCATTACCACATCTACTGATATATAACCTTACCCTAGATACACTTAGCTTATCTTTTATTAATTATGATTTCCACACACACACACACACACTTGAGATGCCGTGCTGGCAGGACATATGACACATAGCTCTGCACTTGGCCAACCTGGCCACAACTGGCCATGCCTAAATAGTATCTTTATATAAGTCAAGCTCTGTACCAGGTTAAACTAAATCGTGTTCTAATATAATTGAAAAAGTTTTAAGTAAGAGTGTTGTTCAAATAACAGAATAAAACAAAGTAGTGCAGGAATGCGCCCAGCAAACTCGTCAGCTGTTTGTGTTTAGTCTGCACACCAGGGAATGTAAGTAGAATCTTTTCTCTTAGTACCACAAGATGTCCACCTACTTTAGTAAAGCAAATTTGGAACGAGCTAAGAAAAGGGATGGTAGAAAGCAGGATGATGATTTCTACCAGGAACTGGTTGAAATGGAGACGTACAATAAACTGTTAGAATGGGTAAACAGATTTGAGAAGGCGTTCCAGAGTGAAATGGATGAAATTAAGAAGCAGTTGCACATGCAGAAGGAGGAAAATGAAAAATTAGTAAAGGAAGTCATCAAGAAAGACACAACAATAGATGACCTGACAGTTGAGGTGGGTTCACTTAGATGGAAGATTGGTGAAATGGCAAGTACAGTTGTCAATCACAAGAGTATCATAGAAGAGTTCAGAAATGATACAAAGACAAATTAAGGAAGTAACCAATCAGCAGTGATAATGAGAAGATAACCCAGGTGAATGAAGCGATGTGGAAACTACTTATGCTGAAATAGTGAAAGTAAAGAAAGACTTGGAAACAAGAGTTGAAGAAAAAAGTGTTAAAAAGGAAGTGAAAGGAATAATCCAAAACATTCCCAAATTGGTCAAAGATTCAGCAGATATCAACAAATCTATAGTAATCACTGGTATAGAGGAGGAAGAAATAAAAAAAAACAAGATCTCGAGAGACAAAAAGGAGATGGCAAATGTAATGAACATATTGAAGGAAGTATCAGAAGAAATCTGTAATAAAGACATAGAGGAACACAAAAAGCTAGGGAGAGATGAGAGAAATAAGTCAAGGCCCCTGAAAGTGTCCTTCCAGAGTGTAAACACTGTGAAGGAGATACTAAAAAATGCAAAGAAACTTATGAAAAAAAAAAAAAAATGTAATGATAAAAAGATACTTAACACAAGAGGTACTGGAAATACTGAAAGAGAAGGAGGCAAAAATAAAGAACGAGGGAAGATCAGAGGAGAAGAATACGTTTTTTTTTTTTTTTTTTTTACAAAGTAATTGGATTGCAGGTACGAAAGTGGTACATAACCAGCAGGGAATAAAAAAAGAGGAATGTAGTAGACTCAAGTCATGACAAAGTGTAAACAAGATGATTAAGTTGATGTACTCAAATGTAGATGAAATAGTACCTAAATTATTAGAGATGAATGATTATATCAAAGAAAATGAACCACATATTAAACTGGCCTGCATTTCAAAACTTTTTTTTTCAGGCTCAGAGGTTTTTCAACTGACTGAGAATCAGTTTTGCACGCCAAATTCAGAAATGCATTCCATTTTCTTCAATCAGGTCAGGTTTTATAGATATGCTAGATTTGAAAAACTGCATGTATGGCTCAAATAGTGTTACCGAACCGGTGTTCATGAATTATGTTTTTGCCCTAAATTGTCATGGGTGCCTTTAAAAGACCTTTTCTTCATTTCATATCTGGATTGTCACTTCAATTAACTGAAAGTGAAAGAACCACCCTGACAGATTCTGCCATATCTGTGGAAAGGTGACTCTTTCAGACCGTCAGGTGAGAACTACATATTTTGTGAAGTATTCATATCACGCTTACTTCGGAGTAAAACTAGGCGACCAAGATAAGCTGTTCTTCCCTCATATCTGTTGCAAAACATGAGATCAAAACCAACAGGATTGGAGGAACAAAACAAAGAAGAGTATGCTGTTCGGTGTTCTGATGGTGTGGAGGGAAGGTAAAGCTCACACCACAGACTTATTTTTGTATGACGAATCTACAGGGCATGAGTGGCAAGAACAAACATCATGTTCAGTATACCGACGTTCCATCAGCCATCAAGCCAGTCCCCCGTGGCTCAGGTGTTCCTATTCCTGAACTTGACACCAACATGGGATCGTTGTCCGATTCCAAGTCTGGAGATGTGACCAATGCAGACGAGTCTGGTACTTTAGAGCCAACAGAGGGAGACCGACGGATGCCACTGAGCTAAGCTGAGCTAAACAATCTGACCAGGGACTTAAACCTGTCCAAGGAGTCTGATCAGCTGCTAGGTTCTCGCCTTCATGAGAAACGTCTGCTGGCACCGGTGACAACGTTCTTATGGTATCAAAACCGAGATAAAGAGTTCCAAAAATGCTTCTTGTCTGATGAGGCATCTTCTCTCGTCTACTACAACATCACCGACCTGATTGAAGCGATGGGTTTGAAGTATGACGATACAGAATGGAGGCTTTTCATCGACTCGTTGAGTAGGAGTCTCAAGGTGGTACTTCTACCTTGACAGTAGGAGTCTTAAGGCGGTTCTTCAACCTAGGCCATTCATACCTGATCAGCCGTTTATATCGTGCTGTACCCTTCTTGCGATCTGTAACAACCGCCTGTCAAGGATATATGTATATAGCAGATGAGTTATACTGCTAGAAGAATCACTCATTTATCAATATAATGGGGAATGATCATTTCGAGAAAGTGTTTTACTTCCAAAATTTGACCTGATTGAGAAAAAATAATGCAATTTTCGGAATCAGCGTAAGAAACTGACCTACGAACAGCAAACATACTGACCTTTATAATCACGCAGACCAGTATTATCTGCCTAACTGAATCAAAATTAACACCAAGGATATCAAATGACATCCTAAACCTAGAGGAATACAATATATGGAGATGAGATAGAAACTTTAAAACAAAGGAGGAGGAATTATAATATTAACAAAAAAATCTGAAAATCAAAGAAACAGAACTAGATACACCCTCGCAGCGGTGGCTGAATCGGTAGAGAGGAGGCCTGCAGTCCTGATGGACCCAGGTTCGAATCCCGGCTGGGGCAGGGAACAGTTTAAGGATTTGAATTTCATAAAAACAGACTTTCCTGATCTACCAGATGACCCGCCGACATGTCATAAACGTACCCCCGCTAATACCAATACACCAGTCCTGTATGAGACAGCCCTAGCATGTATTCAATATGGATGGTGGGTGTTAGCGCCGAAGTGGTGACATGTAGAGAGGTGTATGGTATGTAGGAGGACTACTGGGCCTTGAGAGCAGGCTGTGAAGCCTATGCCCAGAATCGGACACATAAAAAAAAAAAAAAAAAAGTGATTGCAGTAGAGATTAATATATCTGAAGGGAAGTTAATTGTGGCAGATTTACACATGCCACCCAGATCAAACACATGGGAAAAGAGGCAAATATGAAGATTTGGCAGAGAGTACAATTCAGAGTTTAAGAGCATTACTACATAGAATGGAGGAATCTGAAAGAATTAAATTAACTGGAGATTTAATACAAATATAAATTGGAATACTCTAGACATAAAAAGCCTGGAAAGCTGTTGGGACCAAAAGCTCCTGGATCTCGTGCAGTTTTTCCGAACGCAACATGTAAAGGAAAGCACCAGAAAAAGAGGACTTGATGTAACATCAGTACTAGATCTTATTTGCCAGGCAAGAAAACGATATTGACAATATAATGTATCACTCTCCATTCGACAAAAGTGACCATGCGGTAATAAATTGCAACTTCAGGATTGTATATGACATAGTTACCAGTAATGAAAGTTACAAAAAGAGCCTAAACTTTAAAAAGAGAAACTACCATGACCTAAAGAAGTACTTCTTAGAAACTGATTGGGAGAAGGAGCTTAGAGGACAAGATTTAAATGTTATATATATACAATTCTGTGAACTTTATGAAACAGGAGTCCAAAATTAGATCCCACAGCATAAAGAAACAGAAAAGGTAATAAAGAAATTGTTTAATAGAGAATCGAAAAAATCAAAAGAAAAAAAAAAAAGACCTGTTGTGGAACAGATAAGAAGACGCAATAGAAAGGGGGCATATAAGTACTATAAACAGGCAAGAAATTATTATACAAGAATAAGGAGAGAAGCCCAAAGAAAGTTTGAGGAAGGCGTCATAAATATAAGTAGTGATCAACCGAAGCTATTTTACAGCCACATCCGAAGCAAAACCAAAGTAAAAGATAAAATACAATAAGTAACGGATGAGGGGATCATCTATACACAAGAGAAAGATATCTGTGAAGCACTAAATAAGAATTTCCAATCAGTTTTTACAGAAAAAATTTGAGAGGGATGATATGGAACATGCATGCCCACACATATTACCAGATGTACAAATATCAGAAAAAGAAATACAGGAGGAGGTAAGAAAATTAGACAAAGGAAGAACAAAGGGTCATGACGAAATTTCATGTTGGGTGCTACATGAATGTGCAAAGGAGTTAAATAGACCATTATCTTTAATATTCAAGGAATCCTTGGGTCAAGGTAAACTACCTGATATTTGGAAGAGAGCAAACATTGTTCCCTTATTCAAGAAAGGAAACAGACAAAATCCACTCAACTACCGACCAGTATCACTAAACAGTGTTGTAAGCAAGATACTAGAAAAGCTGATAAGAAAAGTTTGGATAAATCATTTAGAAGAACACTATATGATAACAGAAAGACAGTTTGGTTTCAGAAAGGGAAAAACATGTGTTACCAGTCTGTTGAGCTACTATGATAGAGTAACAGAAACATTACAGACAAGAGAAGGATGGGTGGACAGTATCTATCTAGATTTAAAGAAAGCATTTGACAGTACCACACCAAAGACTTTTATGGAAACTGTACCGTCAAGGAGGAATCCGAGGCAAACTGTGCTGGTGGATGCAAGATTTTCTCAGAAAAAGGGAAATGAGAACAGTACTAAGGGGAAATTACTCAACATGGAGGGAAGTGACTAGCAGAGTTCCACAGGACTCAGTGCTGGCACGAATTATGTTTTTAGTATATATAAATGACATAGACAGTAACATTGGAAACGAAAGCTATCTAAACATGTTTGCTGATGATGCAAAAATACAAAGAAGAATTACTAACAGACTTGTACAGAGCTACAAGAAGAATTAAACTTCATGAATGGAGCAATACATGGCAAATGGAATTCAATATGGACAAGTGTCATGTAATCAAGTTTGGTAAAAGTGAAAAAAGGCCTGATTGTGATTATAAGTTAGGAAGTAAAACCCTACACATATCAGAAAGAGAGAAGGACCTAGGTGTGATTATCAATAACAGACTATCTCTAGCTGATGACATGAGTGAGAAGGTAAGGAACATGTATACTGCTTGCAAATATGAGAACAGCATTCACATACATTCTGTAAATGAAGACATGTTGAGAAAGATACTAACATCATTCATCATACTAAGCCTGGAGTATGGATCAGTAGTCCGGAATCCTCATCTCAAAAAACACATAGATAAGATTGAGAAGGTTCAAAGGGCCGCTACAAGATGGGTACCAAGCTTAAGGGATCTAAGCTACGAAGAAAGACTAGAAAAGCTGAATCTATCTACTCTACAGGAGAGAAGGAAAAGAGGAGACATGATTATGCTACATAAATGCACATTAGGGAAGGAGAAAATAGACATAAATGATTACATAACCTATGGGGAAGCATCAGCAAGAGGACACTACAAAAAACTGTATTAAAATAGAGGTGATAAAGACGTAAGGAAACTTAGTTTCCCAGATGGGGCAATTGATCAGTGGAATGCACTACCGAATGAAATTGTGTGTGCCAAAACAGTTCATAAATTTAGTTTAAGACACGGGACAGTACGAGCTTGACGCATTCCTGTAAAGATACAATTAGGTATGAACACACACACACACACACACACATCTCACGGGGGCCGATACATGCTATGCTCAGTATACTGTACATGCACATTTTCATTATCTTCATGGGTAACAGTAACTTTAAAAATTTGCATTTATGTTTGAATTCATAGTCAGATCCAGTAAAATTATTTCTTACATTAATAAGTTTGGTGTTTGATTTTCCTGAACCTTTTCATAAGTATCATAAGAGACAGACAGACACCCTATCCCCGGCCACCATGCACCCTCTCCTCAAGCATGATGCGTCTCTGTTCCCTCGACAGAGAGGAGCCGGGAAAGTAATGAGTTATATCACTGTAGAATGAACCGAATATTTGTTAATGGCGGAAAAAGGAAAATAAGATAAAACCAAATCCCATGGGAAAATAATACAGGTACTTGAACTATGCTGCAATAATAAAACCGCGTGCAGTGTGAACAAAATTAAACATAATGAAATGACATTATAAACAAATAAATCACATCATTAGGCCAGCCTCCGTCGCTGAGTGATGTCTGTATGCGTCCAGTTGCGACTTTACTTAGTTTTGTTTTCAATGTCGTTCGTTATTCTCTAACAATATAAAAGGCATATTTTTAATCATTATGGATATTATTGCTTTAATATGTATCTGTATAATACGGTATCTTACATATAAATGAGGGTTTTGGTTGGAATACAAAGTCAGTTTGCGCACCTTCAAACACGACAGGAATTGACCAATCACAACCCGAGAGCGTTGCGCAGTGTTATCAATTCCACCTGTTCCCAGCTGGCACAATCAGTTCGTACTGTGCGTCAGACTCCCTGAAACCGACAATAGTTGTATGCGGTGGCAGTATGAAGTACACAACAAAAAGATATGAGAAGGAAGAATGCCCTGACGATTTCATGGAATATTTATGTGATAGCAACGTGAAGTACACAGGAAATATTATGAGAAGGAAGGATACTCTGGCGGTGCATGGGATATTTATACATACCGGTAACAGAAGTAGGAAACACCAATCACAAGACTTTAAGAAAGAAGGATATTCTCCATTGTTACATAATATATTTTTATGTGATGACATAAAGCACAGGACAGTAGACTATAAGGATGAAGTGCTATACATTCTCTGGCGTTACATGAAGTATTTACATCTGATAACATTATGAAAGAAAAAAATATGAGAAGAAAACATACTTTTTGACGTTAATGAAATGTTTTTATTTGATAAAATGAAATACACATAAAAACATATGAAAAGGAAGGAAACTCTCTGACATCAAATGGTAGAGAGAGAGAGAGAGAGAAAGTATACTGCTTGGCATTACATGAAGTTTTGAATAAGGCAGCAAAATTATAAGAAAGAGGTATACTTTCTGATGTTTGGTAAGGAATAAAATAAAATGGAAGGCAGAACAGAATGGCGGCGAAGGATTACCGGTGAACTTTTGCTTGTGGTAGTACGGGAGGGTTGGTCTGACTCTGGTAGAGAATAGTAAAGCAGGACTGTCCATTAAACAATTCACTTCTCCTGTGTTGCGGGGACGGCTTGGTCAATATTACTGGTGTCTACTCTGTATTATTGTCTACTTCCCTAACACTTTTCTTACATGATAATGCCTGTTCCCTTTCCCCTCCTTTTTCCATCCATTGATTGCATGGTTGATTACCGATTTCACGAGGTAGCTGGAGACGGACACCTGTATGTGGTGGCTGTTACACTGCTTGGTTATACAAATGCCTCTCAATTTGATCCCTGTTCCTCAAAAGGTGGATGGTTGAATGCAGAAGCGCAGCTTCAACCTGCAGTCCACCAGGTTCATCTTCAGATGAGTTTGTGGTTGCTGCTACTGCTACTACAACTGTACCACCACTACTACTACTAAGACTAGTTGTTACTACTACTACTACTACTACTACTATTATTACTACTGCTTCTATTACGAAGAGGTAGCAAAAATGTTTGTGCTTTTCACACCAGCAGATTGGGCCGTTACCGCAGCACACAAGAAAGGGGGATTCAATATACCAACCGTCCTGTACTTGTCTTTCGTTAGGAAAATCGATAACCTTACAAAATGTTCTTACCTAATTGTATTTCTACAGGAATGAGTCAAGCTCGTACTGTCCGGTGTATTAGGCCATTTTTTTCATACATATCCTTAAAGTTATGAATTGTTTTGGCACACACTATTTCATATGGTAGGCATTCCACTGATCAATTGCCCTATTTGGAAAATTAAATTTCCTTACGTCTTTAACGCCTCTTTTTTATGCAGTTTTTTGCAGTGTTCTCTTGCCGATGTTTCCCAATAGATTATGTAATCATTTATGTCTATTTTGTCCTTCCCTGATATGCATTTACATAGCATAATCATGTCTCCTCTTTTCCTTCTCTCCCGTAGTGTTGGCAGATTCGGTTTTTCAAGTCTTTCTTCGTAGCTTAGATCCCTTTATCTTGGTACCCATCTTGTAGCGGCTCTTTGAACTTCTTCAGTCTTATCTATGTGTTTCTTGAGATGAGGATTCCAGACTACTAATGCATACTCCAGGGTTGGTCTGATGAATGATGTTATCTTTCTTAGCATGTCTTCATTTGTGTGTGAATGCTATTCTCATATTTGCAAGCAGTGTATACATGTTCCGTACCTTTTCACGGATGTGGTCAGCCGGAGATAGTCTATTATTGATAATCACACCTAGGTCCCTCTCTCTTTCTGATATGTGTAGGGTTTTATTTCCTGACTTATAATCCCAATTTGGTCTTTTTTCACTTTTACCAACCTTAATTACGTAACACTTGTCCATACTGAAATCCATTTGCCATTTATTACACCATTCATGAAGTTTATTTAATTTTTCTTGTAGCTCTCTACAAGAGTCTGTGTCAGTAATTCTCCTTTGTATTTTTGCATCATCAGCAAACAGATTTAAATAGCTATCATTTCCAATATTATTTTCTATGTGATTTTTATACACTATAAACATAATTGGTGCTAGCACTGTGTGTGTATGTGTGTGTGTGTGTGTGTGTGTGTGTTGACAGTGGTTTGGTGTAGTGTCATATTTCACATGTTATCACAAACTCTCTCAGCTCTCCCACCCTCTACCCTCTCTCCCATCACTCATCCTTGGTTTTCCCTTATCCTCTGGCATCCTTGTATTCTTTCCTCATAATTTTCCCCTTCTCACTATTATTAATGGGGTGAGCAGGATTCACAGTCATTATTATTATTATCATAATGATCTTAGCTTTATCATATTGTCTGTCTTTAGCCAGACGCCATAATCCCGTAAGGGGTGGCCATTTGACTTTGAGTTATTTGTTTTACGAGGAGGGGCACTAACGCTCCTCCAACCCACTTGTTGACACGTAGGGAACATGTATAGGCTAGTTATAAGGTTACCACCCAGCATTATGACTGGTTTCCTGGCTTACAGGAAACCATTTGGTTTGTCATTCATTGTAAAGCCACTTGAAAAAGAAAGAAGAGTAATAAAAAGTGACAGGAAAGATTAGAGAAATAAGAAGACGGTAGGGCACACACAGAAAAAGAATGGTAAAGGTGAAGTAAGAAATAGGCTGCACTGCATTCGGTTCCTGCAACGCTCATCTCAGCAGTTACTTCAACAAACAAGGGATGAGGCTATGGCACACCTAATGTCTGACTTTCCTCGTATCTCAGACTGGGGTGAAAATGCTCTTGTTGTTCTTAACTCGTGGTGTCCCGTCGACGTTCTTTAACGTCCACACGTTTTGTCACTGCCAATCCCGTCAATGTACATAAATGCGAAAAAATTTGCAAGTTCCCTAATTTGCACATTTTTCAATTTCTGCAAGTCATTTTTGGTACGTATATACGTGACACCTTCCTCAACAAGATGCCAGGCAGGGACAATGCCTTACCCAGCATGACCTCCTCCCCCCCCTGCATGCCATTGTCTCAGCAATTCACCTGTTATCAGTGACCTGGCCAGTATAGCCATGTCATGCCACGGTACGAAATTCAGGGCCAGAGTGATTCCCCAATCAATGACAATGTGGAGGACAAACTTTACATAGCATTAGAGGAAGAAACAGAAATGATGATCAGGTAATGTGGCAAAAAAAGGTCAGGTATTAGTGAGTGAAACAATGCTTATAATGCCTATATTACTGCTTGAAAACCAATATACTCTTGTACTACATATAAATTCGTACCAAGTAAATAAATAAATACTGTTTATGAGTGGTGTGAAATAGTTATCCTCCCATAGAACTCGTTTTCTTTGGTGCCAGCCTGATAGATAACCCAGTAAGGTAAGGAGGTACTCCTATCTGTAATGAGTATTTTAAACCTCAGGTGAGCGATTTCTCTATGAATTTTCAATGTTTCTCACCAAAAGCGAAGGTTTGAGCCAAAAAAAAAAAATTCCTAAAATGGTCGGGATTGGGAGGAGTCAGTGGTGGAAAAGTGGTCGGGATGGGGCGGGTTAATGCATCAAAGACTTAGTTTTTACACCTATCAAGCCGACACAGTCTTCCACTGGAGTACCCTCTAAGATTTAATAATATCCAGCTCAATCCAGCATCATCCTTGAACATGCCTGGGGTTTCATTCCCTTGGGACTTATCTTGGAAAAATCATATTGCATCTCTTGTAAAATCTGCTTCCAAGAGATTAGGTGTGCTAAGCCGACTCTGTTCCTTCTTTACCCCTGCACAATTGTTGACTTTATTCACGGGTTTTATTCGTCCCTGTTTAGAGTACAACTATCATGTGTGGGGAGGCTCTCCACATACAGCACTTCTCAATAGCGTGGAGTCAAAGGCTTTTCATCTCATCAACTCTCCTCCTCTTACTGGCTTCCTTCAACATCTGTCTCTTTACTGCACTGTTGCATCCTTATCTCTTTTCTGTCGCTGCTTCAATGGTCACTACTCCTCTGAACTGTCTGCTTACATCCCTCCATCTCTATGACGAGTGCGTAGCACCCGTCTAGCAACAAATTCTCATCCCTTTTCTGTCCAACTCTCTAATCCATGAGTTAACCATTACTCCCAGTCCTTTATTTATGCAACAGGTCAGCTCTGGAACTGTGTCTCTTTGTATGTATTTCCTACTTCCTATGATCTCCAGTCTTTCAAACGCAGTGTGTCCAGGCATCTCGAAATGAACGGATCTTGAATTTGGCTCTCTTTTGTATTGTTTTTGTTTTTTTTCTTGGAAGGAACTGTTTGCTGGCTCCTGGACTTTGGTTCATTCTTTCTAGCATAAAAAGTCTCTCTCTCTCTCTCTCTCTCTCTCTCTCTCTCTCTCTCTGTATATACATAAATACACACACACACACACACACACATATATATATATATATATATATATATATATATATATATATATATATATGATCTCATCAGCCATTTGTGTGTCCACTGCAGGACCAGCCTATCCCGACCGAAGTGGGGACGATACAGCCAATGTATCTTTACCAAGTGGCTTAGGCTGTCTAGAAGAGATTGTATGTAGGGTGAGAAGTGCTTGTAAGTGTAATTGTAGTGTCGGAATGATTTTGGATGTGTGTGTGTAACCTGTGAACCAAGTGTAATCGGCCCGTGCAAGCCAACTGGGTGCAAGCATACTTTATAGTAAGCGACACTGGTTCAACCACAGCACCCCTTTTGTCCGCCAAGCAGTACATGGCCAGAAAAACGTTCCCAAAGTTTATTACCCTGGCGGGGCACGAACCCTTGTTCTTCAGTATACGAGAACGCACACTTTACCATTGTACCACAGAGGCTTTATATATATATATATATATATATATATATATATATATATATATATATGTGTGTGTGTGTGTGTGTGTGTGTGTGTGTATGTGTGTTTGTGTGTGTGTATCTGTCTATCTATCTACCTATATATGTGTTTATCTATTTATCTATATATATATCTATATATATATGTGTGTGTATATGTATGTATCTGTCTATCTATCTATCTGTCTATCTATATGTGTGTGTATATATGGATCTGTCTATCTATCTATCTATCTAGACAGTAATCTGTTGATTATCCAGACGACCATTACCTGGACCATCCATTATCCGAACAGTGATCTGGCTGTATTAAACCATTAATCAAACATTTTTCCCACTATCCAGATAAAATTCTAGCATGTGATTGGATATTATGGTCATGCAAAAAAAATCCGTCCTGCCGGGCGGGAATAGCCCCAAGCACCACCATGTCTAGCTAGTTAGTCTCACCCAACGTCTGACTGAGAACCCTCATTCGTCCTTATTTCCCGTGCGGCTCCCATACTGTAAACAGCTCGACTTGGTGAGTTGTTCTGATGGCGCATGTGGTAGCTTTCTTGCTGGTTCCTTACGTGTTTCAGGCCTTGCTATTCCTTGCATGTCTCTTCCTAGGGTGTGTGATGATGGCCCTTCCACCATGGAAAACGAAGAGGGTACTGATGACTCTCGAGAAGAAGTGGGAGATCCCGAGTAAGACTGATGTAGTATGGTCAACTTCCCGCGTCCTTAACCCCTAACGTACTAAACTCGACAATAGACGTTTTTTCACAATGTTTTAAATGGACGAGGAATGCCAATCGTGCAATTTTCACAAAAAACTGATGGCAGCTCCACCCTGGCTGTAGCATAGATGGCCTCTCACCAATCAGAACTGTGTTGCACACACAGGAGCGAGGAACCAGGCCTGTACCCATGCGTCCCTGTACCTCACTACGTTGTTACTACCCTACCTCCCTCAGTTCTTAACATCACCACCACCCCTCCCACACCCTCATGCATCCCCCTCCGATGTGGATCCCCCCCATGTTCCCACTCCTCAGTCATCTGAGGAGAAGGAATTTCCTCCCTACCCTCCCTCCATGTCCATGTTCTCCCACTGGGGCCCTTCCTTTGTGTTTTGTGGTGGTCTCCTTCCATCCCTCCATCCACATACACCCCCTCCTGGCCTACCCACCACCTCAAGCACGGAGTATCTTTACCTCCGCTGCCCCCAGCCTCGAATATGTTGCGTAATTTTTACGGTTTATGGCGCATGTTTTGAATCATTCCCTGTACTTTATTCTTGTCTTTGCCTACAGATACACACACCACGATTACTTTGTTTTATTTTTTATATTTTTTTCTGGAAAAAATCCTTCTTACCTGCCTACTTTACCTGCCTATGGATATAATTGTGTACCTCTCAAAGATTGTAGAGTATTCTCTTCATTCTTATGTATTTCTTTGTACATTTTATATATCTGAACATATGGTAACACTCCTCAGCTGTACCTGGGGGAAAAGTAAGTAAAAATAATTTAGGCTATTTAGCTGTTACAAATAATGATTTTTATGTATATTTGTGCCTTTTTTTCAGACATACATAAATATTTACCTCTATTCGAAACCCTCTCAAAAAAGAAACTTTTATTTTCCCGAGCTAGATTTTACAGCTCGGAGGGGAGGGGATGGGGGAGGGGAAAGGGGGGAGGAGAGGTGAGGGTAAAGGAGAGGAGGGGAGGGAGGGGAGGGGAGGTATGGGGAGGGGAGAGGAGGGGAGGGTAATTTTTACTATTTATCATATGTTTTGGGGGGTTCGTGACTATTTTATTTTTTTCTAAGCACTTTACAATGGTAACATCTGTATACACCAAAAAATATTGATTTGGGTGATTTTTTTCCGTATTTTTGGGAAGGAAACGGGTGCAAGCGGCGTATTTTCTTTCTCGTCCAGGCTGCAATGGGTAACTATTATCAACTTCGACGGACCATAGCTCAGTAACCATTGGGTCTGGGAGGGTGGGGCTTGCGTTTTCAGATGTGTTAATTCAAGCTCTTTAATCGGGCATAAAGCTTTTAACCTTTGAGCAAGTCAAAAATAAGCCTGCCTTTGCATTCTGGGGGGTTGTTGAGGCTGGAGAATTTCATTGCAGAGGGGTTAAGGAGTACGACCTGACCCATCCAACCCTACACGACATCAGGAAAGCCCGTGACAAGCTCACCCAGTACACAAAAGACTTTAACCAGCTGAACAGATGCAATATCAAACAGAAGGCTATGAGTTTGCCCCACCATGCTGAAATCGACCATTTGATATTGATCTGGTACCGGTAACAACGGCCAGCAGGCGTGCTCGTGAGAGGCACCGAGTTGAAGACTGCTGCTAAGTCTACCAACCTTTACAACATCTCAGACTTCAAGGCATCCAAAGGTTGGCTGTTCATGTTCAAGGTTCTACATGTAAGACCCATGGCAAAACTCTGGATGCTAGTGAGGAATGTGTGGAGGAATTTAGTCAGAATTTGTTAGGCTTGATTGAGAAGGAGGCCCTTGCTCCCAGTCAGGTCTATGACGCTGAGGAAATTGGCCTCTTCTATTGCTCAGTGCCCACCAACACCCTGGTAGAACGAGAAGCATGTGCCCGGCTACAAGTTGTCTAAGCAACTTGTATCTGTTTTGTGCTGTGCCAATGCTAACGGGTCGCACAGGCTGAAACCCGTCGTTATTGGGCTTGCAAAACAGCCCTGTTGCCTTCGTGGGCTAATTGATGTCCTTCCTGTTGTGAAGGCCTGGTTTACCTGCAAGACCTTCACAGATTGGTTCCACAGGCATTTTGTCAAGGAAGTCATCCATTGTCAAACGGAGGAACTCATGACCAGGTAATGGCTCTTCTCCTGGACAATGCCTTTGCTCATCCCTCCAAGAAACAATTGGTTGCAGTTGTCGGTCGCATTAGGTGTATGTTTTTGCCACCTAATTCTACAGCTCTGATTCAATCAATGGACCAGGATGTTATTGTGGCCATGAAGAGGCTGTATCAACAGAGGTTCCTGGATGAGGTGATGGTTGTTCTCGAGGATGAGGACGAATAGAGTCAGGGGCTGGACAAATGAGGGCAGAGTACATTTCAAAACCTGTGGTGCTACAACTTTAAGTCAGCTGTGTACAACTGGGTGAGTGCATGGAAGGATGGCTCCATGAAAACCCTCGAGAGTGGTTAATCTCATCTCCTTTAGGGACATGAGAGCAGACAATACTTTCTGGGCTTTGACATGGACAACTTCCACATTCGTTTTCATACCACAGGTTAAGCTGTGGATGTTGATGACGTGTGGGAGTCGTTAGATCCCATCTACCAGGTGTTGTCAAACATTGAGATCGCCACTTCTGTTGCTGCTTCCCGGCCAGAAGAGAGTGACGAGAGTCACGAGGATAATGCAGACGGACCGGAGAAGTATAGAACTCCAGCCACCCCCACCTGGGCACATTCTGGGCACACCTCGAGCAGGTGCTTGAGTATGCAGAGCACCCAGAATGTGACAGAGAGATCGTGCCTCTTTGCTTTGTGAAGGATCTGTGTTCTGGGCAGAATAGTGTCCTCGGATGCCTGAATCATCGCTTCTATTACCAGTCCAAGAGCTACTCTATTTTCAGGCCTCTGATCCCCACCCAGTCCACCTCTGCTCTGCCACCACCACAGCGTCTAACCACGCCTTTAACGATGAAGCCTCAACCTAGCACATCATCAGCCATTGTTTCCCTTGGACGTGAGTTTGTGGGTGTCTTCAGAGTCACCTGAAGTAGGCAGTCCATCACCATGACCCACAGCCGATCCCCTGGGCTGACAGCTGGAGATCCTCCTTGGTTCTGACTCAGACTAATCTCTTCAGGCTGTGCCACTAGACAACAAGGGATTTACTGTGCAGTGCATCAGTTTCGCCAGCCACAGTACAACAATTAGAGTCAAGGAGTTTGTGAGTTATTCAGCACGATGCTCAGCGAGGAACTGTGAGTGTTTATCTTGATTTTATTCTAGCTTACTGTACTGTACGATGATTTTATTCTATTTCATCATGATTTTATCCCATTCTACCATTATGTTTTGTGTATCCACTGCCTTTTTCTTGTGTAGCCAGATTTATTCTAGCTGATTGTACTGTTCCTTGATTTTATTCTAGTTTACCGTAACGTACCGTGATTTTATTCTATTTTACCATGATTTTATTTAATTCTACCATTATGTTTTGTGTGCCCACTACATTTTTCTTGTGTAGCCATTTTCTTCATGCTTTTTTCATGTCACTGCAGGGGATTGGCCCTGCAGTGGTGACTGGTGTCTCTGGTCAATGGGTCTGCTTGGCCATGGTAATTGCTTGGCTGTGGTTTATAGGCCTGCCTGACCAGACAGAGTAGTGTTAAACAACGGGAACAAGTGTTGTACGATGTACCGTAGTGGCCTTTTACACTGTCTTACAAAGTTAGGTTATGTATGAAGGGGGGGCAGGGGAGAAGGCCATTATCCAGACGGAGCCATTACACGGACATGCCTTTGGTTCTGTTATGTTGGATAACTGAAGGATTACTATATATATATATATATATATATATATATATATATATATATATATATATATATATAGGTAGATAGATAGATAGATAGATAAATAGATAGATAGATAGATATATAGACAGATTATTAGATTGGTAGATAGACAGGTAGATAGATAGATAGATACATAAATGGAGAAAAGCTAAACCATTTAAGATTTGCAGATGGCATTGTCCTAATCTCAGAAACAGCAGAGACATTGCAAAAAATGGCAACCCTTTCGTGTTTATGAGTGGGGTGCAAATTTCACCCACTCGTTACCATTCGATGCAGGCTGCGTCTGTGCACATTTCACCCGCTTGTTACCATTCGAAACTGGACACTTCAAACCAAATAGCTCCTGTTTTTTTGGTTATACAATGATTTTGCATCCACTTCTGGGTGAGCACAAAGCACTGCTTGTGTCCCTGTGGACCGTTACCCCGTGCTCAACCCACGCTACACCCAGTGTCGCCCCGCTGTCCCAGTGTGCTATGAGCCTTGCTCAAGCAATAGATATTTTCCTTTCGCATTCCATATAATTGGCCCTAATTGACTTACAGTAACTCTTTGTACACCAAAATGTAGCCAAATAAATTCCCTGTAACTTTTGTAACATTTACCATAAAAATTATATTTCTGTGAGAAAAATTTAAGTAAAAAAACTAATTTAGGCTCTCATTCAGCCAGTTCCAAAGAAGGGTGACCACTCCCAACCCTCTAACTATCGTCCAATTGCTTTAACGTCCTGTATTTCAAAAGTTTTCGAGTCAATTCTCAATAGAAAAATTTTAAGGCATCTTTCCTATCACAACCTTCTTTCCGATCGTCAGTACGGGTTCCGTCAGGGACGCTCCACTGGCGATCTTCTCAACTACCTTTCAGACTCCTGGTCATCCTCCTTTCGGGACTTTGGCGAAAGCTTTGCCATTGCACTTGACATCTCAAAGGCTTTCGATCGAGTCTGGCATAAATCTTTAATTTCCAAACTGCCCTCCTACGTTTTCTATCCTTCTATCTGTGCCTTCATCGCTAGCTTCCTTTCTGGTCGTTCTATAGCCGCTGTTGTAGACGGCCATCGTTCTTCTCCTAGATCTATCAACAGTGGTGTTCCTCAGGGATCTGTCCTATCACCAACTCTTCCTTTTATTCATCAATGATATTCTAAGCTGTACATCTATCCCTATCCACTCATACGCTGATGACTCCACCCTTCACCTTTCCATTCGGTTCTCGCAACGCCCATCTCAACAGTTACTTCAACAAACAAGGGATGAGGCTATGGCACACCTAATGTCTGACTTGGCTCGTATCTCTGACTGGGGTAAAAATAATATGGTTGTTTTTAATGCATCTAAGACTCAGTTCTTACACCTATCAACCCGACAAAATATTCCACAGGTATACCCACTAATGTTTAATAATATTCAGCTTAATCCTGCATCATCCTTGAACATGCTTGGGGTTTCATTTACTCGGGACTTATCTTGGAAAGATCATATTACATCTCTTGTAAAATCTGCTTCCAAGAGATTGGGTGTGCTAAGCCGACTCCCTCTTTCTTTACCCCTGCACAATTGTTGACTCTATACAGGGGTTTTATCCGCCCCTGTGTGGAGTACAACTCTCACGTGTGGGGAGGCTCCCCACATACAGGTCTTCTCAATAGGGTGGAGTCAAAGGCTTTTCGTCTCATTAACTCTCCTCCTCTTACTGAATCCCTTCAACCTCTGTCTCTTCGCCGCACTGTTGCATCTTTATCTCTTTTCTATTGCTACTTTAATGGTCACTGCTCCTCTGAACGGTCTGCTTGCATTCCTCCACCTCTACGACGGGCGCGTAGCACCCGTCTGGCAGCAAACTCTCATCCCTTTTCTGTCCAACAGTTTAATGCAAGAGTTCAAACCGTTACTCCCAGTCTTTCATTTATGCAACAGGTCAACTCTGGAACTGCCTCCCTCTGTCTGTATTTCCTGCTGCCTATGATTTCCAGTCTTTCAAATGCAGTGTGTCCAGGCATCTCAAAATGATCGGATCTTGAATTTTGCTCTCTATTGTATTTTGTTTTTCTCTTGGAGGGAACTGTTACTGCGGGCTCATGGCCTTTGGTTCCTTCTTCCTCGCATTAAAAAAAAAAAAAATTTGGCTGATCTTTTTTTTACACCTTAAACAAGTACATGTATTCAGGATGACAGGGCAAAAAAAAACGATTATCGAATCATAAATAAAGGTGTGAGGATAAATTGTTTATGAACTATCAACTGAGCGAGAATAGGGCAGTGACAGGACAGGGGGAGGGGGGGTCTTTCAGTGTGTGGCCTTGGGCGTCGAGGACCGTGTCCCGAGGACTCGCTCACAGTAGAACGCAGCCTGCGTGGATTTTTTTTTTTTTTTTTTTTAAATAACAGAATGGAGGAAGGAAAAACAAATGGGAGAAAAAAAAATAATCCATACACCAGATTACTGGTGTCCTCTATTCATAAAATATCTGTAACAGTTAGACTTGAACAGTTGTGGGTTGAAATTTGGAGGAAAACAACTCTGGGGAAGCGAGTTCCAGAGAGATGCAGTTCGGGGAATGAAAGGCAGAAGTTCTGCAATATGGTTGAGTGACATTCCAGTCATGAGCGCTACCAGATGCCCGTGTAGCACGAGGGAAAGCATGGAGAGGTGGCATCATGGACGCAACTTCGTCTGAGCATTTGCCAAAAAAATATCTGTAAAATAATGCAAGGGAGGCAACATTCCTTCTTATTTGCAGGGGAGGTAGTTTATATGTAATGGCAGGGTTGTTAATGATTCTAACAGCTTTATTCTGAATTTTGTCTAGTCTTAATGCAACCTCTCCACAACCATTCCACAAGGGTGAGCAATATTCAAGCTGAGAGCGCACATGACTCTTATAAATTATAGCTAACTGCTCATCGGCGAAGAAGTTACAGACTCTGTACAATAATCCAAGTTTCTTTGAGGCGGTTTTAGCAAGTGATCTGACATGAGAGGTCCAGCTGAGGGCACTGTTAAGTGAGACACCAAGAATTTCAAAACTTTTGGAGATGGGAATATTAGTAGCACTGAAGGTAATGTACGAATCTGGCAATATCTGTCTATTAGTAAACTGTATATATTTAGTTTTACTAGCATTAAAAGAGACAAGGTTGTTTTGTCCCCATTCACTGATCGTAGATAGATCTTGATTTATGGAGATGGCTGTACTGAGTTGAGAGGTAGAGATATTAAACTTTGTAAATGGATGTCTGAGTGTGAATGAACTATGTAGTGTTGAGTCGTCTGCATATGAGTGAATGGGATTGTGAGTGACAGATAAGAGATCATTAATATGAACTAGAAATAAGGTTGACGCCAGAACTGATCCCTGCGGCACGCCGGCGTTAATTGAGTGGAAATTCGATTATACATCATCTACTTTTACTCTTATTTTCCTGTCACTAAGATAAGAAGAAATCAAAGGAACAAAAGACGTTAGTCCATAGCAAGGGAGTTTGGACAGCAGGGAACGGTGCCATACTCTGGTAATGAGATGGTTAAATGACCTGAACAAAGAAAGTCTCAGAGTAGGGCTAAAGATGAACTGGAGTAAAACTAAAGTAATGTTTAATCCACATACACCAAAGACTGTCATCAGAATAAATGGAGACATTCTTGAAGAAGTCGAGGAGTTCCTTGGGGCAAATGCTAAAATTAACGAAAGACCATGATAGTGAAGTAAAAAGATGAATAACAATTGGACAGAAAGCTTTAGGTAAACATAGAGACATTATGAAAAGTAGCCTGTCAATATGTATGAAACGAAAAGTATATAACATATATATAACTCGAGCTATGACGTGAAGTTGTGAGACCTGGAAACTGACAAAATCGATGGAAAATAAACAAATCCGTTGTCAGAGAGCAATGGAAAGGTCATTGTTGGGAATATCTTTAAGAGGCAGGAAAAGATCAGTTTGGATGAGAGAGCAGACCAAAGTCAAAGACATTAGAGAAATTATAAAAGAACAGAACTGTGTCACTCTGGCTGCACTATGGGGTGATACTACTACTCTGCGGCCAGGTTGTGTTAGGAAGAATTCTGCCACCGTATTCCCTGCATGTCGTAAAGGGCGACTAAAGGGGGCGTGGTGAGGGGACTAGTTACCCCCTCCTCTGTTTTTTTAGTTCCTAAAAAGAAGCAGGCCATAGTAAGATATGGGGGATTGGGTTATCCCCGTACCCTGACGATTGGGTCTATGAATGTGCGTGAATGTAGTACGATTGAGGCTAAAAGGGAGGAGATTGGGGGAATGTTTGTGAGAAGAAAGTTGCATGTGTCACCTCTGAGTGAAACAAAGATGAAAGGGGAAAGAAGAGTCTAAGTTTGGAAGTGTGAATGGAAGATTGTCATGCGTTGATAGAGGAAGGGCAAGAGAGGATATGTCCTTGTTAATGAGCCCGGAAGTACAGCAGTGTGTGATTGAATGGAAGGAGGTGTCATCGCGACTAATGTGGGTGAAAGCGAAATTTGAACGTGTGTTGTGGGTATTTGTGAGTGCATATGGGCCTGGTAGTGAAAGGGATGAAGAAAAGAGACAGTCATTCTGAAATGATGTTGATGAGTGTCTGCAGAGTTTTGGGGCGAATGTGAATGTGGTAATGACGGGAGATCTGAATCCTAGAGTGGGAAATGTAGCAGTTGAAGGTGTAGTTGGTATGCATGGTGTGCCTGGAAATGAATATGGGATACGAATGATTGGGATGTGCGTTGAGTGAGAGATGGTGATTGGAAATACCTTGTTTGAGAAGAAAGATATGTATAAATATACATGGGTGAGACAGGAGGGTGGAAGGGTTGTTGATAGAGCATTGACGGACTATGTGGTTGTGTCCAGGTATGTAATAGGAAGATTGTTGGATGTGAGAGTTTTGAGAGGGGAGAGTGGAGGTATGTCTGACCACTACCTGGCGGAGGGAAAGTTGAGAGTAGGTAAGAGATGGGTGAGAGCTAGGAGACTTAGGTGTGGCAGGGAGGTTTTGAAAGTGAGTTGGATAAAAGAGAGAAAATGATAGAGTATCAGGAGAAAATGAAAGATGAGTGGAACTCAGTGAAAGATCAGGAGAATGGCAGTGTGGAGGAGAAATGGCAGTTGTTTAAGAGTGCTGTGGTGGGGCATGCGGAAGAGGTGTATGGTTGAGACGAGTGGGTGGTGGTGTAAAAAAGGGAAGTGAATGGTGGTGTGAGGAAGTAAGTATGGCTGTGGCTGAGAAGTGATGTGCATATGAAATAAGGCTGCAGAGGAAGGATGAGGTGTCATATGAGAGGTATAAGGAAAAGAGGAATAGGGCGAGAAGGGTTGTGCTTGATGTTAAAGTGGCAGCAGATGAGAAGCAGGGTAGACAGTTGACTGAGAATTTTCAACAGAATAAGAAAATGTTTTGGAAGGTGAAAAGAGTGCAAAAGGGAGATTCTGGGAAGGAAGAGCGAATAAAAGCAGAGGATGGAAGGATGTTAATTGAGATGGATGCAGTTAGGAAGAGGTGGGCAGAATATTTTGAAAGATTGTTAAAATTAGAGGAGGGAAGGGAGGCTGAGATTGTGGCAGATGGAAGCATGCAAGGAATAAATGCGTTGGGAGAGTTGAATGATTCTTTGATCACGATGGAGGAAGTGCAGGAGGCAGTAAAGGAGATGAAAACAGGGATGAGCGTGCTGTGGAACGCCTGAAAGATGGTGGAGCGACTATTGTTGACTGGTTAGTAAGATTGTTGAATGTGTGCATTGTTCAAGGTCTGGTGCCAGTTGACTGGGCAAGTGCTTGTGTGGTTCCGTTTTATAAAGGTAAGGATGATAAGTATTAATATACTAGCTTTAGGGGTATAAGTCTGTTGAGTGTTGTAGGTAAGGTGTATGGTAGAATGTTAATTAACAGAGTTAGAGATGGTACAGAGGGAGTGATTGGTGATGAGCAGTGTGACTTTAGGAGAGGGAGAGGATGCGTGGATCAGATGTTTGCTGTGAAACATGTGTGTGAAAAGTATTTAGCAAAAGGTAAGGATGTGTTTTGGGCGTTCATGGGTTTGGAGAAGCGTATGATAGAACTGATAGGGAGGCTTTGTGGACTGTTTTAAGATTGTATGGACTTGATGGTAGGTTACTAAAAGGAGTGAAAGGTTTTTATGTAAATAGTAGAGCTTGTGTAAGAGTGGGAAATACTGTGAGTGAGTGGCTTCCCACGAGAGTGGCCCTGCGGCAGGGATGTATGATGTCGCTTTGGTTGTTTAATATTTATATGGATGGCGTTGTAAGGGAGGTGAATGCAAGAGTATTAGGTGGAGATCTGAGTCTGATGAATGTTGATGGTAGAGAGTGGAATCTGAAGCAGCTGCTGTTTGCAGATGATACTGCACTGGTGGTTGATTCAGGGGAGAAATTGAGGCAGTTAGCAGTTAGTAGAAGAGTTTGGAAGAGTGTGTGAAAGGAGGAGATTGAAAGTAAATGAGAATAAGAGTAAAGTGATGAAATGGACGAGATTGGTAGATGGCACGAGGATGAATATAGTTTTGAATGGTGAGTTGCTTGAGGAGATAGAGTGTTTTAAGCATCTAGGATCACATGTTGCTGTGAATGGAAGAATAGATGCCGAAGTGAAGTTTAGAATGAATGAAGTAGGAAAGGTGCTGCGAAGAATGAAAAAAAGTGTTTAGATGTTGTTTGCTTAGAATGAATGTAAAGAGAAGGCTGTATGAGGGTGTTCTGGTACCGACTGCATTATATGGGACTGAAACATGGAATATGGGTGTAGCAGAGAGGAAAAGTTTGAATGTAATGGAGATGAGGTGTCTGAGGAGTATGTGTGGAATGACTCGTATGGACTGAGTGAGAAATGATGAAGTGCAAAGGAGAACTGGAGTTGTCTGGGAGATGCCTGATCAAGTTGTGCAGAGGGTGTTGTGATGGTTTGTGCATATGGAGAGAATGGATAAAGAGTGAATGGTGAAAAAGATAACTAGATCCGTGGCGAGAGGTGTAAGGCTGAGAGGGAGACAACGAATAGGATGGATGGACAGTGTGAAGAGAGTGTTGGATGCAAGAGGGATGTCTGTTGAGCAAGGAAGAGTAGCTGTGCGTGACAAAAATGAATGGAGAGAAATTGTGAATGAAGAAATGATGACGCAGCACTGAGGGGATATTCTCCCGCATTTTGTCTGATCAGCTGATTATGTCAGGTGTGGGTAAAGGGATGGGTCCATGATGGTGTGGCAGGGGTAAACCAGCTTTGCTGTCGGGCCATGCTGCGGATGACACTGATTGCACTGCACAGTTGACTCTCTTGCAGTGTGGTGTGGTGAGGATCTGTCCCCTTTGGGGCTAACATGCGAATATGTTTGAGTGGATGAGTAAATTGGGAGTGTGTTGTCCTGTGTCAGCTACCTCCGTTTCCTTGGGGGAAGCAGCCTATCTATATATAGATATATATATAGATATATAGAAATGGAGGTGGGAAGGCCATGTAGCAAGAATAACGAATAACCGATGTAGCAAGAGGTTGACTGACTGGACACCAAGAGATTGTAACAGTAGCTGAAAAAGGTCAGACAGGAGGTAGAGCGAAGAGACAGAGAAATTTGCAGGGAAAACGTGGCAAAGATTGGCTCAGTCGAGGAATTCGTGGAGAAGGATGGGGAAGGCCTTTGTTCAGCAGTGGACCTGTAATGGCTGATGATGATGATGATGATGATGATATATATATATATATATATATATATATATATATATATATATATATATATACAGTAACACCCCCAATATCCGATGTAATAGAGCCAAAGGCACATCTGGAAAGTGGTCCTATCCAGATATTTTGGCCCCAGCCTCCTGGACTTGTACTTATGGACCCTAACTCAGAAAAACACCTATACAACTCCCTCTGGACATGCATTGCACCTATTTAAGACCCAAATCACACCAATAAGGGACATAAAAGACTGAAATAAATGCAAAAGAATCATAAAATGAGGTTTTAGAGGTGAGTTTATACAATATTAAACATTCTGGGTACTTACAACAAGTCCCTGGCTCCTGAACTGGTAGTTATGGACCCTAACCTAGCCTAACTCAGAAAAACACCTCCCTACTGCACATGCATAGCACCTAAGACACTATTCACACCAATAAGGGATATAAAAGAGTGAAATGAGGTGTTAGAGGTAAGTATGGAAAATACAGTACAATATGAAACATTCTGGGTACTTATAGCAAGTTCCTGGCCATCTCGATGAATAACCCGCCTCTTCTCAGACTCTGACAGTAAGAAGGAGTTCCTGAAGCATTTGCAGTACACTGTTCATGAAGTCTTGCACTGAACTTAGTCATTTGCACTCAGAATTCCATTCTCTTAATACTGCGCACTCTTGTCATACTTGCGCTCCATTGTACCTTAATGAAATAAGTGTTGCACTCTGCACTTAAAGTCTTTCCACTCATAAAACCATTTTCTAAACATAACACACTCTAGTTAACTTACGTTACATTGAAAGTCAATTAAATCTTTGTCTTTTTACTCAGAATTCTAATTCCTTAACACTATCCACTGTTTTTTTTTTTCACTGCACAACATTGTATATTCCCGTGTGGTCTAGTGGAGAAGTTCTAGGCGTCTAATCACTGTCAGAGTCTAAACGTAGCTCTTGCAGGTGACCTAGAGGTGCGCCGCTGGGTCGTGGTGATGGCGTATGCACTGCAGACAACTCTGAAGAAAGGCGCAAACTCACGTCGAGTGGTGACTCCACCGCACCTGATGTGCTGGGCTGTGGCTCGGAGCATGAGGGCCTGTCTTGGGGAGGCAATGGAGTGGAGCCAGGGCTGGGCACAGTGGGGGTCACGGGCCTGAAAAAGCTGTCAATGGTTGATTGACGCAAGGAACGACGATTTTGACGATTAATGATGCGCTGCCTGAAAGCATGCACTTCCTCCACAAGTCCCAAGGGCCCCATCTCCCTGTTGCAGTCCGGGTGCTCCGGGTAGTCCAGAACGAACTCTAGGTGTTCCCAGAGTGCGCTTAGCTTGGGGATGGCTGGAGTAGTGTCACGCTGAGAGGAGTCTGCATCATCGTCACCGTCCTCATCAGAATCTTCAAGCTGGGTACTGACACCTGCAACTGAAGATGTGATCTCGATATCAGACAATGTCTGGTACCCAGGATCGCCCTCATCGTCATCCAACCACTCACGCACTTCGTCCACATCAACATCGTCCCCATGCACACGTAGATGTGCATGGAAGTCATCCACATCAATACCTAGGAAATCGTGCTCCACATCCGTTCCGAGAAGCAGACGAGATCAACCATTTTCTAGAGTCTTGACAGGGATTTCCTTCCAAGCACTGGCCCAGTTGTAGATGGCAGACTTGATATTGTAGAGGCGAAGGTTTTCCAAACTCCGCTGGCCTCACGTGTCCTGTCCCTCCCTGCGCTCGTCCTCATCCTTGAGAACAACCATCACCTCGTCCAGGAACTTCCGTCTGTACAGCCTCTTCGTTGCCACGATCACTCCTTGGTCCATTGGTTGGATGAGAGCAGTAGTATTAGGTGGCAGAAACATGCACCTAATGCGGCCATTCTCAGCCACCAAGTCCTTGTCGCATGGGTGAGCATGTGCATTGTCGAGAAGGAGGGCATTTACCTGGTCGCGTGGGATTCCCAGTTTCTCCATCTGGTAAGGGATGACATCCTTGACGAAATGGCGGTGGAACCAGTCTTTGATGATCTAGGCAGTGAACCATGCCTCCAAGGAATGGTACCAGACGACAGGAAGGACATCCATCACCCCACGAAGACACCAAAGCTGCTTTGCACGGCCAACAATAATGGGCTTGAGCCGGTGCATGCTGTTAGCATTGGCACAACACAAAGCAGGTATCCATTGCTTTCAGAGCTTGCAGCCAGGTACATGCTTCTCCGTCTCCTCGGCTAGAGTGTTCATAGGCAAAGAGTGATAGAATAAGCCAGTTTCGTCAGCGTTGTAGACTTAACCGAGAGTGAGGCCCTCCCTGTTGATCAAGTGCTTCACCTTGTGCCGAACCTCATCTATTCCATCCTCGTTGGTGTCCAAAGCTTCGCCATGAGACTTACGGTTGGTAAGGCCATGTTATAACTCGAACGCGAAGAGCCAACCTTCCGATGCCTTGAAGTCAAGGACTTCGTGAAGCCTTGTGAACTTCTCAGCAGCAGCCTTCAGCTCCATGCCATGCACCATCACACCAGCAGCACGTTGCTGTTGATACCAAATCAACGTGGAGTGGTCGACTTCTGCATACTTGAGAGTAAACATCACCTTCCTCTCCACGTTGCATTTGCTTTTCGACAAGAAGTCAGCTGTGTACTGCATGAGTTTGTTTCGGGACCTCTTGATATCAAACAAAGTAGATCTGGCCAAATTCACGAAGGATGCGAGAGGGAGACCATCCCGCATCTACCTTGTCCAATATCTCCCTCTTCTTCTCCAGAGTCAAAACCACTCTCTTCCTCTTCTCAGGCGGCAGGGCCATCATCACACACACGAAGAAGAGGCACGAGAGCAGTAGGAGAGCCTGCAGCAGGTAAGGCACCACCACAAAAGCGAGCACGTGGGCAGCCATGACAACGAGCGTGCACACACAATGAGAGCCGGGCAGTAAGTGGGGAGGATGCTGGGGCGCTCTAGCGAATGTCGGCGGAACGACACACCAAAACACAGCTGGCCCGCACTGCGCGTGCCAACTTCAAATTACAGGCGGGAAAAAGACGGATTTTTTCGAAATTTTTGCTATTTTTGGCCCATTTTGGGAATATTGGATCCCGGGACAAAAATATCCAGTAATTGGGGATGTCCGGAAATTGGGTGTCCGGATATTATGGGGATTACTATATATATATATATATATATACACACACATCTATCTATCTATCTATCTATCTGTCTATATCTATATCTATCTATCTATATACATATATATATATATATATATATAATATAAAATGACTGGCAAACCTATCAGTCTCTTTAATCCATTGGAGCCCAGTGTCCCGAGTACTGGACAGAACTGGGATTTTTTAAGTCTTTATAAAGTAGGGAACCCCCAGGTAGGGACCTATGAGCTTCGCAACTATGAGCCGATAGGCGGAGGGCGGTATGCTTAGTACCCTCCCAGCGCAATGCCTCGCCCAGCACCCCTGGGATCCAGTGGGATTTATGCGCATTACGATGATGATGATGATCATGGTGGTCAAGATAATGATGATGTTCACGACGACGGTTATCATGACGACGATGGTGATGATAATGATGTAGATGATGAGTATGACGATAAAAATAATGACGATGACAATGACGACGGCGATGATAATGATGATAATGATGACGATGATGACTATGACGACGAAAGCGATAACAGTGACGATGACAACGATGATGAAAGGGATGACGATGATGATGATGATGATGATGTGTTTTTCAGGAGTATGGGGTCTTCCTTTAATTGGCGCCCTCCCTGGCCACGGTACATCATTGCCTGCCTACTTACGCAAGCTTAAGAACAAGTTTGGCGATATGTTCACGTGAGTATATTAGAATGACAGCGTGGAGAGACGCCATTATTTGATTGATTGATTGATTGAGAGAGAGAGAGAGAGAGAGAGAGAGAGAGAGAACATGATGCTGAGGCTCACTAATGTACTGCTAAGGAAATAAGTGACCAGTTGATAGACTGATAAGTAAATAAACCATAATTGTCATCATGACACTGGTTCCATTCATGCTTTGTACATGTTTGTTTCAGAATATGGTTGGGCAGCAAGATAGGTTAGGTTAGGTTAGGGAAGTAGGGTAGGGTAAGTTAAGTTTGGTTAGATTAGGTTAGGTTAAAAATGGTGAATCCATCTCTGGTAAAATTTGGTTAGTTTTGGTTAGGTCAAGATACATTAGATTGCAACAGGTTAATAAGATTAGGTAAGGGTAGGCTAGGTTTAGTTCGGTTATCATATCCGCAAGTTGTGGTGGTGGACAGGTTTGGATTGGCTTGGAAAGGTTTGGATAGTTTAGGTTAAGACTGGTTAAGTCTGCTTAGGTAGGGTTAAAATAGGTTTGAATTTGTTTGGTTGAACTGGCTCGCTTTGGTTAACAAATGATGGATCCGCTGATGTTTCGGCTTCAAGTTGGGCAGCAGGGTGATGGTGGTGGATAATTAGGTCAAGTTAGGTTTAAGCAGATTAGGTTAAGTTAGATTTCGATAGCTGTTAATTAAGTGAGTTTAAGCCAGGCTGGGTTCAGTTAGGTTAGGAAAATGTGGATCCTCTTGTGTTCAGACTGCAGGTGGGTAGCAGGGTAGTGGTGGTGGATAGGCTAGATTAGATTAGGTTAAATTAAAATAGGTCCTGTTGTGTTGTATTCTGTTCTGTTCGGTTACCTAATGGTGGATCCGTTGCTGCTCCAGAATGATTTTGGGGATTAGGGTGGTGGTTGTTGACAGGTTCAGCAGCCTTAGGTTAGGTCTAAATAAGTTAGGTTAAGACAGGTTAAGTTAGTTCATATTACTGTAGGTTTGCTTCAGTTTCTGTTCAGTTCGGTTATCAAATGATGGATTCGCTAATATTTCAAACTGCGGTTTGGCAGCAGGAAAATGGTAGTGGACAGGGAGGTTATGTTTGGTTAGATTAAGTTAGGTTAGACTAAGTTTGGTTCTATTGTGGGTTAACAGAGGGTGGTTTAGCTGGTGTTCAGACTGTGGTCGGGCAGCACGGTACTGATGGTGGATAGGCTAGGTTAAGCCAGGTTAGGTTTAGATAGTTTAGGTCAGTACAGGTTACGTTAGGTTCGGTTCTAGTCAGTTTGGTTAACAAAATAATGATTCTCCTGGTGTTTCAGATTCAGGCTGGGCAGCAGGATGGTGATGGATGTGTTAGGTTTAAAATTATTATATATTACGTTAGGTTAGGTTAAGATAGGCTAAAATAGGTTTAATTAAGTTTGGTTCAGTTGGGTTAATAAACAGTAGATCCCTTTGTGTTTCAGAATACGGCTGGGCAGCAGAGTAGTGGTAGTGGTGTCAGATTATCAGCTCATCAAGGCGGCCTTCTCCAACCCCTCCTTGCACGGACGGGCGGATTTCTTGTCATTCAAGATCTTTTCCTTGTTTGAGAATTTAGGTAAGGAGAGAAAATGCAACGCTTCATCGTATCATTTTACGGCAATGTCATTTTTCATAACGTGTATAGGGTGGTCTGTATATTGCACCCTTCAATTTTGTGTGTTGTAGGGACGGCTCATGATGTTCTTTTACATCTCTTTAAGTTAACGAGGATAGATTATTTACATTTAAAACCTTAGTTCACGTAATTAAGAGGCAGAATAAGAGAAAACAATGGCTCTACATCTTTTCACAGTAGGGTTTCTTCATGACTAGCATCATATTCTTGTGTTAATCTGTTACAACTCAGTATTAACCTTTTGAGATTCCAATGACGCATTTTTTGCGTCATTTCAAATTGAACCTCAGAGATTCTAATGACGTGTTTATGTATCACTTTAAGATACTTTTGTACAGTATTCACTATAAATCGCATTTATGGATCATAACAAAGAGACTCGAGTGTGATGTCATGGAATGGTTGATCTATGCATGGAGGGTACTGCACAGCTGGGCTGACTCATGGCTTTGTCTCTTTACTTTATTCTTGACAGTTATTTTTCCACAGCAATGTATGAGATTTTTTAGTTTTGCCTAACATCAACTCGCCACTCATACACTGATGACTCCACCCTTCATCTTTCGATGCGGTTCCCGAAAAGCCCATCTCAACAGTTACTTCAGCAAACAAGGGATGAGGTTATGGCACACCTAATGTCTGACTTGGCTCATATCTCTGACTGGGGTAAAAATAATCTGGTTATTTTTAAAGCTTCTAAGACTCAGTTCTTACACCTATCAACCTGACAAAATCTTCCATAGGTATACCCACTAATGTTTAATAATATTCAGCTTAATCCTGCATCATCTTTGAACATGCTTGGGGTTTCATTTACTCAGGACTTATCTTGGAAAGATCATATTACACCTCTTGTAAAATCTGCTTCCGAGAGATTGGGTGTGCTAAGCCGACTCTGTTCCTTCTTTACCCCTGCACAATTGTTGATTCTATACAGGGGTTTTATCTGCCCCTGTGTGGAGTACAACTCTCATGAGTGGGGGGGCTCCCCACATACAGCTCTTCTCAATAGGGTGGAGTCAAAGGCTTTTCACCTCATTAACTCTTCTCCTCTTACTGACTCCCTTCAACCTCTGTCTCTTCGCTGCACTGTTGCATCTTTATCCCTTTTCAATTGCTACTTCAATGGTCACTGCTCCTCTGAACTGTCTGCATGCATTCCTCCACCTCTACGATGGGCCCGTAGCACCCGTCTAGCAGCAAACTCTCATCCCTTTTCTGTCCAACTCTCGAATGCAAGAGTTAACCGTTACTATCAGACCTTCATTTATGCAACAGGTCAGCTCTGGAACTGTCTCCCTCAGTCTGTATTTCCTGCTTCCTATGATCTCCAGTCTTTCAAACACATTGTGTCCAGGCATCTCGAAATGATCGGATCTTGAATTTGGCTCTCTCTTGTATTTTGTTTTTCTTTTGGAGGGAACTGTTATTGCGGGCTCATGGGCTTTGGTTCGTTCTTCCCTGCATAAAAAAGAAAAACTTTGACTTATAATTTCTTTATTTTCATTTCATGAACATACCACAATAAAGTACAACAATTCAGCTTGATAATAACACCACAACCAACATCCTATCATGAAAAAATATATTTACATTGATCAAAGAAAAAGATCGGGAAGTGAATATGTGGCTGAGGCACAAAAAACTGTGCATCTTTTTCCTTTTGCTTTACTGCATAACAAAATGCAGAAATAACCATAATCTATATATCGTTGTCAAGAAAATTTACTGTAGTGTTGCCTGGTTTAAACCAAATTTATATATCTTTATTAGTTTTGTTTGCCAAATATTTTTCTAAGGCATGATTTTTTTTTTTTTTTTTGCCAAATTTCTACTCATCATTTTGACTTTATTTCTTTGTTTTCCTTTTTTGAACAAACTATGATAAAGTACAACTATTTAGCTTTAAAATAATACCATAAGCAGCATCCAACTGACGATTTTAGTCCAAGCTAGACGAAAAAAAGAGCATAGTTGTTTCCTGGAAAATTTAGTCATCTATGCAATGCAATGAAGCAAATAAAGAAAGAATTAAAGACTGAATAAAAAAAGACTATAAAGCATAGACAATGTTCTGGGAAGTACAAGATGATGCAGGGTAAACACTAGTAACACTGACTTAGCCGTCCCGGCAACACCTGAGAGTTGGGTTGTGCTATATATGGTCCATCCTGTACAATTTCATTCAAAGTCTTTATTAACTCCACACACCCAGGCTAAAAAGGGAAGATTGAATTTTTACACATTCCAGATTTTTTCCTTCTTTGAGAATTTTTGGGTGAATATGATAATATCCCATTTGTTTGATATATTCCTTTTAACAGATGGAGATTAACCCATGGCATTATGTGTCATGTATACCTGACGGCCCAGAGACGTCCAGGTGGCATATACAGTATATATATATATATATATATATATATATATATATATATATATGAGCAAGTGTTTTGTGGCATTGTTTGAATATTTCTTGCGTTATTTCCACCACATACTGCCACTGGCACCCTTCCTGCATGCATCCAAGTCACGCTTCAGTAACCTGCATACCTCTATAATGGATAGACCTACGTAAAAAATTTTCCCTGTGTCTGGATCCTTGGCTGAGTGCCTGCATCCACCGACTTCAACATCAATGAAGTGGAAAGGCCAGAAAAGAAAAGGCATTCATGATGGTGCGATAGGGAGAGAACTAAAGGTGACATTATCGGCAGTTGTGAGTGGGGAAAGTGACACTTCCTCTAAGGAAAGCAACCACCGTGATGAGTGATAATATTTATGCGTTGGATATTTATGCATCAGATGAGGAGGGTGGATCTCGTGAGTCCTCCTTTGTGCACCCATCGTTTCCCCCTGTTCATTCATCTGCTATTTCTGATGATGGGAATGGTTCAGAGGGTATTGACGATCCTGGAGAGGGAGATATTGGCACAGATGAGATGGAAGAGGAAGTAGTGAGTGGAGAAAAGGAGGAGGGAGGGAGGGAGAAGGAAGCGCCATGGGGCAAGCCTCGCACCAGCGCTCTGTGTATATTTATGCGAATAATGGAATAAGAAATTTTTGTTTCATGGTGAAATCAGTGCCTTATTTTAAATTGAAAGTTTTCATGTGGGTACCTATTTATGATGAGAATGTTTAAATCACAGGGAAAAAAAAATGTTATATAGGAAAATACAGGCGATTATGGATAGTTCTTGGATAACTGTTTTGGTCACAATATTATTATTTAGGTTTTATGTAGTAGTATTAGCAGGAATAGTAGTAGTAGTAGTAGTAGTAGTAGTAGTAGTAATAGTAGGGGTGGTGGTGGTGGTAGTAGTAGTAGTAGTAGCAGTAGTAGTAGTACTAGTAGTAGTAGTAGTAGTAATGGTAGTGGTAGTAGTAGTAGTAATGGTAGTGGTAGTAGTAGTAGTAGTAGTAGTAGTAGCAATGGTAGTGGTAGTAGTAGAAGCAGTATTAGTAATAGTAGTGGCAATAGTAGTAGTAGTAGTAGTAATAGTAGTAGTAGTAGTAGTAGTAGTAGTAGTAGCAGTGGTAGTAGTAGTGGTAGCAGTAGCAATATTTGTAGTAGTTGTAGTAATACTCAGCCTTCTAGTGACACAGCGGTGCTAGAATCAAGCGACGATGCAAGCCAAACATATATGCCCGTGTGTGTGTGTGTGTGTGTGTGTGTGTGTGTGTGTGTGTGTAAGGCACTGGTAGAGGCATGGTGGCACGGTGGTGAGCTGCTGGTGAACTAAGCCAGCCTGCCTCAGGGTCATTGCTATAGTAACCACACTCACAACCACATTCATGCCACAATTCTGAAAAACCTACGAAGAAATGGTGTTTGGTTTTGAATGTGTTCTTCTTGAACACATTCAGAAAGAAACTGTGGAAAGTTATTACTGTGCAGAGCTAGTATAAGCCTTAGTTGTGCCACGGCACCTCAGCCATGGATATGGACACGGGTGAAAAAAGCACCAAAAGTAGCCTCAATTTCCCATTCTCTCTTTCTCTCTCACTACATGCATTTCACGGACAATCTGGGGCTTCAGCTTAAAATCGAAGTATTTGTGAGTATTATGACAGTTTTTTCATTTTTGGTCATGTAGTAGCTGAGATATTAAGGTTTAAAAAAAAAGGTGATTTTCTCTGAAATGCCCTGCTAGGAGAAGGGTCGGTGGAAATCTATGCCAGACGCCAGGGGTTAAATTAAGATCAGAGTGAGACCCAGGCATATAAAAGTGTCAACTCCTCTTTCAACCCTACCATACAAGGAAGCCCAGAATTCTACTTCTTCCAGATCTCCTTCTTAAAGAGTCTGGGTAAAGGTCCGGATTCTTGGTAAGGGTCTGGATTCTAGATAAATAAGAGACTTTGGAACACATCCTATTTCGTGATTCGTTTACTTCTTTTAATACTGACGTAGTTTGTATTAATGAGTTACAAAAGGGTATTAAACCATGTTCCTCTCCTGATAGTCATTTATTAATGAATGCAAGTGTGCAATATAGAAAGGTACTGGGCACTTTCAGTCGATGGTATTCTGTTGGACAAGGTATCTCACCTCTTGTAAATATGTTAATGCGTTACAACTACTTCCATAAGTTTTCTTAACCAGGGCCGATAGTTGATGTATATGGAATAGTTATGGGTTCCTATGGTTCTCTTTCATATACTGGTGTCCCCTATTTTAATCCATGTGCCTCAGTTAACAGACAGCAGGTGATGTGTGTCGGTGTGTAATGTAGAAAGGCTTTACATATCTGCAGTCGATGGTGTTATCTTCATCAAAGTACTTTTCCCATTAGTGGAGGTTTAGCTGTTTCTACATTTAGGCTTTAGTATAGGTTAGCAAGTTGTCGGGTAGGTTTATTAGTTCTAGAGTTTTTAGATTATATATTTTTTTATATGTTATATAATATGAAAAACAGGAAAAATAGTATAAACAAAGATTATATATATATATATATATATATATATATATATATATATATAGGCTGCTTCCCCCAAGGATAGGGAGGTAGCCGAGACAGGACGACACATTCCCCATTTACTCATCCATTCAAACACATTCATTCACATCTTAGTCCCAAAGGGGAGAACGGACAGATCCCCACAGCACCACACCACACAAGGGTCAACTGCGCAATGTAATCAGTGACATCCGCAGCAGGGCCCGACAGCAGAACTGGTTAACCCCTGCCACATCAGAACAGACCCATCCCTTTACCCGCACCTGACCTGACTAGCTGTTTAGACCAAATGCGGGAGAATATCCCCTCAGGGCTGCTTCATCACTTATTCATTCACACTTTCTCTCCATTTATTTCTGTCACGCACAGCCACTCTTCCTTGCTCAACAGACATCCCTCTCGCATCCAGCGCTCTCTGCACACTGTCCATCCATCCTATTCGTGGTCTTCCTCTCAGCCTTAGACCTCTCACATCAGATTTAGTTATCTTTTACACCAATCTCTCATTATCCATTCTCTCCATATGCCCAAACCATCGCAACACCCTCTGCTCAACTCTACCAGCCATCTCCCAAACAACTCCAGTTCTCCTTCGCACTTCATCATTTCGCACTTGATGCATAGGCGTCACTCCACACATACTCCTCAGACACCTCATCTCCATTACATTCAAACTTTTCCTCTCTGCTACACCCATATTCCATGTTTCAGCCCCATATAACGCAGTCGGTACCACAACACCCTCATACAGCCTTCTTTTTACATCCATTCTAAGCAAACGACATCTAAACACTTTTTTCATTCCTCCCAGCACCTTTCCTACTTCATTTATTCTAAACTTCACTTCTGCATCTATTCTTCCATCCACAGCAACATGTGACCCTAGGTATTTAAAACACTCTACCTCCTCAAGCAACTCACCATTCAAAACTATATTCATCCCTCTACCATCTACCTACCTTGTACACTTCATCACTTTACTCTTATTCTCATTTACTTTCAATTTCCTCCTTTCGCACACCCTTCCAAACTCCCAACTGTCTCAATCTCTCCTCTGAATCGGCCACCAGTGCAGTATCATCTGCAAACAGCAGCTGCTTTAGATTCCACTCTTCACCATCAACATTCACTAGACTCAGACCTCCACCTAAAACTCTTGCATTCACCTCCCTTACAACACCATCCATGTAAATATTAAACAACCAAGGCGTCATCACACATCCCTGTCGCAGCTCCACTCTCACAAGAAACCAATCACTCACAGCATTTCCCACTCTTACACACGCTCCACTATTTACATAAAATCTTTTCACCCCTTTTTGTAACCTACCATCAAGTCCATACAATCTTAAAACAGTCCACAGAGCCTCCCTATCAATTCTATCATACGCTTTCTCTAACTCCATGAACGCCCAAAACACATCCTTGCCTTTCGGTAAATACTTTTCACACACTTGTCTCACAGCAAACACCTGATCCACGCATCCCCTCCCTCTCCTGTATATATAAATATATATATATATATATATATATATATATATATATATATATATATATATATATATATATATAAAGTGTGTGTATGTGTGTGTGTGTGTGTGCGTGTGTGTGTGTGTGTGTGTGTGTGTGTGTGTGTGTGTGTGTGTGTACGGGGGGTGTATATATTCATGCATGTGTGTATGTAGACCTATATTTTTATGCAAGGAAGAATTAACAAAAGGCCAGGAACCTGCAAACTGTTCCTTCCAAGAAAAAAACAAAAACAATACAAAAGACTGCCAAATTTAAGATCCATTCATTTCAGGATGCCTGGACACACTGCGTTTGAAAGACTGGAGATCATACGAAGTAGGAAATATAGACACAGGAAGACAGTTCCAGGGTTGACATATTGCCTAAATGAAGGACTGGGAGTAACTGTCAACTCCTGCATGAGAGAGTTGGACAGAAAAGTGATGAGAGTTAGTTGTTCGACGGGTGCAACGCACCCATCGTAGAGGTGTAGGGATCCAAGCAGACAGTTCAGAGGAGCAGTGACACTTGAAGTAGCCATAGAAAAGAGATAAAGATGCAATAGTGCGACGAAGAGATAGAGGTTGATGGGAGCCCACACTATTGAGAAGAGCTGTATATGGGGAGCCTCCCCACACATGAGAGTTGTACTCCACACGGGGGCGAATAAAACCCGTTTTTAAAGTCAACAACTGTGCAGGGGTAAAGAAGGTACAGAGTCAGCTTAGCACTCCTAATCTCTTGGAAGCAGATTATACGATAAATGCGATATGATCTTTCCAAGATAAGTCCCGAGTGAATGATACCCCAAACATGTTCAAGGATGATGCAGGATTGAGCTGGATGTTATTAACCCCTAAAGACTGCAATTATTTCAGGCAGGGTAATTCCCACAACTGCATTTTGGGGGTGTTTTGGCGACTTTCACCAAGGGCAAATTGATTGTGTTCTGGCTAAAGAGGAAAAATGTACACACCAGACAATGTAATCTGCATCCCTGTAGGCCAAAGAGTTACTGCACAAGTTTATAATAGTAACCCCTAGAAAACACTCTAAAACATGAAAATTTTGATAACTACACATTTTTCTTATTGAAACAAGTCATTTCAAAGTGTTTTGTCACAACAACCATGAAAACAGATGTATGTAGGTGTGGGGAGATTACTAGGCCGTGTGGAGTAGGCTTATCAGTTCAGGGATTGGAAAAATAACCAACTTTTCACATGAAAAGAAAGCACTTCAGTGTGTTCTGTAACATCTTGGCGGCCTGATACCTTTCGGGGGTCTGTGGGGGGTGGGAGGGTAGTGAAGGACAAGGAGGGAGGGATAGGGTGGGGTTCCGGAGGGACGCAAGGCAAGCAGGGTGGGAAGAGGGGCGAGAATGAGTGGGAAGGGACACAGGTTGTGGTGGGAAGAGAGTTGAAACCATATGCGTGTTGTTGCAGGTGCATGGAGGGGTGGGAGGGTGATGGGGGACAGGGAGTGAGTGAGGGAGTGGGGTAGAGGATGGCGTGGAGGTGGCCCAGAGGAGGGGAGCCCCCCACCGCCCATGTTGGTCTGATCCCCCCTCACGCCACTCAGGGGTCAATTCTCATTGGTCTAAAGCCATGTACAGTCATAATCGGGGTGGAGGAAGCATTCCGCAGTTTGTTACAGGCCCCACTCAATTGATGCGATTACGCGTTTTGGCATAAAATGCAGAGCACATCAATTGATGCAATTAGCACTTTAGGGGTTAAGCATTAGTGGGTACTCCTGTGGATGATTTTTTCGGGTTGATAGGTGTTAAAACTGAGTCTCTGATGCATTAAAAACATCAAGAGTATTTTTACCCCAGTCAGAGTTACGAGCCAAATTAGACATTAGGTGTGCCATAGCCTTATCCCTTGTTTGTTGTAGTAACTGCTGAGATGGACGTTGTGGAAACTGAATGGAAAGGTGAAGGGTGGAATCATCGGCGTACAATTGGATAGGGTTAGATGTACAGCTTAGAAGGTCACTGATGAATTAAAGGAAGAGAGAGGGTGATAGGATAGAGCCCTGACGAACACCACTGTTGACAGATCTAGGAGATGAACAATGACCATCTACAACAGCAGCTATAGAACAACCAGAAAGGAAGCTATAGATGAAGGCACAGATAAAAGGATAGAAACCATAAGAGGGCAGTTTGGAAACTAATGATTTATGCCAGACTCGGTCGAAAGCCTTTGAGATGTCAAGTGAAATGGCAAAGCTTTTGCAAAAGTCCTGAAAGGAGGATGACCAGGAGTCTGAAAGGTAGGTGAGAAGATTGTCAGTGGAGCATGACCCATACTGACAATCAGCAAGAAGGTTGTCATAGGAAAGATGCTTTGAAATTTTTCTGTTAAGAATAAACTCAAAAACTTTTGAGACACAGGATGTTAAAGCAATTGGACGATAGTTAGAGGGTTGGGAATGGTCACCCTTCTTTGTGCTGGCTGAATAAGAGGAAACTTCCAGCAAGAAGGAAAGGTACAAGTTGACAAACAAAGGTGAAATAGTTTATATAGGCAGGGTGTAAGCACATAACTACAGTTCTTGAGGACAACAATAGGGACTCCATCAGGCCCATATGCTTTGTTAGTACTAAGGCCAGTGATGACCGGAAATACATCAACTGAAGATATTTTAATGTCAACCACGAGGAAGAGAGAGGGGGGAAGTGATGGAGGAACAACACTAAAATCATCTAAGGTGGAATTGGAGGAGAAAGTCTGAGCTAAGAGATCTGCTTTATCATTAGAAGAAATAGCTATAGAACTATCAGAGTAGAAAAGAGGAGGGAAGGATGATGGTAAAGTTGTTAGAAAGGTTTTTGGCAAGGTACAAGAAGGAGCGGGAACAATTTGAGTTGTAAAGTTGAGGGCATTTCGTATGGATGAAATTATTTTTAGCAAAGCGAAGAACAGACTTAGCACGGTTCCATGCAGAAACATAAGAAAGATGTGATTCAGGGGTGGGTTGGCTCTGGTACCTTTTATAGGCCCTCTCCTTGTTGCAGACAGCATTAGAACAAGCGTGATTAATCCAAGGCTTTCTTGCATTAGTCAAAGGATATGAGAAGGGAATATATGCTTCTATACCCGATAGAATAACCTTCATAATGCGCAAGGCACACTCAAATGGCTCCAGGGCATGGAAGCAATAATCATTCCAGGGAAAATCAAAGAAGTACTGCCTGAGGGCTTCCCAATCTGCAGCTCCAAAGTCCCACAGTCAACATTTCTTTGGATGGTCCACAGGCCATACTGGAGCGATAGGACAGGCCGAGGTAATAAGGTTGTGATCGGAGGAGCCCAACAGGGAGGAAAGATTAACAGTTTAAGCAGAAGGATTAGTTGTAAGGAAGAGGTCAGGTATGTTTGAGCTCTCTCCAAGGCAGTCAGGGATATGGGTAGGGTGCTGTACAAGTTGCTCTAGGTCATTAACCCCTACATGCCAGGGGTTTTCCGATGTTGCACGCTCTTCCCTACAGGAGATATCCGTGATGGAAAAAAATACCCTTACGTAAAACCCAAATAGCTGCCAAACTATAACACCTAGAAAAGAAATTAGGTACATAAGAATCACCAATTCTTCCTCTTTCAAATGAAAGTATCCTCACATCTCCATGTGGTCCCGTCGATGAGTAAGGATATGTTAAATTTCAAATGGTGGGGGGAAGACTCTTGCAGCTATACATGTCAACCGGCGCTGCTCCACACTCAAAATCGCGATGGCTATACACGTCAGCTAGAGGTTAGGGGTTAAGAATAGAAAAGATGTAGGCTTGTTCACCACGTGAATCAGTGAAAGGTGAGGAGAGCCAAAGGTGGTGGTGAAGAATGGAATCTCCTAGAATGGCGATTTCAGGGAATGGAGAAATGAATAGAATGTGTTCCATCGTAGAAATAAGATAGTCGAAGAATTTTTGATAGAATTATGGGATTAATACATATATATATACCGGTATGCATCTGTATATACATATATATACTTGCCTTAATAACCAGGGGCTTCAGTTCCGATGGTCAATAGGGAAAAAAAAGAAAATAAGATTCTAGGTCAGTCTACCACAACGGGTCTCCCGGTGCACAGTCCACCCTATTCAGCGGTGCGGGAACATAACTCCTGTAATATTGTACCCAGCAGAATTCATTTTAGTATCCTTGGCTCTTGCTCCAATGAAAACCTAAGAATATTAAAATCTTTGTATATTAAGACGCGCCTTAATAACACAATATCCACTTATCCCTTAAGTCTTGTGTAAGGTACATTCACACACACAAGACTTTTACGATACACTGTAGTAAAGACTTACTTTTCATTATTAGGTGAGCCATATGTATTGTTCAACCTTTAGATCACTAAAGACGGCATGAAGATGTCGAAACGTTTGACAATAAAGGTGATTTTTGTAACGGCCCTCGTCATACTGTTCTTTCTAAAGTAAAATTAGGTAAAATTAAGCCAAATTAAGTAAAGTAAAATAAAGTTAAAAGTAAAGTAACGTAAAATAAAATTATGAAGTTGAGTAAAATAAAATAAACATAGCAGAGTAAGGGAAGTAAAATAAGTACAGTAAAGTGAATGAGAAAAAGTAAAGCAATATCAAGTAGAACAAAGTAAAAGAAAATTTAGTTCAATAAGGCAAAGTAAAAAAAGATAAAGTAAAATAACATGAACTAGAGTAAGATAAAATAAAGAATAATAAAGTATAATAAAATAAAGAAAACAAGTAAAATAATGTAAAATAAATCAAAGTAAAACAAAATAAAGTATATTGGACTATTACAAGATTACATCGATTGGATTGTGTGTGGCCCGTGTTCTCGTCGGTTAAGGAAGTTCCCTAACGCCTTTTTCTAAGCGATTTATTTTTCTTCGTACACCGTATTACCATTCTCCATGATATACAAAGCCTTCTAATATTGCCATACTCTGCATAAATAACATACAAAAGGATATTAATCAGCCACATCCAAAAGTAAATCGCCAAGGAAGAGGTGTTAGAGAGCTTCCTCAGCCAACTAGAATACGGGACTAAATCGCCTGGGTTCGGTTCTACCTGTGGGCAGACATTTAAGAGGGTGCAGAGAGGTCTATGTCTGTTAAGGTGTTTCACATGTTCGCTCCTCATCGCAGTAAATCATCTCGACTCATTTGTACGGTTCGTTTTCTATTCGGTTTAGTTTTGGTACAATGGCTGACTATGTTGCATAAAGATCACCTGAAGATGGCAGGAATAATATACAAATAACATCCTAATATCAATCTGTCTATCTATATACGAATCTCCAAACACCATAATCCTGTAAGGAGCAATCACATACAAATCGCCACCACGTCGCCTTGTCTTCTACTATTTAGCTGCCCTCTCTCCAGCTCACACACCCCTCTCTCATATATGAGTCCATCTTTCCATCTCATTCTTGGTCTCTCCCTCCTCCTCTCCCAATCCATCTCGCTCACATACACTCTTCCAGTCAGTCTTTCATTCTGCATCCTCTCCAACAGGCCAAAGCATTTCAAAGTATTTCTCTTGAAACTTTGAATCTCATCCAATTAGTGGACAAAACTTAAATAAATAACCCAAAATTAATGATACAACACATCTCTTATCTTTTTTCCAGGAATAATCTTTTCTCGTGGTCAAGTTTGACACAATGAACATCCCTCTTTCTCAGGCAGTATCTATCTTCCCGAGTTCAAAAAATCTCTAATTTACCGAATAAAATTGCCTACAGGCAGCAGAGCAATATACTGGAACTGTCTCATGTCTGTATTACATATTGCCTATGACCTCCAGTTTTTCAACAGCATTGTGTCCAAACGTCTGGAAATGAATAGATGTTGAATTTAGTTCTCCGTTATCTTGTTTTTGTTCTTTTCTTGGAGGAAACAATCTTCCAGGTTTGGTCTTCGGTTCCTTTATCCTTGCCTAAGAAATACAAAAACAATTAAATGCTGAAACGCTCTGAAATCCAATCTACACATAAACAACTCTGGTCTTTTTCAGGATTCATCATTTTAGCTTGGTTCGGTGTGGTACAATAGACATCGATTTTGCCTTGAGACTCGAGAGACTGCGGGAAATATGTAGAGGGGAAAATCGTATGAGGTGATAGTATAGAAATGTATTACATCTTTAAACAAAATATAACTCTGTTCTCTTTCTTTAGGACTCGCATCTTCAAATGGTCAAGTGTGGCAAAATGGACGTCGCTTCGCCCTGCGGCACCTGAGAGACTTCGGCATGGGCAAGAGCAACCTGGAGGGCACCATTGAACGGGAGGTCTCGGCTTTCTTGGACCATCTCGATAGCACGGCAGGAAGACCAAATGAGCTGGGCCGTAACTTAAACGTGGCCATCTTGAATGTCATTTGGAGTCTGGTTGCAGGTGCGTGGGTCTTGTTTTTCGTCTTTGTTGTGCTGGAGACGGACGCTTTCACGCGGTGGCACCGATATAGCTGCGTAGTTCCACGTCCCTCAACTTCTTCCCTCTCCCCCAAAAGAGCAATCTATCAGGTTCACGTTCAGGTGAGCCTGGGGTTGCAAGTTTTGCTACTACTACTTCCACGGCTATTAGGACTACTCCTGCTACTACTAGGACTACTGTTATTACTACTATTTTTTTCAATCACCTCCATCCATTTGGAAATTGTGAAGATCAAACCAACCTTCACGATACAATTCACCATTTGGAGTTGTAATGTGAAGGGGTAACACTAACCCTCATATTATAATCCGTTGGTCCCATGCACGCCAACGGCTGTTGTTACCCACCATCCAAAATAGTTATTATTTTATTTTATATTTATTGATATTACAGTGTAAATAAACACAGTAAACTACTGGAGTCGCTGGTCTGTGCGACTCTCCACCACAGTACCTTCGTAATCCATACCCATCAGAGAGACAGGCGTGAAGACTGATGATCTTGTTCCCCTGAGGCATAGGAGTGCATACCTCAAGAGGGAGAATGATAGTCGACATCTCATCCAGGCCATAACAGAACTCTGGGGTTAATGCTTCTTTTCAGAATGAACCTCTGTCAGTCTCGAGTAGAATCTCACTGCTTCTGGACCCGTCCCACCTCATGTGAACACAATGGAAGTGAATCGACCGTGGTCCACATGTTGGATCCTTTCTTGATATTTTTTTTTTCTTGCTCATTCCTTTTGTATGTAACCTCGAGAAACAGTTCACGATGACATACTGCCATAGGATCAAATACCCTAATGTCGAAGAAAGCACTCTGCCTACGTGTCCAGAAACCTCAAGCACTGACATCCACTCCTGCATCACTTGATGTATGTGCTGTTCTGTGGATGAAGTGCTCACCGTCCAGAGGTAGCAGAGCTGGCTTTATGGTGACATCATGGCATATTTCCTGTAGCATTTTCGCAGTGAGGTTGTTTCCTTCATGTCGAATGCAAACAAAGCCTCCCTTCTTGCAAACCTCTGCATGGTTTGCATCAAAGACAGTGCCACAGGCACATGTTGAGGTAAGTCGTCTATTGGTCACCCATATCTCAAGGCCATGGCATCATTAAATTCTTGTTTGTTGAGGTGCAAGCCTTTTGCCTTGAGAGGCAGTGTTGTCAGCCAGTTCTATGCTCCAGTTTCCTGTGCCATTTCAACCTTTCTGCACTGGTTTGATGTAGGATGTTCGAGTATGTGCTGCAGCTGATCCTTTTTTGTCTAGCTTCTTGCTCTTTGCTGATTTGTGTCTTTGTATCTTCCTACCTTTGGTGGTCGATTTCACTCGTCCCAACCTGGGCACAAATCATCTGTGACAGGCATTTGGTGACCCTAAGTGAATTTCTATGTTCAAAGCCTGCCATGGGTGCTGGATTTACAATGCCAAGGCCTCCCATCCTGGGTGGTAGTGCTAGATGATCTCTCGCTCATGGTGTGCGGATGTGGCCATTGGTCAGTGATGGGAGGAATGAATCCCTGAGAGCATCCTCCAGTGGTTGTAGCACCAACTCGATGTCGGGGATTGGCTGCATCACGAAGGTCCATTTGTGCTTTACACCATATGTAAATGCATTGTTTGCTGCATGGGGTTCTGTTTGTGCATGGCTGGAAAGTACATATATTTCTTCTACCCACGTTTTTACCTTATCACTAACATATTGGTCTTTGAATTCCTTAGTTCCAGTCATAGCACCTAAATACCTCTGACCTTCTTTAGTCACTATTACGTTTTATGTCTCTAAAGACCTCATGGTCTTCTTGATAGTAAGCTGGTTCTGGGATCACGATAGACTTCCTTGCATTTGGTTGTAACCATTTTCAGGGCCATTTGATGTTACAAAGTCCCACTGTTTACTCACATCTTCCACTTTTCCAGCCCCTGTGAGATAATCTGCATAGGCTATTTGTTTTACATTGGTGGTCGCATATTTGATCTGTTGTTGCAGCATTAACATGGTAAGGGTGTACATAGCCATGGCAGTGGGGTCCCGCTAGGGCTAGGTAGTTCCTTCTGTGGATTAGTTTACACCAATATCATGAACAGCTGTCTTACCCACAATGTATAGGTCTGCTGGTTCTTTGTAGGTGTTTTCCACACATTGCACAAATGCTGGGCATTTAACCTTGATGTTGTGCAGCATTGCCGCTCAGTTGATGGAATTAAATGCACTTTAGGCATCAGCTAGTGATACTGTCTGACAGTCCTCTTTCTCATATATTTTCCCCATGAAATGAACTGCTGCCTCACCTCTGGCCTGCTGGCCTGCACACACTTGGAGGTTGCCAGCCGCCTGCATAACATCATCTTTCACCACCTCCACGATTCATTTCATAAAATCCATCTTAAGATCTCGCCCACCCTGATGGGCCTAACCCCTGGATTCTTATCAAGGGGGATTAGTCTGCATGCAGTCAGTGCTTCAATGTTGTTGCACTGACTTGAAGGCAGCTTCCTTGCCAGAGAGGCAATGGTGTAACACAGGTCTGTTGCTGCCTCCTCAAACTTGATGCTACTGATGATTATTCGCCAAGTTTTTGCATCCAGGCCTGACGGTCCTGCCCCTCCCTGTGTTTGCATTGCCTTCCCCCACACCATATATCCAGTTATCCTGTCATATATGATGGGATTGGGGGGAGTGTAGTTGCCATCAAGCTTTGACTGAGCACTTGCTTGTCGTGCAGTCGGGTGTTTTTCCTTAAGGTGTTGCATTGTTTCTTCTGTCAGGTCAAGTACTCCGTTGGATGATTCAGCTGACAGAGATCTTGTCAACATTGAGACCTTCCCCTGTCTCATCTTGCTGCCAACAATCCCTGCGACATCCTTGGTCGTCTGGTTTCTTCTGCCTGGGTTTCTTATTCTCATCTGCAAGGCCTGTGCTTCCTCAAGTAGGCTGTCAGTTCCACCCCTTTTCCATGTATCAACCTGTCTTTGGATGGCCCTAATATTTTCTGCAATGTTTGCTCTTGGGGGGGGGTCATGTTAAGGAAGAGATGTGGTAGCAGTGCAAGGACTCTCAGGGAGAATGGGGCAATGGGTGAGTTATTGTGATTCGCTATTAGGCGAGTGATTTCCTCAATCATGTCAATAATTGTAGCATTGCATCTGGGAGGTTAGAAAAGGTTACATGACCACCATCCACCAGTTTCATTATCTTGTCAGAACTTCGTAGCCACAATTTATATATATATGTAACTCTTTAGACTTGTCATATGTAAGTCTTGAGTTTTGGCTAAAGTTATATTGGTAATCGAAGAGCAAGAGGAGTTAAAGATGAATACAGGGAGTTGATCTTGATTTATTATCTTCAAAGAAAGTCTAAGTTGAGCAGGGTATGTATTACACAGGGACTTAATATGCTATCCAAGTCTAGTCGGACCCCTCTTCTTATATGCTCTCTCCACTACCTGCCGGTTCTATGGCCAGCCCCTTTCTGATCTCTGATTCCTACATTCTCGTTCAGCAGGGGTCGTGTCACGTGGGCTATACTGTTGTTGAAATGTTCTAGAAGCCTGTGTGCGTGTATGTTGTGTATGTGTGTGTATGGTCACGAGGCGCTGTTTGTGGGCTATTGTGCTGGTGTGAGACATTCTGGAGAGGTGCTAACGTCACTTCTTTTGGCCCCTATGTTTGTCATTGACCTAACCTCTAGACTATATTATGTATGCCGCTGGTTATTATGTATCAAGATATTTTACAGTCCTGACAATTATAAGTTGTGCTCATCCAGGTTACTGCACTTTTTCTGGATTTACCTGTCCAGTATGTGGGATGACCTTCCCGCCCAGGCCCTTGCGGCCGTTCTGCTTCCTCGTTGAGTCACGATCGTTCTGGGGACGATAATACCAGGATGATTCCCTCTTTCTCACACTTCTCCATGGTTGTCTTTATCCTGAGCTTCATTTTTGTCATAAACTTCGTGTTCTTCATTCCCTACTTTACTATTGTTCACTTCCTCATGGTGATTTGAAACCACCCAATACTTCCATCTCTCCCGTCTTGGCGTCTATCCCTATTCCTCACTTCACCATAGAGGTCTTTCACCACCACACTTGTCAGTATGATCATGTATATTGTCAGTGACTGCTACACTAATTTCCATGTCGCCATTCTGTTGCTTGACATGTTGGAAGCAGTCAGTTGCTACTTCTTGAGGGCTGTGATTCCTCAACACATTCCAACAGAGGGGTCCCAACCTACAGTATGTACCCGGCGACAAATTTGTTGCTCTTGAGCACCTGATACACTTATTCTGCCTACAGGAGCACTGACAACAATACTGTGGCATGGCCTTGGTTTGTTTGTATAATTTTTCCACCTGACATCGGTCAGAGTGGACGTTGGCCTGTGGGCCTGCCAGTGAAAAAAGCTGGGGTGAGAAGAGAACTAGCGTGAGCTAGTTGACTTCTGGAAACTGATGAGGTTGTTAATTATATAATCCAGTGCAGCAACGTCTTCAGAATGATATAGCATTGATGGACTATGTGGTTGTGTCCAGGAATGTAATAGGAAGATTGTTGGATGTGAGAGTTTTGAGAGGGGAGGGTGGAGGTATGTCTGACCAGTACCTGGTGGAGGTAAAGTTGAGAGTAGGTAAGAGATGAGTGAAAGCTAGGAGAGTTAGGTGTGGCAGAGAGGTTTTGAAAGTGAGTGAGTTGGATAAAAGAGAGAAAATGGTAGAGTATCAGGAGAAATTGAAAGATGAGTGGAACACAGTGAAAGATCAGGAGAATGGCAGTGTGGAGGAGGAATGACAGTTGTTTAAGAGTGCTGTGGTGAGGCATGCAGAAGAGGTGTGTGGCGTAAAACGAATGGGTGGTAATGTAAGAAAGGGAAGTGAATGGTGGTGCGAGGAAGTAAGTATGCCTGTGGTTGAGAAGAGATGTGTATATGAAGCGTGGCTGCAGAGGAAGGATGAGGTGGCATATGAGAGGTAAAAGGAAAAGAAGAATAGGGCGAGAAAGGTTGTGTGTGATGCTAAAGTGGCAGCAGATGAGAGGTGCAGTAGGCGGTTGACTGAGAATTTTCAACAGAATAAGAAAATGTTTTGGAAGGAGGTGAAAAGGGTGCGAAAGGAAGATTCTGGGAAGGAAGAGCGAGTAAAAGCAGAGGATGGAAGGATGTTAACTGAGATGGAATAAGGAAGAGATGGGTGGAGTATTTTGAAAGATTGTTAAATGTGGAGGAGGAAAGGGAGGCTGAGACTGTGGCAGATGGAAGGGTGCAAGGAATTAATGTGTTGGGAGAGTTGAATGATTCTTTGATCATGATGGAGGAAGTGCAGGAGGCAGTAAAGGAGATGAAAACAGGGAAAGCTGCAGGTATGGATAGGTGTGCTATGGAATGCCTGAAAGGTGGTGAAGTGACTATTGTTGACTGGTTAGTAAGATTGTTGAATGTGTGCTTTGTGCAAGGTATGGTGCTAGTTGACTGGGCAAGTGCTTGTCTGGTCCCATTGTATAAAAGTAAGGGTGATAAGTATGAATGTACTAGCTTTAAGGGTTTAAGTCTGTTGAGTGTTGCAGGTAAGGTATATGGTAGAGTGTTAATTAACAGAGTTAGAGAGGGTACAGAGGGAGTGATTGGTGTTGACCACTGTGGCTTTAGAAGAGGGAGGGGATGAATGGATCAGGTGTTTGCTGTGAGACAAGTGTGTGAAAAGTATTTAGCGAAAGGTAAGGATGTGTTTTGGGCGTTCATGGAGTTAGAGAAAGTGTATGATAGAACTGATAGAGAGGCTTTGTGGACTGTTTTAAGATTGTATGGACTTGATGGTAGGTTACTAAAAGGAGTGTGAAGTTTTTATGTAAATAGTAGAGCATGCTTAAGAGTGGGAAATACTGTGAGTGATTGGTTTTCTGTGAGATTGGGGCTGTCGCAGGGACGTGTGATGTCGCCTTGGTTGTTTAATATTTATATGGGAGGTGTTGTAAGGGAGGTGAATGGAAAAGTGTTAGGTGGAGGTCTGAGTCTGGTGAATGTTGATGGTAGAGAGTGGAATCTGAAGCAAGTGCTGTTTGTGCATGATACTGTACTGGTGGCTGATTCAGAGGAGAGATTGAGACAGTTGGTAGAGGAATTTGGAAGGGTGTGTGAAAGGAGGACATTGAAAGTAAATGAGAATAAGAGTAAAGTGATGAAGCATACGAGGTTGGTAGATGGTAGGAGGATGAATATAGTTTTAAATGGTGAGTTGCTTGAGGAGGTAGAGTGCTTTAAGTATTCAGGGTTGCATGTTGCTGTGGATGGAAGAATAGATGCCGAAGTGAAGTTTTGAATGAATGAAGTAGGAAAGGTGCTGGGAGGAATGAAAAAAGTGTTTAGATGTCATGTTCTTAGAATGGATGTAAAAATAAGGCTGTATGAGGATGTTGTGGTACCGACTGCATTATATGGGACTGAAACATGGAATATGTGTGTAGCAGAAAGGAAAAGTTTGAATGTAATGGAGATGAGGTGTCTGATGAGTATGTGTGGAGTGACGCATATGGATCAAGTGAGAAATGATGAAGTGCGAAGGAGAACTTGAATCGTGAGGGAGATGGCTGATCGAGTTGAACAGAGTGTGTAGGGATGGTTTGGGCATATGGAGAGAATGGATAATGAGTGATTTGTGAAATAGATAACTAGATCTGATGTGAGAGGTGTAAGGCTGAGAGGAAGACCACGAATAGGATGGATGGACAGTGTGAAGAGAGCATAGGATGCCAAAGGGATGTCTGTTGAACAAGGAAGAGTGGCTGTGCATGATAGAAATGAATGGAGAGAAATTGCGAATGAATAAATGATGACGTAGCCCTGAGGGGATATTCTCCCGCATTTTGTCTGATCAGCTGATCAGGTCAGATGCAGATAAGGGGATGGGTCCAATATGATGTTGCAGGAGTAAACCAGCTTTGCTGTCAGGCCCTGCTGCGGATGTCACTGATTGCACTGCGCAGTTGACCCTCCTGCGGTGTGGTGAGGTGATGATCTGTCCCTTCTCCTCTTTGGGGTTAAGATGCAAATGAATGTGTTTCAGTGGATGAGTAAATGGGGAGTGTGTCGTCCTGTCTCAGCTACCTCCCTTTCCTTGGGGGAAGCAGCCTAGGTATACAGACAGATAGATAGTGAAGGCGGAGGAGGGAGTCAATGACGTCAGCATAGTTCTCATCCCGGTATTGCTCTTGCTGATGAAAGAGCTGATCCTTAATGAGGGACTTCAGATATTTTCGAGTCCCTGCTCTCGTTGCCGACGATCAGGAGCAGGAGCGAAGGCAGGGGATGGAGTTATTGTGAAGTGTGTCTCCATCTCGTCGGGTGGTAGTAGTGGTTTGGTCTTCTTCGCCTTTTTCTTCTTCTTTGCCGGCGCATGCGAGTATAAAGTTTATATATTGCAGTATTGTACTAATGATGTTATTATAGTTACTTTTTGTGATAATTTAAAAAGGAATTCAAACTTAATATTACTGGAACTATTACTATTTGATTTTTAAATTTCAATTTCATATAAATGGAAAATTTTCCTTGTTTTATTTCTATTTCTGCATAATATGACGATGTTATGCAGTAAATGGCTCATTTTTCTTAATTTTTGCATAAAATATATACAGTATATAACTAGTCTGTGTTATACTAGTAATTAACTGAACTGATACCACTAAGTATTTAAAGATAGAAATGAAGTAGAACAATGCTCACTTGTTTAAGAGTTAAATAGGTGACCAATAGGTTTGGTGCAATATTGTAGAGCCTTGTTTAGTGGTACTGGGTCTTTAGGCATCCCAGTGTAGGGGTAAGAGTGGTGTGGTGTAGTGGCAGTGTGTGTGTGTGTGTGTGTGTGTGTGTGTGTGTGTGTGTGTGTGTGTGTGTGTGTGTGTGTGTGTGTGTTGTTTAGTGATACTGGGTCTTCAGACGTTATGGTGCAGGGGTGGGAGTGGAGAGGTATGTGGTGTTGGGACAGTGTGTGTTCGTGTTGCAGCAGATGATGCGTGATGCGTGGTTGTAGTGTGGTGTGGTGCAAAAGAGCTTTGTTTAGCAATACTGGGTGTTCTGGCGTTATGGTAAAGGAGCGAGAATGGTGTGGTGTGTGGTGCTGGGACAATGTGTGTGCTGGTGTTGCAGCAGATGATGTGTGATACATCACCTGATGTATTTTCTGCCATCAGTGGCCTTAATACTAATATGGCATATGGGCCTGATGGAGTCCTTCCTGTTGTCCTCAAGAACTGTGTTTCTGTGCTTACACCCTGCCTAGGTAAACTCTTTCACCTTTGTCTTTCAACTTGTATCTTTCCTTCTTGCTGGGAGTTTTCGCTCATTCAGCCAGTTCCAAAGAAGGGTGACCTTTCCCACTCCTATAACTATCGTCCAATTGCTTTAACATCCTGTGTCTCAAAAGTTTTAAAGTCAGTTCTTAACAGAAAAATTTTAAAGCATCTTTCCTATCACAACCTTCTTTCTGATTGTCAGTATGGGTTCTGTCAGGGACGCTCCACTGGCAATCTTCTCACCTACCTTTCAGACTCCTGGTCATCCTCCTTTCGGGACTTTGGCGAAAGCTTTGCCATTGCACTTGACATCTCAAAGGCTTTCGATCGAGTCTGGCATAAATCTTTAATTTCCAAACTGCCCTCTTACCGTTTCTATCCTTCTATTTGTGCCTTCATCTATGGCTTCCCTTCTGGTCATTCTATAGCTGCTGTTGTAGACTGCCTTCGTTCTTCTCCTAGATCTATCAACAGTGGTGTTCCTCAGGGCTCTGTCCTATCACCAACTCTATTCCTTTTATTCATCAACGACCTTCTAAGCTGTACATCTAATCCTATCCACACATACGCTGAAGATTCCACCCATCACCTTTCCATTCGATTCCTGAAACGTCCATCTCAGCAGTTATTTCAGCAAACAAGGGATGAGGCCATGGCACACCTAATGTCTGACTTGGCTTGTATCTCTGACCGAGTTAAAAATAAACTTATTGTTTTAACCCGTCACATCCCGAGCTATTTCGCACCTCCGACATCCCCAGTCCCAAGCTATTTTGGAAAAAAAAAATTTTGGCTAAAACCTCCTCTTTTGGTGAGAAACATCGAAAATTCATAGAGAAATCGCTCACCTGAGGTTTAAAATACTCGATACAGGTAGCAGTACCTCCTTACCTTACTGGGTTTTCTATCAGGCTGGCTCCAAAGAAAACGAGTTCTATGGGAGGATAACTATTCCACACCACTCATAAACGGTGTTTATTTATTTATTTGGTACGAATTTATATGTAGTACGAGAGTATATTGGTTTTCAAACAGTAATATAGGCTTTATAAGCATTGTTTCACTCACTAGCTCATCAACATACCTGACCTTTTTTGGCGACATTACATGATCATCATTTCTGAGTGTTTCTTCTTCTAATGCTTTGTAAACTTTGTCCTCCACATTGTCATCGATTGGGGAATCACTCTGGCCCTGAATGTCTTCATTGGCCGGGTCACTGGTAACAGGAGAATTGCTGAGACAATGGCGTGCAGGGGGGGTGGAAGGTTATGCGGTGTAAGGCATTGTCCCTGCCTGGCATCTTGCAGAGGAATAGAGGAAGGTGTCCCGTGTATACGTACGAAAAATCATGCGCGAAAATTGAAAATTGTGCAAATTATGAACCTTGCAATTGTGCAACGGGACTAGCTGTAACAAAATGTTGCAACGTACCCATACGTCGATGGGAAGCCTCGGGTTAAATGCATCAAAGATTCAGTTTTTACACCTATCAACCCGACACAGTCTTCCACAGGAGTACCCATTAATGTTTAATAATATCCAGCTCAATCCTGCACCATCCTTGAACATGTATGATGTTTCATTCACTTGGGACTTATCTTGGAAAGATCATATTACACCTCTTGTAAAATCTGCTTCCAAGAGATTAGGTGTGCTAAGCCTACTCCATACCTTCTTTACCCCTACACAATTGTTGACTTTGTACACGGGTTTTATTCGCCCGTGTAGAGTAGAACTCTTATGTGTGGGGAGGCTCCCCACATACTACGGTTTTCAGTAGGGTGGAGTCAAAGGCTTTTTGTCTCATTAACTCTTCTCCTCTTACTGGGTCCCTTCAACCTCTGTCTCTTCGCCGCACTGTTGCATCTTTATCTTTTTTCTATCGCTGCTTCAATGGTCGCTGCTCCTCTGAACTGTCTGCTTGCATCCCTCCACCTCTATGATGGGTGTGTAGTACCTGTCTAGCGACAAACTCTTATCCCTTTTCTGTCCAACTCTCTAATGCAGAGTTAACCATTACTCCCAGCCCTTCATTTATGCAACAGGTCAACTCTGGAACTGTCTCCCTCTGTCTGTATTTCCTGCTGCCTATGATCTCCAGTCTTTCAAACGCAGTGTGTCCAGGCATCTCGAAATGAACGGATCTTGAATTTGGCTCTCTTTTGTATTGTTTTTGTTTTTTCTTGGAGGGAACGGTTTGCGGGCTCCTGGCCTTAGGTTCCTTCTTTCTTGGATAAAAAAAAAATCTAGTTTGTATTATTATAGTCTACATTAGGTTTATTGGAGTGACACTACATTAAAATTGCTCCTAATACTGCTGCATATAATAATAACAGAGTAAATAAAACTAGGTAACTATGACTATGTTGCTGATAACGTAATTTGATTTACATTATTAATAATGTACAGTGATTAACATTTAATTATTACTATGCCATTAATTATATATAATTATTGATTTTTCTGTTGTGATTGACGATATATATATGATGAGATTTTATATTAATTATGTTTTATAATGATTAAAGAATAGTCAGTGAGATCTGTATGTATGATATGTTTACATTAAAGTGTCACTTAGGGTGTATTTGAGATTCCCTACTTAAATGTTATTGTATGCCACACAATGTTATTGTATGCCACACTTCTATACCGCCTGGCCATGCTGGTGGTGTTATGTAAGTGAATGTTGTATTATTAGTGACAGTTGTCATATTTACTGTTTGATATGGTATTTATAAATCGTTTGACTGGGTGATGAACATGCAAATGATCAATGGCTGTATGATACTAGTGATATACAGTGTGTGGTAACACCTTATGTGTTTGGGAAATGGAGTTAGTGCTCCAAGGATAATGGAACGAGCAAGAGGTGTGTGACAGACCTCCCACGTCTTAGTGATACTTGCAGACTGTTAATAACAGTGAAAAAATAGGCTTCAGAAAGGTGAATAAATTGTGCGTGAGGATGGGGATACTCATTGTGGGTGTGGGGGGCAGCACACGTGTGGTGGTGGGTGCCAGATGGCGATGAACTGTATGGTGCTGACAGCAGTTTTTGATAACCTCGCAGGTCAGCACCTCACTCGCTAACCTTCCCTCCAAACACACCCATCACCCTTCCACCCTTTCACACCATAATTTTAACATTTTTTCACATTTTGCAAGTCTTATATCGCTGATACTTAAAACATTCGTTCACATATAAATCAATGTCCACTTTATGACGTACTGGGTACGTATTTCAAAGAACCCACGATAATTTTTACCAAGATTTTGAGGCGAAAACACAGAGTGCCTGTGACAAACGTCCTCTCACTCCACCACCCAGGATACTATTACTCCTACTACTACTATTATTCCTCCTCCTCCTCCTCCTCCTCCTACTACTACTACTACTATTACTACTGCTACTACTACTACTGCTACTATTACTACTACTAGAACTGCTACTACAGTGCAACATCAGCAACAACAGCAACAACTACTACTGCTACTACTACTACTACTACTACCACTACTACTACTACTACTACTACTGCTACTATTACTACTGCTACTACTACTACTGCTACTACTACTACTACTACAACTGCTACTACAGTGCAACATCAGCAACAGCAGCAACAACTACTACTGCTACTACTACTACTACTATTCCTCCTCCTCCTCCTCCTCCTCCTCCTACTACTACTACTACTACTACCACTACTACCGCTATTCCTCCTCCTCCTCCTCCTACTACTACTACTACTACTACTACTACTACTACTACTACCACTACTACTACCAACATCACCACAACTACTACAACTACTGTGCAACAACAACAGTAACAGCTCCTCCTCCTCTTCCTCCTGCTCCTCCTCCTCCTCCTACTACTACTACTACTGGTTTACAACTACTACTACTACTACTAGTTTACTACTACTATTACTACTACTACTACTACTGCTACTACTATTGCTACTTCTGGTACGGTGCACTTTCTCCATAGCGTTTTTTCCACTTTTCAGTAGACTTACTTTTCTTTCGTTTTGTAAGTGCAATTCTCTCTCTCTCTCTCTCTCTCTCTCTCTCTCTCTCTCTTTCTCTCTGGTCATCATATATATATATATATATATATATATATATATATATATATATATATATATATATATATAGTATATATATATATATATATTGTTACGGAACAGAGAAAACTGTCCCGCAAAGTTCCAGGTTCAAAACAAAAGAGTTAGGTAAAATTACAAGTTAAAGTTTAATGCTCAAACTAACAACAAAACATTCAGGACTCATAAGGATAATGTAATGGCAAAAAACAGGTTACATATATGGTTAACTGCAATAGCCTTTATTAACACGAAATTAGCCAGTGTAAATTTATCTAAGTCAGCCCTGATAAAATAAGAAAACCGGATAATGCTCAGTGAATGCAAGATATATTATTACAGATACAAAATATTATCAAAAATGACTGACATAAAAACACATGAATCACAAAAACCTCACTAGGCTTACGAATCAACACCTTGGCCTGGAACCACTGTCTGACTCTCTTCTTCTTCATTTCTGCAACATTCGCGGCCTTTCCTCTAACTTTCACTCTGTTGAGCACCACCTCTCCTCCTCTAAACCTCACCTTCTTTTTCTAACGGAGACTCAGCTGTCTGAGGCAACTGACAGCAAACCCTTTTCTGTATCCTCCTACTTTCTCTATACTCATTTCAAAGCCAAAGGTGGCTGTTGTGTATATATACGCAACGACTTATCTTGCTCTCGTGTTCCTGAACTTGATTCTTCTGAATTCTCCACACTCTGGCTTCGGCTTTCCTGTCATTCTCTGACTAAATATATCTGTGCTGTTTACTTATCCCCTAATTCTACTGACTATCAAAAATTCTTCGACTATCTTACTTCTACGATGGAACACATTCTATCCATTTCTCCTTTCTCTGAAATCTCCATTCTTGGAGATTTCAATGTTCACCACCACCCTTGGCTCTCCTCTCCTTTCACGGATCCACCTGGTGAACAAGCCTACATCTTTTCTATCCTTAATGACCTAGAGCAGCTTGTACAGCACCCTACCCGTATCCCTGACCGCCTTGGAGAGAGCTCCAACATACTTGACCTCTTCCTCACAACTAATCCTTCTGCTTACTCTGTTAATCTTTTCTCTCCGTTGGGCTACTCCGATCACAACCTTATTACCTTAACCTGTCCTATCACTCCGGTACGGCCTGTGGACCCTCCAGGGAAACGTCGTCTGTGGCATTTTGGAGCCGCAGACTGGGAGGTCCTCAGGCAGTACTTCTTTGATTTTCCCTGGAATGATTATTGCTTCCATGGCCGTGAGCCATCTGAGTGTGCCTTGCGCATTACAGAGGTTATTCTCTCGGGCATGGAAGCATACATTCCATTCTCATATCCTTTGACTAACGCAAGAAAGCCTTGGTTTAATCACACTTGTTCTAATGCTGTTCGCAACAAGGAGAGGGCCTACAAAAGGTACCGGAGCCAACCCATTCCTGAATCACATCATCTTTACGTTTCTGCCCGGAATCGTGCTAAGTCTGTTCTTCGCTCTACTAAAAATAATTTCATCCATACTAAATGCTCTCAACTCTCCAACTCGAATTCTTCCTGCTCCTTCTGGCATCTTGCCAAAAATCTTTCTAACAACTTTACCTCATCATCCTTCCCTCCTCTTTTCTACTCTGATGGTTCTGTAGCTATTTCTTCTACTGATAAAGCAGATCTCTTCGCACAGACTTTCTCCTCCAATTCTACCTTAGACGATTCCGGTGCTGTTCCTCCATCACTTCCCCCCTCTGACTTCTTCATGGCTGACATTAAAATTTCTTCAGTTGATGTATTTTCTGCCATCACTGGCGTCAGTACTAACAAGGCATATGGGCCTGATGGGGTCCCTCCTGTTGTTCTCAAGAACTGTGCTTTTGTGCTTACACCCTGCCTAGACAAACTCTTTCGTCTTTGTCTGTCAACTTGTACCTTTCCTTCTTGCTGGAAGTTTGCTCTCATTCAGCCAGTCTCAAAGAAGGGTGACCACTCCCAACCCTCCGACTATCGTCCAATTGCTTTAACGTCCTGTATTTCAAAAGTTTTCGAGTCAATTCTTAATAGAAAAATTTTAAGGCATCTTTCCTATCACATCCTTCTTTTCTGATCGTCAGTATGGGTTCTGTCAGGGACGCTCCACTGGTGATCTTCTCACCTACCTTTCAGACTCCTGGTCATCCTCCTTTCGGGACTTTGGCGAAAGCTTTGCCATTGCACTTGACATCTCAAAGGCTTTCGATCGAGTCTGGCATAAGTCTTTAATTTCCAAACTGCCCTCCTACAGTTTCTATCCTTCTATCTGTGCCTTCATCGCTAGCTTCGTTTCTGGTCGTTCTATAGCCGCTGTTGTAGACGGCCATCGTTCTTCTCCTAGATCTATCAACAGTGGTGTTCCTCAGGGCTCTGTCCTTTCACCAACTCTCTTCCTTTTATTCATCAATGATCTTCTAAGCTGTACATCTAACCCTATCCACTCATACGCTGACGACTCCACCCTTCACCTTTCCATTCGGTTCCCGCAACGCCCATCTCAACAGTTACTTCAACAAACAAGGGATGAGGCTATGGCACACCTACCAACTCTCTTCCTTTTATTCATCAATGATCTTCTAAGCTGTACATCTAACCCTATCCACTCATACGCTGATGACTCCACCCTTCACCTTTCCAATCAGTTTCCGCAACGCCCATCTCAACAGTTACTTCAACAAACAAGGGATGAGGCTATGGCACACCTAATGTCTGACTTGGCTCGTATCTCTGACTGGGGTAAAAATAATATGGTTGTCTTTAATGCATCTAAGACTCAGTTCTTACACCTATCAACCCGACAAAATCTTCCACAGGTATACCCACTAATGTTTAATAATATTCAGCTTAATCCTGCATCATCCTTGAACATGCTTGGGGTTTCATTTACTCGGGACTTATCTTGGAAAGATCATATTACATCTCTTGTAAAATCTGCTTCCAAGAGATTGGGTGTGCTAAGCCGACTCCGCTCCTTCTTTACCCCTGCGCAATTGTTGACTCTATACAGGGGTTTTATCCGCCCCTGTGTGGAGTACAACTCTCATGTGTGGGGAGGCTCCCCTCATACAGCTCTTCTCAATAGGGTGGAGTCAAAGGCTTTTCGTCTCATTAACTCTCCTCCTCTTACTGACTCCCTTCAACCTCTGTCTCTTTGCCGCACTGTTGCATCTTTATCTCTTTTCTATCGCTACTTTAATGGTCACTGCTCCTCTGAACTGTCTGCTTGCATTCCTCCACCTCTATGACGGGCGCGTAGCACCCGTCTGGCAGCAAACTCTCATCCTTTTTCTGTCCAACTCTCTAATGCAAGAGTTAACCGTTACTCCCAGTCTTTCATTTATGCAACAGGTCAGCTCTGGAACTGTCTCCCTCTGTCTGTATTTCTTGCTGCCTATGATCTCCAGTCTTTCAAACGCAGTGTTTCCAGGCATCTCAAAATGATCGGATCTTGAATTTGACTCTATATTGTATTTTGTTTTTCTCTTGGAGGGAACTGTTACTGCGGGCTCATGGCCTTTGGTTCCTTCTTCCTTGCATAAAAAAAAAAGTGCAAGGAAAAAAATGTAATAACACTTATACTCAAATTACACAGCTGCTAGATGGCTGGAGACTTCCTGAGCACTCACAATAATAACAACTGTACAGGGGAGGACAGAGATATGAGCAAATTGAGGAGTAGATCTAAGTGGCAATTAATGCAGAGACTGAGCTCATTATATAGGGGGAGGCAGAGCTTGATACAACTTGTAAGAAGGACGCGCAAATGAAGCCATAGGGGACAAAGAGTTGACAATCCTGCTCTGAACAACAGAAAGAACGACTTACTCTACTATAAGGGTAGAAGGGGGGAGTGAGGTAGAACACGCTCATGATCAAACATGCAGCATACTGTACGTTAGAATTACACAAAGGGTGATGAAATCATAGGCTATGTAACAATATATATATATATATATATATATATATATATATATATAATCATCACCCGGACCTCTTTTCCCACACTAGGGCAGGGTGAGGAGTAGCAATGTCCAGACAGCCCAGATCTGCCCAGTCCAATGGGTCACGCTTCCATTCACTCATTCAAGCCCCCGGAATCCTGGCTCTATCAGATACGCCAAAAACATTCACACTGTTCTGTAGTTTCACATAAACGTATCCAACTGAGTCAATCAGGATGCTGCCACGTTAAAAAGGGATGCCAAATTCCCGGATCATGCATTTCTCCTCACAACATTCATCCAGCCAGCTCGATCTCTCGTCAGGTCCCTAACCTCACCGACTTCCAAACCTCTCTTCCACACACACTTACCTACCACATCTCTCCACCTTCTCCTTGGCCTACCTCGCCTCCTTCCTCCTTCAAATTTGCTCAGATATACCATTTTCACCACTCTACTGTTATCCATTCTCTCCACATAACCATACCATCTCAGTACACTCTCTTCGATTCTAGTGTCCGCCGATTTCCTTACTCCACATCCTTCACGAATCACATTATTTCGTATCCTATCCACCCTCTGTACTCCACGTACATTCCTCAGCAGTCCCATCTCCACTGTTCTTACTCTTGACTTTTCATTTTCATGCCACACCATAGTCTCACATCTACTTCGTATATGTTAAAGTTGGCACTAACACCCTCATGTAAGCCTCGTGCAGCTGCAACACTCAAGCCTCTGTTTCTTATCAAGGCCTTCATTGCACCAGCTACTTTTCTTCCTTATGTCACTCTACTTTCCACTTCTTTTGCACATTTTCCTCTTTTGCCTACCCAGGTCTTTGAACTCTCACCAATTCCAGTCTCTCTCCATTCACTGTAACATTACACTGGGAGTCACCTTCTCTCTCAGTAATCATCACTTTACCCTTTTCTATATTTACTTTCAAGGCACGACGCTCACAGGCATCAGCAAAACTCTGCACTAGTCTACCAAGTTCTTGTCTGGTATTTGCAAGCAGTACTGCATCATCAGCATACAAGAAATTTGAGATATTCCATGCATCACCATTCAATACCAACGCCATCCCTCTCTCCATTACTCGTGGTTTTACTTCTCTCATCACCCCATCCACATATATATTGAACAACCATGGGGACACCACACAGCCTTGTCGCACTCCCACACCGATCTTGAGCCATTAACTTAGATGCCGATTAACCCCTATACATACTTCACTACCATCATAAAAACTCTTGACAGCACCTAGCAGCTTACCATCTACACCGTACATGCGCAACACTTTCCACAATCCTTCTCTGTCTACTCTGTCGTATGCTTTTTCCAGAGCAGTGTATGCCACATACACCTTATGGTCCTTCTTGCAAGCCTTCTCTCCTATATATCTCACTGCAAATATTTGATCCACACATCCTCTGCCACTCCTAAAGCCACCCTGTTCATCACTCACTAGGACTTCTGATATCTTTCTTACTTTCTCTATAATAATTTTTCCATATGCTTTCCCTACCACACTCAATAAACTTATGCCATGATAATTCTTGCACTCACCTTTATTTTTGTACAGGGGTACAATCACAGGCTTTTTCCACTCTGCAGGCACAGGTTCACTCATCCATGCCTTCTTACATATCTCCAACAAGCACTTCATTCCACTCTGTCCACTACACATAAGCATCTCTGCATACACCTCATCAGCCCAAGCTGCCTTCCCATTTTTCATCTGCTTCACAGCACTCTTCACCTGTGTGAGTGTCATGTCTCCTGGCACTGCCTTCCTTCTCTGCACACCCCCAAAACAAATAAATCATGTTTACAGCCGCTCTGCTTTCTCTATTCCCAGTCATTAGGCTTTCAAAATATTCTTTCCATCTGGTCCTTACCTCATCCCCATGGGTTAATAATCTACTACTTACATCTTTCTCACCATCACATTTCTTTCCGCTTTCACTTGTACATTTCTGCACCTCTTTCCAGAATAATATCCTATTTTCAGAGTAGTTCACGTTCATTTTTCTTCCTAGATCATCATTTAACTCCTTTTTCCTCTTCACTAGTCTGTTTACATGCCTCTTGCTCACGATATATTCAGTTCTTATTTCAACTGAAACCCTATCCTGTAACCACTTTAGCCACTTCGTCCTCTTTTCCTCCACCACTCTTAAACTCTTCATCCCACCATGCCGTACCTTTCTTCTCTTGCCACATCACACACCACTTCAGCATTCCTAACTAAGCAATCCCTATATGCATTCCACAGGCTGTCCAGATCCATTTCATTCCAGTTTACTGTTTCTAACTCGTCCTCTACTTTGGTCCTGTTGTTATAAGTCCATATTATATTTAAAATCATACTAGTTAGATAGATAAATAGACAGATAGACAGCTCTATGCGAGCCTGGGAATAGGAAATGATCTTGCAAGTTACACTGAGGAAAAGCTGACGACAGATTACGAAGTAGCCAGTCAGTAGATGATGCAGTTAGTTTGTCAGCGATACAGCAGGAGAACAAAGCCTAGTTGACCATACACACACATACACCCATACTCACACACAGGCTTCTAGAACTTTCCAACCACAGTGAACACACGTGACACGACTCCTGTTTCACCAGAATTTAGGAAAGAGAGCTCAGAAGACGAGAGGCCATAGAATCGGCGGGGTGTAGAGAGGAAGGCTTAGCAACTTGGGAGAGAGAGAGAGAGAGAGCAAGACAGGAGGTAGCTAGCGGGACTCTACTTAACTTCACTCGTGTGTGAGAGACTGTTAACATTATCAAGACAAATAAAAATAGTCCCATACTATTCTTTATCTCTCCTTTGTCATTGCATGACAAATGGGAACCAAGATTATCAACGTACAAACAACTCAAGTATAACAACCGCTCGTCCACAAGTCTAATATATATAACTTCTCTACAAGTAACTACAAAGTCTTTTTATGACACTGTAATCATCTGCCATTTCTTTGATCCTCAGCTTATCAACTTTCAGTCTTTCTCCCTGACTACTCCTCTCTCTCCTGATCCACCTCACCTCTCTCAGCTTGATCTTACATACCACAATCAATGATCTGACAGACCTCCACATCGTCCTCTCACGGCCCTCGTTTCAGCAACCATTCCCATCATCGACCTCTCTACAAGCACATAATCAATCAAGCGTCTTTCAGCACGATCCCCGTTCCCTCTATACCATGTATATTTATGTGCATCTTTGTGTTTGAAATGTGTCCTCTCCTGACACATATCCTTTAGTCGCTTCCCATTATCATTTTCTCCTGGTACTCCATAACAACCCATTATGTCATCCTCAGGACCAGTGCCTACTATTCCAAATATATCCCCTATTACGATCACCTTGTAGCTCGTGGGCATTTCTCCCACTCCTTCACCAAGCTCATTCCCAAACCTGTCTTTCTCTCTCTCACTCCTGTCCTCACATGGTGCTTACGCTAGAATCACCGCTACTTTCACCTTCTGAAACTTGAATTTTACATACATACACCTCGAGCTGACACATTTGTAGTCTCTCATTCCACTCTGTCACACCTCATTCATCAACAAAGCAACTCCTTCCTTGCATCTTCCTCTCCCATTCATGCCCGATTTTACACATTTCACATCCTCCCACTCCTCCACTTCGCACCCTTTCTTCTTTGTTTCACACAGTGCCATCACAGCATATCTTGCACTCTTGAACACATTCACCACTTCCACCCTCTTGCTCTCCTCATTCACACCTCTCACATTCCACATGGTCATGCGAATCTGCCCATTTGGTTAGGGCCCAGGGCAGGTATTGGGTCCTCCGAGGCTTTCTGATTAAGTGATTTTGGATAGGGGAATCATGGGGACACTTAACCCTGTTAGAACCCCCGGTTATATGGTTACCACCCACAGTAGTAAATGGTTTCCTGGGTACAGGAAACCATTTGGCTTGTCACTCAGTGTTGTGCTCGTATGGCATCACTATACATTGAGTGAGTGGATGATGGGCTCCCCCATCCACCACAACGTTAATAATTATTCTCACAAAATCTAATCTAAGAAAGAGTGGCGCTACAGTACCAGTGACGAAGAGATCATCCACTTTGGTATATTGTGTGTTGAATATCTATGTTATTGATAAAACCTGAAAAACTGTGGTTAAGTTATTGAGTGGTAAATATTCAGAGTTACTTTTGACATAGTAGCACTAGTATTAGTAATAGTAGTAGTAGTAGTAGTAGCAATAGTAGTAGTAGTGGTGGTGGTAGTAGTGGTAGTAGTTGTTGTTGTAGTAGTAGTAGTAGTAGTAGCAATAGTAGTAGTAGTGGTGGTGGTAGTAGTGGTAGTAGTTGTTGTAGTAGTAGTAGTAGTAGTGGTGATGGTGGTGGTGGTGGTGGTAGTAGTAGACGTTGTAGCAGTGGTGGTGGTGGTAGTAGTAGTAGTTGTAGTAGCAGCAGCGGCAGTAGTAATAGTAGTAGTAGTAGTAGTAGTAGAAGTAGTAGTAGTAGCAGTAGTAGTAGTAGCAGTAGTAGTAGTAGTAGTACTCGTAGTCGTAGTAGTAGTAGTCGTAGTAGTCATGGTAGTAGTGGGAATAGTAGTAGCAGCAGTAGTAGTAGTAATAGTAGTAGTAGTAGTAGTAGTAGTAGTAGTAGTAATAATAGTAGTAGTAGCAGAAGTAGTAGTCGTAGTAGTAGTAGCCTAGTAGAAGCACAAGTAAATGCAACCCCTGGCTCGTCTGGACCTAAACCCTGTGGACTGCAGGATAACGTTGCCCTCCTCCTGCTATCCACGTCCTCGTTTAGGGGATAGGGAGGGGACTGAGAGACATTTGTTTAAACGGGCAGCTCCACCGGCCGGTCATATCAGTGCCACTACTTGATGAAGGGGTCCCTCTGCAGCACCAATACATATCCAACACCAGATTAGCTTTAAGACATACATGACAAAGAGATGATCTACTGTATTTCGTCAATGTTATCAACTACAACTACTTATACTAAACAAATAATCACACACACACACCCTTATCCAACCCCAGATCGACGGTACGACATCAACGACGAGGAGATAATTTATTTCGCCCATCTCATCCAGAGCAACTTCGACGAGATACAGGGCTCCATGGTACTGCTGGATTTTATGCCCTGGCTCATACCCCTACTGCCACAGGTCATCAAGAACAGGTGGATGAAAGTGGATAAGGTCATACAACAGACAAACACCGTGTATGATTTTCTAAAGGTAAAATGTTCAGTGTTTTACCCTCTCTCTCTCTCTCTCTCTCTCTCTCTCTCTCTAGGCAGATAAAGCCGACATAACCCAGACTCTGTTTATTATTTTCATAATGTAAAATGTGGATGTTTATGCCTGTGGAGTGGAGTCAGGATTCCGAGGGCTTGAATGGTAGGTGCATGAGAGTGTAGCTCGTTTAACTGGACAGAAATCTAATTAGTTTCACCCTCTATCAGTTTTTTCTTGCTCTCTGGACCCTGCCTCGCCTAATCCTTAGGTGTTAACAGAGGTCTGGACGACGACGATGATGATGGTGATAAAATCTTGATTGTTTACTTTATTCTTTTTGTGTGTAATTCACCTGGTCGGTCAGGATCACTTGATGGTCGTGATCGTCAGCTTTTACCCTCCCGGAAGGGAGGAGCTAATTGCCAACAAGAAGAGGAAGACCAAGATCATGGCAGGTAATGGTTCAAGATAGGAGAATATGTGGCTAACCAACGTCTCTCAGGTATACAAACCTGAGTACTGAAAATCAGTTCCGATTTCAGAGAACTATCCACTGGCATCCCACAAGGCTGTCCTCTCACCCTCATTTTAAAAAATCCTTTTTCTCTTTCATCAACTGTCAAAAAAGAGGGGTTTTAAGGAGGTTTTTGACTTGTGAGATTTGAGCAGGGATGGGGAACCTTTCTCCTATTAAGGGCTATTAGGATATTTTAATGTCATTTGCGGGCCATACAAAATTATCAACTTACAATCAACTGTAGCCCAGTACATTATATATATATATATATATATATATATATATATATATATATATATATATATATATATATGTATATATTCATTCATGAGTTTATGAAATTGCATTCATGAATTGCCTCCCAGGCCTGATCAAATAGTCTTGCGGGCCTTGTACGGCCCGGAGGCCGGACGTTCCTCACCCTCGGATTAGAGTTTTGAGTTTTTTACTTTATTTTGGCTTCCGTTGCCAATTATCAGAAAACGAGAAATTTATCAACTTTCTCATTAAACAGTACTCAGCAAGAGCTAATCACTCACTAAAGCTTAATTAATGAGTCTTGTTGGCTTCCAGAGAAAGAACCTGCCCCCGGAGAAATAATAATTTATCCTGGAACCTAGTAATACTAAACCAGGTCCTCTCTTTTGTCTCTCCTAGCTTGCACAAATGGTTTCATTATGAACTAATATTAAATAATGGCTAAACAACCAGTCGTAGTTATATCAACGAAAGTTTGTCCAAGCTGGAAGCAAAGTAATTTGAGAATAACTGAAAAAGTTAAATGCAATTTGACATTCAATCAAGTTCAAGAGAAAAACTGTGAATTTACCAGTTGCAACAGAAAGAATGGTTACGTTACAATGAAACTTAAGCAACTAAATTCACTCACTACCTAATACTCATAATCTAGAATACAGAAAGAAAATACCGTTAAATGTAGAGATATGGAGTCACAGAAATGAGAGGAAGACTGGGCTGATCTGCTGACTGCTGCTGGGGGTTGCACAGCTCTGTTGACGTTCGTCTGTCAGGCCTGCCAATCTCCAACTCGGTGGAGATATTGAGTCACTGAACTGCAAGGAAATTGGGTAACCTAGTCGCTAAAACATCGCCAAGACACCAGGGGTATTCTTCATTGCTGCTGTTGCATTTCTCTGGGAAGCAGGTCCGTCTCTTGTGGATGCCAGCCTCTGACTCAGTGAAAAGATATGGCATCACAGGACTGCAAGGAGACTAGGTGATCTGCTGCTTAACCCTATTCAGTGCAACCCTTGGCGATTTCCCACACTTACGACCCTAGTATCGTGAAAAGAATCTTGAGTAATATTATTGGTTTGACGAAGTGAAAGGAACACATTCGGACACGTCGGCGCCGTTGAAAGGCAAGCGCCGCCAAACATATCGTACTGCACCCGCGTGCACTGAAACACACACACACACACACACACACACGTTTAACTATTATCAAATTTAAAATTAATGTAAATATCAAATGACCATATATTTTACCATTCACCAACTCTTATCATGTTTGCCATATATCAAAGCTGTAGGCTATATTTTCAGTCTGAGGGCTGCAGTATCAATAAACCGTTTACTGTTGTCTCACACACACACACACCGTCCATAACATGGAAGTTGATAGCTTACACATCTTCCTCATCATCAACATCACCACCCTTCCTCCCTCACACTCACCACCTCCCATCTTCCTCACCACCACCTTCCCTCCCTCCATCACCCTCACACTCACCACTATATTCCTTTCTACCCTACTCTCCCTGTCTCACTACCACCGCTTTTTTTCTCACCACCATCTCTCTCACTCACTCGCCACCACTAATACTCTCCCTTTCTTCCTTACCATCATAACTCCTAAACCCACTTTCAGTGGATTTACTACTAGGTAGACTAGTTGATGGAGAGGTAGCTATTAGTCAAGGAAATCTAATAATGTAAGCATGTAAATAATTTCTGGTTATACAAGCAAGTATTTTTTTTTTATGCAAGAAAGAAGGAACCAAAGGGCAGGACCTACAAATTGCTCCCTCCAAGAAAAAAAACGACAGCAGAGCCAAATTCAAGATCAGTTCATTTCGAGATGCCTGGACACACTGTGTATGAAAGACTGGAGACCGTAGGCAGTAAGAAAAACAGAGATGGAGACAATTCCAGAGTTGACCTGTTGCATACATGAATGACTGTTAACTCTTGCATTAGAGAGTTGGACAGAAAAGGGCTGAGTTTGTTGCTAAGACGGGTGCTGCGTGCCTGCCGTGGTGGTGGAGGGATGCAAACAGACAGTTCAGAGGAGCAGTGACCATTGAAGTGGCGATAGAAAAGAGACAATGATGCAACAGCGCCGCGAAGAGACAGAGGTTGAAGGGAGCCAGTAAGAAGAAAGTTAATGAGACGAAAAGTCTCCGACTCCATCCTGTTGAGAAGAACTGTGTGGGGAGCCTCCCCACACATGACAGCTGCGCTCTACCCAGGAGCGAATAAAACCCGTGTATAAAGTCAACAACTGTGCAGGGCCGTGGGTTAGGGCTTCCTGACTAAAACCTCCCTAAGTGAAGAGTCCAGTCCTGCTGTGGACTAAAAATGGAAAGTACATAATGATGATGATGAGAATACTACCATATATTTCTTTCTAATGACTGAATATAATATTTAGCTAAGCGAGTTTCAGCCACACTCAAAAAAGTGTGTAACCAGGATACGGGACGAGGACCCAACTCGCCATGTATCCCACCAACCACTTTCCCCAACCTCCTCCCTTTAGAAAGTAGTTATTAATTTTTCGAATGTCATTACCACTATATAATAATGAATTTATAGAAGTAAAAGATTATTCTTATTAATTAATTTTACACGTGTGGAGTGAGAACTGTGTTGGTGCGTGAGGACTGTGTTGGTGCGTGAGGACTGTGTTGGTGTGTGAGGACTGTGGTGGTGTGTGAGGATTGTGTTGAGTGAGGACAGTGGTGGTGTGAGGACTGGTGGTGTGTGAGGACTGTGTTGGTGTGTGAGGACTGTGGTGGTGTGTGACGATTGCGTTGGTGTGTGAGGACTGTGTTGGTGAGTGAGGACTGTGGAGGTGTGTGAGGACTGTGGTGGTGTGTGAGAAATGAGCTCGTGTGTGAGGTCTGTGGTGGTTTGTGAGGATTGTGTTGGTGTGTGAAATATAATCTATTCGTGAGAACAAAACAGACTCGACCTTCTCATGGACCCACTTCACGTATAACTAAGGAGTGAGAAACAGGTAGACCTTTATCATACAAATGGATGGCGAGTGAGAAAGGGCCGGGGAGAACAGGAGGTAGATAAGGCAGAAGGCGGTAGATGTACGGGAGATAAATGCTTGAAAAGGCATACATATTGCATAATAATTGCAAAATTCCACATCAACAGCCTTGTGCCTTACCTACCTCCTATTCTGCCTGCCCCTCTGTTGTATAATAAAGGTCTACCTGCTTCTCACTCCTTATTTACAGCTGAAAGAGGTCCTTGAGAAGGCTGAATCTGTTGTCACCAATATATTATATAGGTATTTCTAAATCTGAGTACTGCAAATTAAAATTGAAGGGCACAGAGAAATATTTAGTTATAACCAATTATTCAAAGGGCACGGTAGCTCTATCTGCTCATGCTATGCCCCAAGGAGTATTCAGAGCAATGCAATAACAAATATTCAGTTATGAATAGTTATACCCAAAACATCATCAATATACAGTATAAATCAATAGTTATTCAGTGGGGCAGTCAATCCCAAAATACCGACAAAGTCAGTAGACTGTCCTTCTGATGTCAGTTTATTAGTAATTTCCCACTGGTCAATCACTAGCCTATCACTGAGACCTTTGTCGGTCAGCCAGTCAGTCTCTCCAAAAGTCAGTCCCTTGATCCTTTGTTAGTAGTCACCACGAGAAAATGCAGCTGCCAGCCAAAGCTCCGTACATGCGGGGTCATCATTAAATTCTTACGAGTAGACTGTTAACCAGGAAACGTGCCGGTCTTTGGATTACTGAACCGCTTACAGCAGCCTGTAGCTTCCTGGTTATACCCTATATCATTATTAACCGGAGAACAAGCTGTTTCCTAGTTAATGCACAGGCACAGTGTGGATATGAGGGGTTAGGTCCAGAGCCTTGCCTCTTTCAAGGGAGACAGCAGTCAATCAGGCCCCAGCTCCTTCTCTCCACTGCGAGACCATGCTTCATTTCAGCTGATCCACCCCCTGCAGCATCGACCCCTGGTAAGTTAAAAAGATCCCGACGGGTGCCAATTGACTAACAGGGCCCTCAGTGACCCACAGCCCGTCACAGGTCGAAAGAGTAGTAACCATTAACTCGGGGCTATCCATGCCTATGCTCCTAATCTATGTATTTTCCGGCGGTATTTGATCCTACGCACTCGAACATCCTTTTTACTCTACACTTACAACTAATATAAGTAAGCTGGAGGATTCTTATGCTGCAAGATCCTCACCTTCCGTATCTCTATTTACATCTATCATATAAGGAAATTTTTAAACAAAAATATAATCCGTATATAACGTAAACTCAGTCATAATCTATACATATTCGCAGACATGCATATTCATTTTTAATTTCCAAAACAAGACTTTCACTGATTGGGCATGTTACTATACCATTTCATACATACTTTATTTCAATGCTGATCACAGGTGTGCTTGTGACATGACATTGTTTCGTAGACGATTTTACTTTAGGGCGATTCTGAGTGTATCCTGGACCATAAAGACTCCAGGCATGAATGACACTTGTGCCGCTTGCCTGACCTATTCTCATGTGTTACTTCTGGGACGGCCTCCTCTACATCTCCCTGTCCGAGCATCAGATTCATCTTAGCTATTGTATTCCTGGTCAGACCATAAGCCTCAACTTTTCTTCTTTCAATCTGCAGATTACACAATGCCTTCACTAACTGCCAGCCATAGGAGATTGAAGCAATTTTTCTTGGGTCCTGATTATTATATAACGAATAAATTGTCTGTGAATTTACTCTGGCAGTGTCGACAGTGTAGCCAAGGGCATTCACTGTCCATCTTCTAGATTTAGTGTGCACTGTATGAAAACTTATTCTCTGATCCATAATGTCAGTGCCTCCTTTAGTGAAATCATACAATTTAAATATAGCTTTTTTTTTTTTTTCAAATCATCATCCTTGGTAATTCCTAATATAGGGGAAACTGTGCTCAGAAATAACACATTTTTCTTACCTTTGCTTTTGGTGAGTGTTACATAAGATTCAGTGTCATTTCCTCCCCGTGTTTCTTCCAGTAAATTTGGTATGACCTATCTTCCCTTTCTGTGACTGTCTTTATCTCTGGTGGTATGCCTTTCCTAGTAGAATTTATAGTACCTAAGGCTGAGATACCTTGTGTTTGAAGCCACTCCAGTAACTCTATACTGGTGTACAATCTATCCAGGCTAATAATCCTACCTCTAAGGTCGACTGAGGCTTGTAACTGACTTACCAGAGCTTTCACTGTTGGGACTATACCGCGTATGTAGTGTGGTCCTGGCTCTCCAGGCTTACCTGAATATACAACTGTCCTAAAGGTAAATGGAGAGCCAACAGCATTAATAGATTTATATAGGAGGCCGTAGAGTACGGGTTTGCTCTTATTGTAGTCTGAACCCTATTTGTGTTCTACACCCATATAACGTTTCATCAGTGGTCAAGAAGTCACCTGGCTCTAACACTGAGCAACAGCAATTACTGAACTGTTCAAAAAGCTCCCTGATTGCTGCAAACCGATCGTGTACCCATCTCTGGTGTCTGGTATCAATGTTGATCGTGTACCCATCTCTGGTGTCTGGTATCAATGTTGTTAAAAGTTAAGTTGGCATGTAAGAAACCAAATCGTTTTACAGACATGACGGCTCCAAATATTGTGTGACCAAACCCTTCCATGAAGAGACGATTATAGCAATATTTATTTTGTCCCAACAAGCTTCTTGCATTGAGCAGGCCAAAAAAGCTTTTCAATTCAATGGCATCAGTCATCTTGACGTGTGTTGGTATTTCAGCACTGTTAGTATTAGAAATTTCGGTAATTATGCCTTGTGTTAGCATGGGTTACAATACCATCAATCATATTAGATGTTATAAACAACTCCCATGCCATTATTTCTGTATTAGCTGACCTTGCCTCTCCTAACAAACATCCTTCACTAGGCAATACCTTCTCAACAGGCCTACCTTCTGTATGATTGGTCCATGTTATTAACTTACCGATATCTGATTTTCTCTGGGGTTTCTCTAAAATTCAGGTATATTCCCTGAGCTCGTGTGGCAGGACAAATTCGTCATAATTTTGTTCGTTCAAGCATTGGTCCAAAGAACTGATTAATCTATTTTTCACCAGTGGCTTTCTGTTTCTGAGTGGTACCCACTCTTCTTCATTTTGTCATCATTCTGATCCTCATCTTCATCGTCGCCCTCAGCTACTCTATCCAAGGCAAGGTCATCATCATCATCATCGCCAACTACCTCTTCCAAGTAATCTTCGACTGGGTCGTCAACATAGTCGAAAGTAAATGCCATGACTACGTCCATCAACACATCCACCCCGTCCCCTAATTAATTGCTAACTAACCGTCGTCCGGCACGTCTACACGAGAGCCGCGAGGTTTGTGTGTGTGTGTGTGTGTGTGTGTGCACATTACAATACACGTGTGTGTATCTGTGTGCACAATACAATGCATATGTGTGTATCTGTGTGTATGTGTTCGAACAACCATTTCATTGGGTATGAGGAGTCATAGAGAGAAAACAATGAATAATACATAGATAATAAAATTAGTGAATGAAATAACTATTTCACTAGGTATGAGGAGTCATAAAGTATGAACAATGAATAATACATAGAAAATAAAGTAGTTTTAATGAAAATAGGAAACGTATCGTACGTCTGGAAGCTGTGTTGATGCCCGTTAGGCTTGCCTAGGCTAAGGTCCCAGACATTCCACTCATCTTCAAGCGTTTTCTTTTTGTTTAGCGCTCTCCAAGGGGAAAAATCGTTAATTTTAGAGAAAACGCTCGTTTCAACAGTTTTTTCGCTCAGAATCACCATTATGTTGTGTTTCCAGTAATTTAATAAGAAAACAATCGTGAGACCATGCATTGCTTACAAACTAGAGTTTATTGGTAAAAATTAGTCAGGGTGTATCAAAAATGATACGGGTTGCACCGAATAGGGTTAAGGTATTAGCGATGCCCGTCGCTAATCACTGCTCGTTGCACTGCTCTGGGAACATGTGTACATCCCTCTGGACTGCCGGCTTCTAACGGACTGTTCTCACGAGTCACAAGCTGCAGGCCATGATCATGGGAATAGGGTGGAGTTTCCACTCCCGGTGGTTACAGGGGCGGGACGAACGGTACATGAATACTACACTTCGGCTGGCCTCACACGCGCGCCTCACAACATCCCTAGGTTGACTCGGGCTTGCCAGGCTGCGAGTAGTTACTCGCATATGTTTCTATTCTTTTCTTATTTTTAACATTATTTTTCATGCTACGTTATTCATTTTAGTCTCAAATTGTTTGCAGTAGATTCTTCTATAAGGATATATGCATATAAGGTTGAACGGAAAACCAGCATTACCAGCACTATAACAGAATGTACAACAATATGTGAAAAAACGTAGTGTTATGAATCTGGATTGCTAGCTGGATTGTCCTGGAGAATTCTCTATGTTTACTGTAGTTCCAATACTAGTCAGAGCCGTCAGTTAGCCTGCTGTTTGTAAGCATAGATGTTTTGTAAGTTATGCATAAATTTTTGTGCTCTTTTTCTTTATCATTTTTTTTATGTGATTGTTTGTTAAATTGTGTAATTCAATTTAAGTCTGTATGCTAAATAATTTAGAGTATTATGCAATGGAAGAAAACTCTGGCATGTTTTGGATGTCTCTCAGTTGGTAACTGTTGTAACCATTGCTCCCTTCGGGAATGCATGAGATCTGTGGAAAAGTTTAGAGCACTCTAGAATATGGGAAGCTTATATAAGGATGGGGAAAAGACCAGAGCAGGTTCAGTCAGTTTCAGTTCACTTTTGAGTGTAGTTTAATGTCAGCGCAGTGTGTATATTTTTGGTACTTATGAAAATAATGAAGTGTTGTTGGGAAACAGTGAAGTGTTGTTGCAGTTTGTGTATCATCAGTACTTGTGAAAATAGTGAAGTGTTGTAGGGAGACAGTGAAGTGAAACAGCGAAGTGTTATTACAGTGTGTGTCTTCGGTGCTTGTGAAAAATAGTGAAGTGAAGTTGGAAAGCATTAAGTGTAATTATTTGGAAAAATAAAGACAGTGAACTTAAGAAGCCAGTGTTTATTTTTGCCTCAGCTGATCTTGTGTGCTGTACACCGAAAGGCTGACCATAGGAAGAACAAATCACAGGGCAACGTCCTTCCTATACAGTATTACTGCTGTTGGAGCCTGTGCCAGTGTGGGGTGGGGATGTAACAGTGGTGTCAGGAATGTGGATTTTATTGGAAAGTGCTGCAGTGAATCTAGTCTTCGATGTGGAGCAGGGGGTTGTGCAGACAAAATCCGGAATTGGGCAGGAGAACGAGGTCTCACTGGCTGCAGTCATGAAGCTATTGCAAACACAAAGTGTCCAACTACAAGCACAGAATGCAGGACTACAAGCACAGAATAAAATACAGAAAGAACTTAAAAAACATTTACAAGCACAAAGTGTACAACTTCAAAAACAGAATGAAGGACTACAGGCACAGAATGAAGGACAGAAAGAACTCAGAGGACAATTACAGGCATAAAATGAAGAACTCAAAGAACAATTGCTAGCACACAGTGAACAACTAGAGCCACAACGTGAAGAACAAAAAAGAATGATATGAACAGCTTAAGGAGGCATTACAAGAGCAACAGAGGGAAGTACAACTAAGGATGCAAGGACAGCTTGATGCTTTCATGGAAGAAATGAAGGAAGAGCAGAAGCAGTTGAAGGAAGAAGTATACACTTAGCTACAGCAGCAGTGTGAGGTAAGCAATAACGTGATGGAGTTCAGACACCATCTAGACAACTGGGTGAAGCATGTAGACGACCAGCTGAAAATTATTGAGGGAATAGTGACGGAATGCAAACAGCATGTTGACAGCCACCTGAAGATTAGTGAGGGAATAGTGGTGGAGTGCAGGCAGCATGTAGATAACCATTTGAAGCATGTAGTCCATCATGTTTTTTTTTTTTTTTTATGCGAGGATGAAGGAACCAAAGGCCATGAGCCCGCAGTAACAGTTCCCTCCAAGAGAAAAACAAAATACAATAGAGAGCCAAATTCAAGATCCGATCATTTTGAGATGCCTGGACACACTGCGTTTGAAAGACTGGAGATCATAGGCAGCAGGAAATACAGACAGAGGGAGACAGTTCCAGAGTTGACCTGTTGCATAAATGAAAGACTGGGAGTAACGGTTAATTCTTGCATTAGAGAGTTGGACAGAAAAAGGATGAGAGTCTGCTGCCAGACGGGTGCTACGCGCCTGTCGTAGAGGTGGAGGAATGCAAGCAGACAGTTCAGAGGAGCAGTGACCATTAAAGTAGCGATAGAAAAGAGATAAAGATGCAACAGTGCGGCGAAGAGACAGAGGTTGAAGGGAGTCAGTAAGAGAAGGAGAGTTAATGAGACGAAAAGCCTTTGACTCCACCCTATTGAGAAGAGCTGTATGAGGGGAGCCTCCCCACACATGAGAGTTGTACTCCACACAGGGGCGGATAAAACCCCTGTATAGAGTCAACAATTGCGCAGGGGTAAAGAAAGAGCGGAGTCGGCTTAGCACACCCAATCTCTTGGAAGCAGATTTTACAAGAGATGTAATATGATCTTTCCAAGATAAGTCCCGAGTAAATGAAACCCCAAGCATGTTCAAGGATGATGTAGGATTAAGCTGAATATTATTAAACATTAGTGGGTATACCTGTGGAAGATTTTGTCGGGTTGAAAGGTGTAAGAACTGAGTCTTAGATGCATTAAAGACAACCATATTATTTTTACCCCAGTCAGAGATACGAGCCAAGTCAGACATTAGGTGTGCCATACCCTCATCCCTTGTTTGTTGAAGTAACTGCTGAGATGGGCGTTGCGGGAACCGAATGGAAAGGTGAAGGGTGGAGTCATCAGCATATGAGTGGATAGGGTTAGATGTACAGCTTAGAAGATCACTGATGAATAAAAGGAAGAGAGTTGGTGATAGGACAGAGCCCTGAGGAACACCACTGTTGATAGATCTAGGAGAAGAACGATGGCCGTCTATAACAGCGGCTATAGAACGACCAGAAAGGAAGCTAGCGATGAAGGCACAGATAGAAGGATAGAAACCGTAGGAGGGCAGTTTGGAAATTAAAGATTTATGCCAGACTCGATCGAAAGCCTTTGAGATGTCAAGTGCAATGGCAAAGCTTTCGCCAAAGTCCCGAAAGGAGGATGACCAGGAGTCTGAAAGGTAGGTGAGAAGATCGCCAGTGGAGCGTCCCTGACGGAACCCATACTGACGATCGGAAAGAAGGTTGTGATAGGAAAGATGCCTTAAAATTTTTCTATTAAGAATTGACTCGAAAACTTTTGAAATACAGGACGTTAAAGCAATTGGACGATAGTTGGAGGGTTGGGAGTGGTCACCCTTCTTTGGGACTGGCTGAATGAGAGCAAACTTCCAGCAAGAAGGAAAGGTACAAGTTGACAGACAAAGACGAAAGAGTTTGCCTAGGCAGGGTGTAAGCACAGAAGCACAGTTCTTGAGAACAACAGGAGGGACCCCATCAGGCCCATATGCCTTGTTAGTACTGAGGCCAGTGAAGGCAGAAAATACATCAACTGAAGAAATTTTAATGTCAGCCATGAGGAAGTCAGAGGGGGGAAGTGATGGAAGAACAGCACCGGAATTGTCTAAGGTAGAATTGGAGGAGAAAGTCTGTGCGAAGAGATCTGCTTTATCGGTAGAAGAAATAGCTACAGAACCATCAGAGTAGAAAAGAGGAGGGAAGGATGATGAGGTAAAGTTGTTAGAAAGATTTTTGGCAAGATGCCAGAAGGAGCGGGAAGAATTCGAGTTGGAGAGTTGAGAGCATTTAGTATGGATGAAATTATTTTTAGTAGAGCGAAGAACAGACTTAGCACGATTCCGGGCAGAAACGTAAAGATGATGTGATTCAGGGGTGGGTTGGCTCCGGTACCTTTTGTAGGCCCTCTCCTTGTTGCGGACAGCATTAGAACAAGCGTGATTAAACCAAGGCTTTCTTGCATTAGTCAAAGGATATGAGAAAGGAATGTATGCTTCCATGCCCGAGAGAATAACCTCCGTAATGCGCAAGGCACACTCAGATGGCTCACGGCCATGGAAGCAATAATCATTCCAGGGAAAATCAAAGAAGTACTGCCTGAGGGCCTCCCAGTCTGCGGCTCCAAAATGCCACAGACGACGTTTCTCTGGAGGGTCCACAGGCCGTACCGGAGTGATAGGACAGGTTAAGGTAATAAGGCTGTGATCGGAGGAGCCCAACGGAGAGAAAAGATTAACAGAGTAAGCAGAAGGATTAGTTGTGAGGAAGAGGTCAAGTATGTTGGAGCTCTCTCCAAGGCGGTCAGGGATACGGGTAGGGTGCTGTACAAGCTGCTCTAGGTCATTAAGGATAGAAAAGATGTAGGCTTGTTCAACAGGTGGATCCGTGAAAGGAGAGGAGAGCCAAAGGTGGTGGTGAACATTGAATTCTCCAAGAATGGAGATTTCAGAGAAAGGAGAAATGGATAGAATGTGTTCCATCGTAGAAGTAAGATAGTCGAAGAATTTTTGATAGTCAGTAGAATTAGGGGATAAGTAAACAGCACAGATATATTTAGTCAGAGAATGACAGGAAAGCCGAAGCCAGAGTGTGGAGAATTCAGAAGAATCAAGTTCAGGAACACGAGAGCAAGATAAGTCGTTGCGTATATATACACAACAGCCACCTTTGGCTTTGAAATGAGTATAGAGAAAGTAGGAGGATACAGAAAAGGGTTTGCTGTCAGTTGCCTCAGACAGCTGAGTCTCCGTTAGAAAAAGAAGGTGAGGTTTAGAGGAGGAGAGGTGGTGCTCAACAGAGCGAAAGTTAGAGGAAAGGCCGCGAATGTTGCAGAAATGAAGAAGAAGAGAGTCAGACAGTGGTTCCAGGCATCTTGAGTCGTCACCGGGAGAGAGGCAGATGGTGGGGGCATTTATGGTCCCCCCCCCTGGGGACTCCGAGGCTTGGTAAAACGACCCCATTTTGGGTAAATTTTGAATAGGAAGTGTAGTGTGTACTGTGCATGTAGTTTGGTGAAGATAGAGAAATTTGTACTGGAGAGCATGCTGGCCTACTCTCTGTGTAACTGAGACACTGAAAAAGTTCAGCAAAGGTGGATGGTCAGGAACTAGTCCTGAGGGCTGATGAAACGGGAGCTCCAGCACTCCCTGTCATCAGCTTTCCATCCACCTCGGGATAATTAGTGAGAAATTTAAGGCTGTAGAGAAACATTGCACTGCTGAGCCTCAGGTTAGTGTACAGGGAGCACATGAAAAGAATAGACAGTGCATGGTGGATCTTGGTGGATCCCAAACATCTAAAGGTAGCATTACAGGGATGAATAATCAGAATGCAGACGTTTTAAGTCCTGTCCTTAATTATAATTCCCCAGTTTTTAGGCCCCAAACCAGTGAAGTGCATGGCTATAATGGAGGTACAATTAAAAGGAAACCTCAGGAATTTGATGATAGAGTATCTTGGGAAGCTTACCGTACATAGTTTGAGTTACTTGCTGATCAGAATGGTTGGAATGATAGGCAGAGGGCATTGCAGCTTGCCACTAGCCTAAAGGGTGCCATAGTGGAAATTCTGGACCAGATGTCAGTGATGGAAAGGAACAGTTATTAGTCCTTAGAAGGGGTACTGGAGCGCAGGTATGGGACCATTTACCAGACTGAAGTTTACAGAGCACAGTTCCGGACCCCTTTATGGGCTGGAGGCGAATTCCTACAGCAGCATGCTCATGATCTGGAGAGTATGGCATACAAGTGTACCCTGGGGCACCATCTAACCTCTTGGCTTTTTTCTGAGGGACCAGTTCATTGATGCTTTTGACAGTGGAGAGCTGAAAGTGCAAGTGAAGCAGGCACAACCCAGAAGCATGCAAGAAGCACTAGCCAGGGCTCTAGAATTTAAGTCCCTCGTCAGGTCCAGTACATCCACTTTTCAGGCCAGTCGTAGTGCAGGATTCAAGGCAAGAAAGGTGCAGGTACATGCAGTGGAAAATTTTGAAGGAATGTGCTGGTACTGTGAAAAGCCAGGACATAGAAAAGAGGACTGTTACACGTGGAAGAGGGAAGAGAAGATCAGATGAAGTTGCTGGTATTGTGCAACAAGTTGAACAGAGAACAGGAGAAGACAGGAGTTTACTGGTTCTGCGGGAAGCTGGGACACAAGAAGGTGGATTGTTACAAATGCAACAAGGAGTAAGAATGGAACAGTGCAAAGAAATCCCCGATTGCGACAAATGGGTGTTGGACATGTGATGAGGTGGGAAACTTCAGCTATGTGTCTAAATGAAAAGGATGAGGGTAAATTAGTGAAGGCTGGTGACAAGAGGCAACAACCAGCCAGTTTTTCCCAAGAAGCCCCACCACTGAGGAAATGCAGGAGAACCTTGATGAATACTGTGCGAGAAAATGGAAGAACAGACAACAAGCACTGTAGCAGGAATGGGAATCTTAGCAAGAAATGCCGCCATACTGCAGTGAGAGGGCCAGCATCAGATGAAGACCTGAAGAGGAAGCAGATTAACAACCGGTGCTAAAGTGGCTGCAGTGGAGTACAGTGCGACCATCTTGGGAAGAGGTTTCCTCAGGGATCAGTTTTGGCTCCAAACCTCTTTCTCATTCATATGAATGACATCATGTCGGTCACTCACAACCAAATACACTCTTATTCTGATGACTCGACACTTTATAGTTCTTTCACATTTAGTACCTCCTTTACACTCTCTGATACTGTAAATTCCCAAATAAACACAGCAATTTCTCTGAACCAGGACCTTTCTAAAATTAATCAATGGGGACAAACATATCTGGTCTCATTTAATGCTCAGAAAACTAAGTACATTAATTTCTCCAACAGAAAGAATCCCTGAGACTCCCACATAATTTTAAATGATTTCAATATTCCATATCTACTACCATTGATATCCTAGGTGTTACTCTAAACCCCAACCTAAGCTGGACAGCTTATGTTAAATCCCTTGCTAAAAATGCTCTAAAAAAATTTGGACTTCTGGACAGAGTTCGTGATTTCTTCACTCATGATCAGTTGGCCATAATATACAAAAGTCATGTCCGTTCTCAGATCGAATACTGTTCGCCACTGTGGAGTGGATGTGGAGCGGTTGCATTGAGGCAGTTGGACAAAATTCAAAATAAAGCCATTAGATTAATCAGTAAATCTGCCCTTATGCAGGACCTTCCACATTATCAGTATGCAGAGATGTTGCTTCTTTAGCATTATTTTACCGATATTTTGACCGCAAGTGTTCTGACGAGCTTGCTTCAATTGTGCTTCCCCTTCAAGTTTTCTCCCGAAATACTCAGGTAGCAGGAAGTGCCCATGAACTCACTCTCTCACCCGCAGTGCAGAACCACTGCTCATCAAAATTCATTTATCCCATGAACTACTACTCTCTGGAATTCACTTCCTGGGAGTTGCTTCCCACAGACATTTAATCTACTTTTATTGAAATCCAGTTGTTATATATATTTTATGAATGAAGGATGCCTTTAAGCACATGCACTTTTTTTTTTTTTCATTTCCTTTGTTTTTCCTTCCTCCATTCTCTTAAAAAGAATAAAAAGGTTAAGGCCTGCGACCAAGAACTACTGGAATCAATGGGACCTTCTTCGTTTGAACAAGGGACTGTTGGAACGTCAGTGGGAGACACCTGATGGCCTCAGCAAGTATTGGCAACTGATGGTTTCGAATAAGATGAGGTCTGAGATCTTGGATGAGTCCCATAACCAGATCACTAATGGGCACCTGCGAGTGAAGAAAACTCTAAGTCGGCTGTGACAGAGGTTCTGACTGCCATGCATCAGAATGTTGAAGAGTGGTGTTGAGCCTCTGATGTGTGTTGTGCAAAGAAAGGACACAAGAAATGTGGATGCACCCCTCTTCATTTGTACCAAGTGAGTGCACTGATGGAAAGAGTTGCGGTGAATATTGCTGGACCTCTGCCACTCACTGAAAGAGGAAACATGTATATATGTGTTGCCATGGACTACTTCACAAAGTGGCCAGAAGCCTATGCCATGGACTACTTCACAAAGCGGCCAGAAGCCTATGCTATCCCAATCAAGAGGCTGCGACTATTGCTCACGTGTTGATTGATCAGTTTTTCTGTCGTTTCGGGATGCCACAAGAGCTACATCCAGACCAGGGTAGAAACTTCGAGTCTGCTGTGTTCCGTGAGTGATGCAAGTTATTAGGGATCAAGAAGACCAGGATGACCTCCCCTAAGGCCATAGCCGGATGGGGTGGTGGAGAAATTCAACTGGACCCTGAGACAAGAACTAGCTAAGTATTGTGGAGAGGAACAAACGGAATGGGACCAGAAATTACCTGCGCTGTTGATGACATATAGGTCTGCATTCCATGAGTCTACTGGCTTCATCCTTTCAAAACTGATGTTGGGCCACAAGTTACATTTACCTATTGACTTGTTAATGGGCAGACCACCTGGAGAACAGCTACCTATGGACACCTCCAGCTATGCGAAGCATCTTAAGGAAAGACTGACTGAGGTACATCATGAAGTGCGAGGAGCTCTTAAATTTTCGGGAGAGGTGATGAAGTGCAAGTATGATGCCAAGGCAAGTAAGGTGAGCTTCAAGGATGGTGACCAAGTCTGGTTATACAATCCTCAGTGAAAGAAGGGTCAGTCACTGAAAATGCAGAGCCATTGGAACGAGCCTTACACTGTGTTAGACTGCCTCTCACATCTAATGTACTGGATTCTGGGAGGCAGGAAATCTCACCCGAACGTGGTACACGTGAATTGTCTGTGGCAGTATCATGGGCCAGGACAGTACAGCTGGGACGTCTCCGAGGAATCGTGCTGTCCCTCAGCCGAGGATGTTGAAGAGGACCAACGAGCTGAAGTACGACAGGATGGTGACAGTTTCTCAAGAGAAGAAGTGCATCAGGATGAAAATCAAGACATTCTGGGAGGAGTGGACTATGTGGAGGAGCAGGGACTTCGTCAGAAGCGGTATAGGAAAAGGCTTGATGAGTTGAAGGATTATTGTGTGTATAGTTAGATGTTTCATTACGATTAAGGTATATGTTTGTATACATTGTGTAGTTGTGTCGGGGCGGTAAAAGGTTTAGGGAGGGGATAGTGTTGAGAAGTTGCTAGCTAGACTGTCCTGGAGAATTCCTGACGTTTACCGTAGTTCTGGTATGAGTCAAAGTTGCCAGTTAGCTACTGTTTGTGAGCATAGTTGTTTTGTAAGTTATGCATTAATTTGTGTGCTCTTTTTCTTTACAATATTTTATTGATGTGACTGTTTGTTCAGTTATGTAATTCAAATTAAGCTTGTGTGCTAAATAGTTTAGAGTATTATTACGTCCCCGTCCCACACTGTCACAGGCTCCAACAGCAGTAGTTCAGTACAGGTAGGACGTTGCATAGTGAGTTGTTCTTCCTACGGTAAGCCTTTGGTGTACAGTACACAGGATCAGCTCAGGCGTTGTAAATAAACACTGGCTTCTTAAGTTCGCCGTTTTTATTTTCCAAATAATTACACTGAATGCTTTCCAACTTCACGTCACTATTCTCACAGGCACTGGAGGTATAGAAACTTTACTAACTACAATTACACTTAATGCATGACAACACTTCACTATTCTCACAAGTACCGATGATATACAAACCTCAGTAACACTTCGCTGTTTGCCAACAACACTTCTCTGTTTACACAAGTACTGAAAATACACATACTGCACTGACACTGCACTACATTCAAAATGAACTGAAAACCGACTGTCCCTGCTCTAGTCTCTTCCCCAGCCTTATATAAGCTTGCATTGTTCTAGAATGATCTACATTTCTTCACAGTTCTTGTATTCCAGAGAGAGAGAGAGAGAGAGAGCACGGTTACAACAGTTACGAACTCAGAGCCATAAAAAACATGCCAGAACTTTCTTACATTACATAACACTGTAAATTATTTAGCATAAACTTAAATAACATAACATAACAAGCAATCACATAAATAAAACATTATAGGGAAAAAGAGCGCACAAATTAATGTACAACTTACGAAATAACTATGCTTACAATACCAAGCTAACTGGCAACTCTGGCATGCAGCGGTAAAATACCAGAAACACTGAGAAACGTCCAGATTGATTAAGTAGCAAATCCTGCTTCTCAGCATAACCTCCTCCCTAATCTTTTTGTCATTCCAGCAAAAATACACAGTATATACAAACGTAATCCTTATTCTCCCAGGGTGGATGGAAACCTGATGATAGGGAGAGCTGGAGCTCCCATGTCATCAGCCCTTGGGACTAGTTCCTGACCATCCTCCTTTCCTGGACTTTTTCAGTGTTTCAGTAACACAGAAAGTAGGCCAGCATGCTCTCCAGTACAAGTTTCTCTAACTGTCAACACCAAACTACATGCACAGTACACACTACACTTCATATTCAAAGTTAAAAAAAAAAAAATGGTGTTATTCAAACAAGCCTCGGAGTCTCCAATGGAGGGAACCCTTACTCCCGTAGTCTTGAAACTGAGGGCAGGGGTTGCCCTTCCCGCACCCCACTCGAGGTGAAAGCTCACACTTTCAACCTAAGTGGTAATCTTGAAAGCTGGAGAGCGCACCCCTTCGTGTGGGTAAGCGCGGCAGAGAATTGGTAACACTGATTAATTTTAAAATTCAAAATCTTAAAATAAAAACAATACATATGACAGTTTCTAAGATTCACACACAATATAATCTATTAATGATTGCAAGTCGGACCTCTTCACTTATTAAAGACTGGCATTTCTTCTTAACCCTTTAACCGCGGGCATTGTTTTGACCCGACTGACCCCCCCCCCGTGGGGGTTCCACCCAAAATGTAAACAAACTTTAAACCTTTATAACTCTGCACAGAATAAAACTATAGCGAAAAATAAGGTACCATTAGAAAGTACTAACCTTCAGCTTTGCAATGATGTAGGTTTCATGATTTAGTTGACTATCACTGGACGGGCAGTGCCATTAGAAGTGAGCTATCTAAAATCATTATTTTTCGCACAGACCATTACCAAATGCCAACCACACTCTGATAATAATAATATAAACATATATGAACACTGCACATATGATAAACACCCACTCTGTGTTCACGGAGGCAGGTAAAAGGCACTGTAATTGCCTGCACTTCACTGCCACATCAGCGCCATTGTCACTCACAAAGCTGGGCAGATACTGATGCGTGTTTGGGCAGGAGTGGAGGGGGAGCCCGGAGGGTGGGAGGAGGGAGGTGGGGGTCGGCTGGAGTGAAAGAACTTAATAGCTACTCTCCCTTGAAACAATTGGCGCGCGGAAAAAACGCGCGGTATTCAAAATATTCACAAACATTCCAGAATGACACCCGCGGTTTGGTCCAGTTTTTGCAATGTCATTCTGGAATGACACCCGCGGTTAAGGAGTTAAATACCTTACTCTGTATAGGAGTATGCATACAGGATTCGGAGATCCTGTGACACAGGAAAAATTCGGTGTCAGACATAGCTTCAAAGGAGTTCATGCAGTCAGTAATAACCCTACGAATACGCCTTGGCTGGTCATACCGATTTTGACTATATTTCTGCCCCAAATGTTTGTTTTTGCTATTCTTTCCACCCAGAACCCCGAAATCCCACTCCCCAAGACACGGGGTGGGGGGGTTAATTTGAAAACCACTCATGAACACCGAAAATAAAAGCCAAATTCGTTCAAATCACACCAAAATACACCAGAAAAGTATATTGCCAAACCAAAACAAAATAGTGTGGACTTGTAAAAACTCACCGAACGACTGTGCACTAGTCGTCTGTTTAGGTAGTAATCAGCCATTCTTTACTGTTGGAATTATTTCACGTACTAATCAAACTAATTATAAAAGTATCATGCACCATATCTGATAAACAGCTTGGTAGAAATATTGAGAAATAAAAGGGAAGTGGATACAGTATCTCATCTTTGTTTTCGTCTCATCATAAATTAACCATCCCTAGAGTAATGGTGAAGAGTTTTTAAATAATAAAAATAGTAAATGCTTATTTTTTTTCTTTACACGATGTTTTTATCATTAAATTAAAATTCCTATCTCACACACCATAGGATCCTTCAAATTCTACACAGTTTTCTTTGCACAAGGCTGCTATAATATGACGAAGGGGCATGCGAAGGGGTGCTACGAGACCCCCCGCGAATTCCAGTACTACGCTGTTAGTTGTTGTATATATGTACGCAAAGACTTACCTTCCTCTCATGTTCATGAACTTGATTCTTCTGAATTCTCTACTCTCTTGCTTTAGCTTTCCTGTCATTCTCAGACTAAATATATCTGTGCTGTTTACTAATCCCCTATTTTTCCTGACTATGAAAAATTCTTCGACTATCTTTCTTCTGCAATGGAACACATTGTCCATTTCTTCTTTCTCTGAAATCTCCATTCTAGGTGATTTCAGTGCTCACCACCACCTTTGGCTCTTTTCTATCCTTAACAACCTAGAGCAGTTTGTACAGCACCCTACCCATATCCATGACTGCCTTGGAAAAAGCTCCAACAAACTTGACCTCTTCCTTACATCTAATCCTTCTGCTTACACTGTTTATCTTTCCTCTCCATTGGGCTCTTCCGATCACAACCTTATTACCTTAACCTGTCGTATCATTCTGGTACGGCCTGTGGACCCTCCAAAGAAACGTCGATTGTGACACATTGAAGCTGTGGATTGGGAAGCCCTCAGGTAGTACTTCTTTCATTTTCCCTGGAATGATTATTGCTTCCATGCCCAGGAGCCATCTGAGTGTGCCTTGCACATTACAAAGGTTTTTCTCTTGGGCATGGAAGCATACATTCCCTTCTCATATCCTTTGACTAATGCAAGAAAGCCTTGGTTTAATCACGCTTGTTCCAATGCTGTCTAGAATAAGGAGAGACCCTATAAAAGGTACCAAAGCCAACCCACCCCTGAATCACATCTTTTTTAATTTTCTGCCCGGAATCGTGCTAAGTCTCTTCTTCGCTCTGCTAAAAACAATGTCATCCGTACTAAATGCTCTCAGCTCTCCAACTCAAATTCTTCTCGCTCGTTCTGGCACCTTGCCAAAAACCTTTCTAACAACATTACCTCATCATTCTTCTCTTCTCTTTCCTGCTCTGATCGTTCTGTATCTATTCCTTCAACTGATCAAGGAGATCTCTTCGTTCAGACTTTTTCCCCCAATTTCACCTTAGATGATTCCGGTGCTGTTCCTCCATCACTTCCCCCTCTCTGACTTTCTCATGGCTGACATCACAATTTCTTCAGCTAATGTATTTTCTGCCATCACTGGCCTCAATACTAACAATGCATATGGGCCTGATGCAGTCCCTCCTGTTGTCCTCAGGAACTGTGCTTCTGTGCTTACACCCTGCCTAAGTAAATTCTCTCGCCATTGTCTATCAACTTGTTCCTTTCCCTCATGCTGGAAGTTTGCTCTCATTCAGCCAGTCCCAAAGAAAGGTGACCATTTCCAACCCTGTAACCATCGTCCAATTGCTTTAACATCCTGTGTCTCAAAAGATTTCGAGTCAATTCTTAACAGAAAAATTTTAAAGCACCTTTCCTATCACAACCTTCTTTCTGATTGAAAGTATGGGTTCTGTCAGGGACGCTTCTCTGGTGATCTTGTCACCTACCTTTCAGACTCCTGGTCATCCTCCTTTCGGGACTTTGGCGAAAGCTTTGCCATTGCACTTAACATCTCAAAGGCTTTCGATCGAGTCTGGCATAAATCTTTAAATTCCAGACTGCCCTCTAGCGGTTTCTATCCTTCTATCTGTGCTTTCATTACTAGTTTCCTTTCTGGTCGTTCTCAAGCCACTGTTGTAGACGGCCTTCATTCTTCTCCTAGATCTCTCAACAGTGATTTCCTTACGGCTCTGTCCTATCACCAACTCTCTTCCTTCTATTCATCAATGACCTTAGTTGTACATCTAACCCTATCAATGTATGCTGATGATTCCACCCTTCACCTTTCCATTCGGTTTCTGCAACATCCATCTCAGCAGTTACTTCAACAAACAGGGGATGAGGTTATGGCACACCTAATGTCTGCTTTGGCTCGTATCTCTGGGGTAAAAATAAGGTTGTTTTAAAGGCATCAGAGACTCAGTTCTTGTACCTATCAACCTGACAGAATTTTCCACATGCCAGTACTCTTTAATGATATCCAGCTCAATCCTACATCATCCTTAAACAAGCTTGGGGTTTCATTCTCTCGGGGCTTATCTTGGAAAGATCGTATTACATCTCTTGTAAAATCTGCTTCCAAGAGATTAGGTGTGTTAAGCCGACTCCGTACCTTCTTTAACCACTCACAGTTGTTGACCTTATACACAGGTTTTATTTGCCCCTGCGTGGAGTACAACTCTCACGTGTGGGGAGGCTCCCCACATACAGCCCTTCTCAATAAGGTGGAGTCAAAGGCTTTTCGTCTCATTAACTCTCCTCCTCTTACTGGCTCCCTTCAACTTCTGTCTCTTCGCCGCACTTTAGCTCTTTTCTATCGTTGCTTCAATGGTTACTGCTTCTCTGAACTGTCTGCTTGCATCCCTCCACCTCTACGACGGGCACATAGCACCCGTCTAGCAACAAACTCTCATCCGTTTTCTGTCCAACTCTCTAATGCAAGAGTTAACCGTTACTTCCAGTCCTTCATTTATGCAACAGGTCAACTCTGGAACTGTCTCCCTCTGTCTGTATTTCCTACTTCCTATGATCTCCAGTCTTTCACATGGAGTGTATCCAGGCATCCCAAACAGATCTTGAATTTGGCTCTCTTCTGTATTTTTTTTTTTCATAGAAGGAAAGGCTTGTGGGCTCCTGGCCTTTGGTTCCTTCTTCCTTGAATAAAAAAATGTATCCAAGCTAAACATCCGATTATACACAAAATAATCCTTCAACTTATCAGATCTTATCCTATGCTATTTGTGACGACGTCCTTGCTCCTCCATACAGTCCACTCCTCCTGGAATGTCTTGGTCCTCTTTCTGATTCACTTCTCTTGGGAAACTGTCATCATCTTCTTGTACTTCAGCTCCTTGGTCTTCCTCAACATCCTCGGCTGTGGGAGGGCAAGATTCCTCAGAGACGTCCCTGCTATACTGTCCTGGCCCATGGTACTGCCACAGACAATTCACGTGTACCACCTTTGGGCGAGACTTCCTGTCTCCCTGAATCTGATAAGTTATGTCTGATAGGCGGTCTAAAACACTGTAAGGCCCGTCCCATGGGCTTTGCAGCTTCGATGACTGTCCCTTCTTTCGCTGAGGATTCAATAACCAAACTTGGTCACCATCCTTCAAGCTCACATCACTTGCCTTGGCATCATACTTGCACTTCATCACTTCTGAAAACTTAAGGGCTCCTCACAGTTGATGATGTACCTCAGCCACCCTTTCCTGAAGGTGCTTGGTATAGCCAGTGGTGTCTGTAGGCAGCTCTTCACCAGGTGGTCTTCCCACTAACAAGTCAACAGGTAAACATTACTTGTGGCCCAACATCAGTTTTGCAGCGGTGTAGCCGGTAGACTCATGGAATGCAGACCGTTATGCCATCAGCAACGAAGGTAATTTCTGGTCCCATTCCGCTTGTCCAACTACACACTACTTGGCCAGTTATTGTCCCAGGGTCCAGTTGAATTTCTCCACCATCCCATCTGACTGTGGCCTTAGGGGGATCATCCTGGTATTCTTGATCCCCAATAACTTGCAGCACTCATGGAACATGGCAGACTCAAAGTTTCTACCCTGGTCTGAATGTAGCTCTTGTGGCATCCCAAAACGACAAGAGAACTGACCAACCAAAGCCTGAGCAACAGTCACAGCCACTTGATCGGGGATGATATAGGCTTCTGGCCACATTGTGATGTAGTCTATGGCAACACATAGATACCAGTTTCCTCTTTCAGGGAGTGGCAGAGGTCCAGCAAAGTCCACCACGACTCTTTCCAATTGTGCACCCACTTGGTATAGTATGACAGGGGCACAATCACGTTTCTTGTGTCCCTTCTTGGCACTGTATACGTTGCAGGCTCGACACCACTCTTCAACATCCTGACGCCTGCCAATCCAGTAGAATCTCTGTCGCAACCGGCTTAGGGTTTTCTTCACTCCCAGGTGCCCACCAGTGATCTGGTTATGAGACTCATCCAAGATTTCTTCGGAACCACCAGTTGCCAATACTTGCTGAGGCCATCGGGTGTCTCCCATTTACACTCCAGTAGTCCATAGTTCAAACGAAGAAGGTCCCACTGACTCCAGTAGCTCTTGGTCGCAGGGCAGAACCTGGAAACTTCTTCCCAAGATGGTCGCACTGTAGCCACTCTAGGACTGGTTGTAAATCTGCATCCTTTTCATGTCTTCATCTGACGCTGGTCCTGTCAGTAAAGTATGGCAGCATTTCTTGCTAAGATTCCCATTCCTACTACACTCCTTGCCATCTGTTCTTCTGTCTTCTCGCACACTATTCATCAAGATTCTCCTGCATTTCTTTGGTGGCGGGGCTTCTTGGGAAAAATTGGCTGGTTGTTGCCTCTTGTCACTAGCCTTCACTAATTTACCCTCATCCTTCTCATTTCGACACTCATAGCTGAAGTGTCCCACCTCACCACATGTCCAACACCCATTTGTTGCAATCTGAGATTTTCTTGCACTGTTCCGTTCTTGCTCCTTCGTCCATTTGTGACAATCCTCTATCTTGTGTCCCAGCTTCCCACAGAACCACCAGCCTTCTCTGGTCTTCTCCTGTTTCCTCTTCCACTTGTAGCAGTCCTCTTTTCTGTGTCCTGGCTTTTCACAGTACCAGCAGCTTCCGGCAAATTTTTCCTTTTCACATACCTGCCCCTTTCTTGCCTTGAATCCTGTGCTTCGACTGGCTTGAAAGGTGGATATATTGGACCAGATATAGGACTCAAATTCTGGAGCCCTTCTTGCATGCTTCTTGGTTGTACCTGATTCTCTTGCACTTTCAACTCTGCACTATCAACAGCATCGATGAACTGGTCCCTCAGTGGAATAGCTAACAGGTTAGGTGCTGCTCCAGGTTATGCCTTGTATCCCATACTCTCCAGGTCATGAGCAAGCTGCTGTAGCGATTTTTCCTCGAGCCCGTACACGGCTCCGGAATCTTGCTATGTAAATCTCAGTCTGCTAAATGATTCCATATCTGTGCTCCAGCACTTCTACTAGGGACTGATAACTGTTTCTCTCCATCATTGACATCTGACCCAGAATTTCCATTGCAGCACCCTTAAGGCTAGTAGCAAGCCACACTGCCCTTTGCCTATCATCCCAACCGTTCTGATCCACAAGTAACTCAAACTGTGCACGGTAAGCTTCCCAAGATACTCTGCCATTAAACTGCTTATTTTTTTTATTATTGGACCCTCAATATAGCCATGCACTTCACTGGTTTGGGGCCTAAAAACTGGGGCATCATAATTAAGGCCAGGACTTAAAACTTACTGCATTCTGATTATTCAACCCTATAATGCTACCTTTAGATGCCTGGGATCCGTCAAGATTCACCATACACTGTCAGTTCTTTTCATATGCTCGCTGTACACTAATCTGAGGCTCAGCAGTGCAATATTTCTCTACTGCCTCAATTTCCTCACTAATTATCTTCACATGGTCAACTACATGCTTCAACTGGTTATTTACATGCAGTCTGCACTCCACCACTATTCCCTCACTAATCTTCAGCTGGTTGTCCACATGCTGTTTGCACTCCTTTACTATTTCCTCACTGATTGACTTCAGCTGGTCATCTACGTGCTGTTTGCACTCGGATACATTAATGCTTACCTCATACTTCTGGTGACGTAGCTCAGCATATACCTTCTCCTTCAGTTGTTCTTGTTCTTCCTTCATTTCCCCCATGAAAGCATGTAGCTGCCCTTGCGTCCTCAGTTGTAATTCCCTCTGTTGCTCCTGTAATGCCCCCTGAAGCTCACACACCACAAAGCCAGCCAGGAGACAGGACGTGTGTGCTGGGAAATCCCCAGGTCCTGTCCTTACCCCCTTACTATTTTTTTAACCAGCCCATATCCCACTGACCGGGCTAAGGTATGGCCCGGCCTGCACTATATGTGCAGGGAATCTTTAAACGAACAAACGAATAAAGCCCCCTGAAGCTGTTCATATCGTTCTTTCTTTTGTTCCTTCTGTGCTTGTAATTGTTCTTCATTCTGTGCTAGTAGTTGGATACTTTGTACTTGTAATTGTTCTTTGAGTTCTTTACTTTGTGCCTCTAATTGATCTTTTTGTTCTTCACGTTGTGCCTCTAGCTGTTCTTTGACTTCGTTCCCGAGCTCTTTCCATTCATCACTTTGGTCCTGTAATTGTTCTTTAAGTTCTTTCTTTTGTGCCTGTAATAGCTTCACAATTGTGGCCAGGGACATTTCCTCCTCCTGCCCAGCTCGAGACTTTGTCTGCACACCTTTTTCCATGTCGAAAGATTAGACTCACTGCAGCACTCTCTAAAAATCTCACACCTGACACCAGTGTTATATCCCCATCCCACACTGCCACAGGCTGCAACAGCAGTAGTCCAGTATAGCAAGGAAGTTGTCCAGTGAGTTGCTCTTCCTATGGTCAGCCTTAGGTGTACAGTACACAAGATCAGCTTAGGCATCGTAAATAAACACTGGCTTCTTAAGTTCTTTGTCTTTATTTTCCAAATAATTCCACGTAATGCTTTCCAACTTCACTATTCTCACAGGCACTGGGGCTTTACCAGCTTTACTAACTGCAGTTACACTTGATGCTTGACAACACTTCACTATTTTCACGTTCCGATGATATACAAACTTCAGTAAATCTTCACTGTTTGCCAACAATACTTCAGTGTTTTCACAAGTACCGAAAATATACAAACTTCACTGCACTTCACTGACACTGCACTACACTCAAACTGAACTGAAAACCGGCTGAACTCTCTCCAGTCTTTTCCCCATCCTTCTATAGCCTTCCTTGCTTCTCCAACATTCTAGAACGTGCTGGTCCTGTACCTGCCCCTAGCAACAACAGTTACCAATTTGGAGACATCCATAGCATGCCAAAGTTTTCTTATTTTACATATCACTGTAAATTATTTTGCATACAAACTTGAATTACATAATTTAATAAGCAATCACATAAATAAAACATTATAGAGAAAAAAAGAGCACAAAAATTAAAGCACAAGTTACGAAATAACTACGCTCACTAACAGCAGGGAAACTAGCAACTCTGACCCGTACTGGAACCTAAGGTACACCTCGGGAAACATCGAGAAGCTCCTCGACTACCTAATTGACACATCTCGCTTCGTAACAACATGATGTCACAAATTCATGACATTTACCAACTACTCTTCCTACACAGACAGTATTGTCTTGTGCTTATGATCTAAATACAGCTTGAACACACTGCAAAACATAACAAGCAGCAGGCCAACTCCAAGAGTAATATATGCTTCCTAAATAATGGCTTTGACAAAACACAATGGCAGCTTCACCAACCAATTCAACCATCACTTTTCATTCCTGACAGGCACGAATCTCAAACCCATCCTCCAGTATCCCTCTTCAGACAATTACTTCCACTGGAAAGACACATACAAGCAACATTAATGCAAAGGTAAAATCGATTAATTAAAAATACTCATAGGGACTACCTTAAGGCAGCAAAAGGAATTACTGAAGCTAATCAACCACTCACTCGAACGACGATGAACTTTAACAGTTACATACATGGAAAAGCTTTGAAAACCATGCACAGAACCTTAAGAATAATGACAGAATGAACCAAGGCCACAGATTCCTTGTATTCAGAGACAAAAATACTCGTCACTGACCATATGATGACATGAATATGAATACGAGAGGCACATTGGCTCACCTCAGAATACATCCCACCCAAGTAACTTTATGTTGCTTTACACCTCATAGAAAACACTTTGCCGAATGTCCCAGTAACATCACTCCTACTTCATCCAACACTACACTCTGCAATCACATACACAGACACAGCCACTCAGAACCTCCAGTTAAACAGCTTCCTTCATCAGTCACACCAGACTTTCGCTCCTCAGAAACTGCCCCATCCAAAGAGACACGAGTGCTCCTTGCCAGACTACGATGCGGGTACCACACCACCTTCCTTCTTTACCAACACAAAATGCAACTCGCATACAATCCACCATGCCAACATTGTGATGCATCCTCCCTACATCAAAACACATTTCACTCAAGCATTTCACTTTCGCAACACAAACATACCTTCAACATAACCTCAACAGAAGATCCTGGGGAGTGTCCAGTCAAAGTGACCGGTTTCCTAGCATCCACTGGGTTGACGTCTAGATAACCTCGGGTTACAGAAACAACCAGAATACAGCGTGCTCTAAAGAGTGTAGTGTAGTATGGTGTAGAGTATCGTAAGTGGAATTATGTACAGCACTGTAGTAAAGTGTGCTTTTTTTTAATGCAAGGAAGAAGGAACCAAAGGCCAGAAGCCAGTATGATTCTCCTCTCCCAGGGGAAAAAAAAACAGCCACATTCAAGATGTGTTCATATCGAGATGCCTGGACACACTGCATTTGAAAGACTGGCGGTCATACACAGTGGAAAATATAGACAGAAGAAGAGATCTCCAAAGCTGACCTGTTGCATACATGAGGGACTGTGAGTAACGGTTAACTCTTGCATTAGAAAGCTGGACGAAAAAGGGATGAGTGTTTGTTGCCAGACAAGTGCTGTGCACCTGCCGTAGTGGGGGAGGGATGCAAATGAACAGTTCAGAAGAGCAGTGACCATTGAAGTAGTGATAGAAAAGAGACAAAGATGCAACATATCAATGATCTCTTATTTGTCACCCACAATCCCATCCATTCATATGCAAATGACTCAACACTTCATGTTCATTCACACTCAGACATCCATTTACAAAGTCCGATATCTCTAACTCTCAACTCAGTACAGCCATCTCTTTAAATCAAGACTTATCCACGATCAGTGAATAGGGACAAAACAACCTTGTCTCATTTAATATTAGTAAAACTAAAAATAAACAATTTGCTAATAGGCAGATATTGCCAGAATCGTATGTTACCTTCAATGCTACAAATATTCCCATTTCCAAAAGTATTGAAATTCTCGGCGTCTCGCATAACAATGCCCTCAGATGGACCTATCATGACAGATCACTTGCTAAAACCGCCTCAAAGAAATTTTGATTATTGTACAGAGTCCGTAACTTCTTCACTGACGAGCAGTTAGTTATCATTTATAAGAGTCATGTGCTCTCTCAGCTTGAATACTGCTCACCCTTGTGGAGTGGATGTGGAGAGGTTGCATTAAAACAAGTAGACAAAATTTAGAACAAGGATGTTAAAATTATTAATAACCCTGCTATTACTAATAAACTACATCCCCTACAAGTAAGAAGGAATGTTGCCTCCCTTGCGTTATTTTACAGATATTTCTACAGCAAATGCTCAGTCGAAGTTGCGTCCATGGTGCCACCTCTCCATGCCTTCCCTTGTGCTACACGGGCAGCTGGCAGCGCTCATGACTGGAATGTCACTCAGCCATACTGCAGAACTTCTGCCTATCAGAATTCTTTCATTCCCCGAACTGCATCTCTCTGGAACTCGCTTCCCCAGAGTTGTTTCCCTCCAAACTTCAACCTACTGCTGTTCAAGTCTAACTGTTACAGATATTTTATGAACAGCGGACACCAGTAATCTGGTGCATGGATTTGTTCTGTTTTTTTTTTATTCATTGGTTTTTCCTTCCTCTGTTCTGTTATTAAAAAAAAAATGTGGCGAAGAGACAGAGCCTGAAGGGAGCCAGGAAGAGGAGACGAAAAGCCTTTGACTCCAACTTCTTAAGAAGAGCTGTATGTGGGGAAACCCCCACACATGAGAGTTGTACTCTACACAGGGGCAAATAAAACCAGTGTATAAAGTCATCAACTGTGCAGGGGTAAAGAAAGCACTGAGTCGGCTTAGTACACTTAATCTCTTGGAAGAAGATTTTACAAGTGAGGTAGTATGATCTTTCCAAGATAAATCCCGAGAGAATGAAACCCCAAGTATGTTTAAAGATGATGCAGGACTGAGTTGGATATTTCTAAAAAGTAGAGGATTCTCCTGTGGAAGATTTTGACGAGTTGAAAGACGTAAGAACTGAGTTTGTGAAGCATTAAAAACAAGATTATTTTTACCCCGATTAGAGATATGAGCCAAGTCAGACATTAGGTGTCCCATAGGATGTAAGTGCTGAGATGGATGCTGCGAGAAGCGAATGGAAAGATGAAGTGTGGAGTCATCAGTGTATCAGTGGATAGGGTTAGATGTACGGCTTAGAAGGCCATTGATGAATAGCAGGAAGAGAGTTGGTGATAGGACAGAGCCCTGAGGAACACCACTATTAATAGCTTTAGGAGAGGATTGGCGGCCATCTACAACAGCGGCTATAGAACGACCAGAAAGGAAACTAGCAATGAAAGCACAGATAGAAGGATAAAAACTGTAAGAGGGCAGTTTGGAAATTAAAGATTGTGCCAGATTTGATCGAATGCCTTTGAGATATCAAATGCAATGGCAAAGCTGTTGCCAAAGTCCCGAAAGGAAGATGACTAGGAGTCTGAAATGTCGGTGAGAAGACGGCCAGGCAGTAGTCTTCTCACCGATCTAACGATCTTTTGATCAGACAATCAGAAACAAGGTTGTGATAGGAAAGGTGCCTTTTTTTTTTCATTAAGAATTGATTCACATATTTCTGAAATACAGGATGTTAAAGCGACTGGGCGATAGTTAGAGGGTTGGTAATGGTCACCCTTCTTTGGGACTGGCTGAATGAGAGCAAACTTCCAGGAAGAAAGTATGGCACAAGTTGACAGACAAAGACGAAATAGACAACTTTGCCCAGGCAGGGTGTAAATACTAAAGCACAGTTCTTGAGAACAGCAGGAGGGACCCAATCAGGCCTATATACCTTGTCAGTACTAAGGCTAGAGATGACAGAAAATACGTCAGTTAAAGAAATTTTAATGTCAGCCATGAGGAAGTCAGAGGGGGGAAGTGATGGAGGAATAGCACTGGAATTGTCTAAGGTGGAATTGGAGGAGAATCTGAGTGAAAAGTTGTGCTTTATCAGTAGCAGAAACAGCTACAGAACCATCGGAGTGAAAAGGGTAGGAAGGATGATAAGGCAAAGTTGTTAGAAAGGTTTTTGGAAAGGTGCAAGAAGGAGTAGGAAGAAACTGATGAAATTATTTTTAGCAGAGCGAAGAAAGACTTAGCACGATTCTGGTCAGAAACGAAAATGAGATGAGACTTAGAGGTGGGTTGCTCCAGTACCTTTTGTATGCTCCCTCCATGTCGTGGACAGCATTAAAACAAGCGTGATTAGACATTTTTTTTTGTGTGTGTGTGTCAGTCATAGGTTATGAGAAAGAAATGTATGCTTCCATGCCCGTAATGCTCCGTAATGCTCGGAGAGCTCTCGGCCATGGAAACAATAATAATTCCAGAGAAAATCAAAATACTGCTCTTGGGCCTCCCAATTAGCAGCCCCAAAGTGCCAAAGCCGCTGCTTCTTGGGGCGGTCTGCAGGCCTTACTGGAGCAACAAAACAGGTTAAGGTGATGAGGTTATGCTCAGAGGAGCCCAACAGAGAGAAAAGATTAACAGCATAACCAGAAGGATTGGTTGCAAGAAGGAGGTCAAGTATATTGGAACATTCTCCAAGACGGTCTGGGATATGGGTAGGGTGCTATTTAAGCTGTTCAGGGTCAATAAGGATAGAAAAGATGTAGGCTTGTTCACCAGGTGGATTAGTGAAAGGAGAGGAGAGCCAAAGGGGGTGGTGAACATTGAAATCGCCTACAATGAAGATTTCAGAAAAATTTGAAGTTGATAGGCTGTGTTTCATCTTACGAGAAGTAAGATAGTCATAAAAGCAAGATAGCTGAAGAATTTTTCATAGTCAGTAGAATTAAGAGATAAGTAAGCAGCATAGATATATTAAGTCAGAGAATGACAGGACAGCCGAAGCCAGAGAGTAGAGAGTACAGATGATTTAAGTTCAGGAACAAGCGAGTAAGGTATGTTGTTGTGTACATATACACCACAGCCACCTTTGGCTTTGAAATGCGGATAGAGAAAGTAGGAGGATACAGAGATGGTTTTGCTATCAGTTGCCTCAGAAAGTTGACTCTGTGAGAAAGAGAAGGTGAGGTTTAGAGAAGGAGAGGTGGTGCTCAACAGAAAGTTCGAGGAAAGGCCAAAATGTTGCAGAAATGAAAAATGAGTCAGACAGTGGTTGCAGGCATCTCCCTTCGTCGTCACCGGGAGAGAGGGGGACGGCCCCTCTCCCCCAGGGACTCCGAGGCTTGGTGTTGTGATGATGCCATTAAAAAAGAATGAGAATTAAGTTTAGTGTGAAATGTGCATGTAGTTTGGTGTTGGCAGCTAGATGAGCTTGTATTAGAGAGCATGCTGGCCTACTGTCTGTGTGACTCTGTGTTACTGTTTGAAGTAGTAGTAATTTCATGTTTTAGCATGAATAGTGCGTAGAATGGTGTAGCGTACTATGGCAGTGCATAGTGTGTTGCAGTTAAATTTAAAGTATCACAGTGTAAAGCAGCATTGTTTGCTGTTGTTGTTGATTAACCCAGGTCTGACGGAGCAGACCCATTGACAAAAAGAAAGCAACTGCTTTTGTGGGACTGTCCTACAAGTACAGTACAGTAAATATAGCAGGGAACAGGCGCCCCTTTGTAGGTAGACAACACCTCACCAGAGCCATACTAAGGTCCTTCTCCATGGCGAGGTACAGGGAAATATGTGAAGGACTGGCTCCCAATTGGTACAGGGAAATATGTGAAGGACTGGCTTCCAATTGGTACAGGGAAATATGTGAAGGACTGGCTCCCAATTGGTACAGGGAAATATGTGAAGGACTGGCTCCCAATTGGTACAGGGAAATATGTGAAGGACTGGCTCCCAATTGGTACAGGGAAGTATGTGAAGGACTGACTCCCAATTGGATGCACACCTGCTCCGCCCAGGGTGAACAGCGCCGCTGTGTGTAGGCTCCTCTTCAACGCCCAGGCTCCTCGTCGTGTAGTGTACTGTGATCAGTATGTAACATCACGTGTTCACCAGTGTAGGTATAGTTTAAAGTAAGTATAATGCATTATGATCTATATCCAACAGAAAGTGGTTGAGGATCACCGCAAAACACTGGATCCCAGCCACCCCCGGGACTACATTGATGCCTACATGATAGAGGCAGAGGCGCAGAAGGATAACCCAGAATCTACCTTCAGGCTCGACTGTGAGTAGACGAGACCAGAGTAGATGAGAGCTGAGCAGAGTAGAGGAGAGAAGAGCAGAACAGATTAGTGCTGAATAATGTAGAGAGGAGGAGGAGAGAAGGATTGTGTGTGTGTGTGTGTGTGTGTGTGTGTGTGTGTGAGAGAGAGAGAGACAGAGACAGAGACAGAGACAGACAGACAGACAGACAGAAAAAAGGAGATAAAATGAGAGATAAAAAAAAGAGATAAAATGAGAGAAAAAGAGAGAAAGCGAATCTTACCATTGTCTCCCAGCCTGACAAAGACCCACTAGCAGTTAGATGAGCAGACAGATATAAAGTTTACAAATACATGCACTCTTATGCTCTTCTATCTAAACGTAATTTCAAGTCTAATACTCATCCCTTCCTCGTTAAAAAGATACACGTTACTGTTACAAATACATTAACAATTTCTCCTATCCGGTGTTACTTTCTAGCCTAAACTAATCTCTCCATCCTGTGCCCATCCTCCCACCAGACAAGGACCTTTTAGTATCAGTGGCTGACCTGTTCGTAGCCGGGAGCGAGACCACTTCCTCCACATTACGTTGGGTGTTTCTGTTCATGGCTCTGTATCCTGACGTGCAGAAGAAGGTGCAGGATGAGATTGACTCTGTGATTCCTCGTGACTCCCTCCCTGCACTGGAACACAAGGATCGGTGAGTTTTGCAGTCTTACTTTCTCCCTCTCTCATTTTTCCCCACCACATTTCACTGCCTCATTCCCAAAAACTGGCGCTAAAAAGAAACCTACCCAAAGAGGACTTGCGTACCCTGGTTGGAGTGAAACAGCTGTGGTAGCCACCCAGGAGTCTTTTTTTTTTCCTTCCGTAAACTATATTTCATTTTTTTATACACAGCATGCTACTACTACTACTACTACTACTACTACTGCTGCTGCTGCTGCTGCTGCTGCTGCTGCTGCTGCTGCTGCTGCTCCTGCTGCTGCTGCTGCTGCTGCTACTGCTGCTGCTACAACTAAAAACTAATAAAACTAATAATGATTATAAAATAATTATCATCATTATCATACTAATACTGATAATAATAATACCAGCACAGCCACCACCACCCGCAAAAAGAAGCTGGCTTTCCAGTCGTCGTTTTTTAAATTGGCTAAAAAAAATAAAGGTTGAAGATGACGATGATAATGACGATAACAGGCTGTCAAGTGCATTCTGGTGCAAAATATATATTCTGGGCTTCAAAAAATAGGAATTTGACGTGAAAAATATAGGAAAAAATGGGAAATTTATAGGAACATTATCAAGGTTTAGCAGCCCAAAACGGCTTCATTATAGTAGTAAAATATAAGGAAAAATGCAGATATTGAAAATTTTAAACAGATGGATCAATGAAGATAAAGAAGCAAAAAGATGTTTTTGACAATAAGTTCGACATCTGTTGAGTCGTGTGAAATGGTCAGAGTTGAGCTAGCACTTGTTCCAAGCTGTTCTGTGTCTCCTTTCATGGTTGCTGTAAGTTTGGTCTGTTCTGGGCTATGACCAACATTTCTGACCTTGATATGCTTTTTTGTTTTAGCATGCTGTAATAACTGTTGTACACCAGAGTTATCAACTGATATAGCTGTTTTACACAATTTGCAGTAGATGGAATACACGGATGCAGAGCTGCTAGAACACCAACTATGTATGAAGTCACCATTGTCATCTTTTGGGGACCCCCAAGATGGATTATACTGTGTCTTTCCACTGGGCATGATTTTTCAAAAGCTATAGTCCTCAAAATCTATCAAAAATCTGCAAATAGAAAAAAATGCATGGCATCATCAGAGTATATAATAATTATGATTAATGCAGGATGACCACAGATAACACTTTATCATGATCCTTCCCTGTAAATGATTCTTATTACAGCTATAGCTATTGATTTTCAGCACACTGACACAGATTTCAACACAAAATATCTTATTTGTAATGAATACCAATGCACTTAATCTGCAGCATTTTCAAAAATATAGGAATTTGGTGAAAATATAGGAATTGCGGTTCAAATATAGGAAAATATTGGAATGTCTGAAAAAAACAGGAAAAAATTAGAAAAATAAGAACACTTGACAGCCTGCAATGATGATGATGGTAATAATGATGACGATGACAACGATGATGATAATGACGACGACGGTAATGATGATGATAAAGATGATAATGATGTTCTGCCCACAGCCTGCCTTACCTCGAGGCGACTATCTGTGAGATACAGAGAAGAGCCTCACTCACTCCCGTGGGTTTGTTCCATATGGCCACTGAAGATACCACACTAGCTGGCTACAACATCCCCAAGGTGAGCTCGAGTGAGTTACAGTGAGAAAATGAGGATGGTACAACATGTAAGAAGTATAGGAGTGAAAGAGTGGGACAGTGAGTGTGAGAGGGCCATTTAGCACATAACACTGGCAGGCTGCAACATCCTGAAGGTTAGCCAGAATGAAAGAATCAAAGTGAGTGAGAGTGAGCTAGAGTGAATTAGAGTGAGTTAGAGTGAGTCACAGTGAGAGTAAGCTAGAGTGAGACTGAGTCAGAGTTAGAGCGAGTCTGAACGAGTTAGTGCGACTGAGGGTGAGAGTGAGAGCCAAAGTGAGAGCACGAGCAGGTTACAGCATCATTAATGTATGTAGCAAAGGTGATGGGAGTGAGAATGAAAGGATCAATAAGCAAATAACACTGGCAGGCTACAACATCCCAAGGGTAGGCCAGAGTGAGAGCTAGAGTGTAAGTGAGGGTGAGTCAGAGTGACTTTGTGTGAGAACATACCCAAGCTTCGGTGGGAAGGATGAGAGTGAGAATCATTGAGGACACTAAATTAGCATGCCAAAACATCCCAAACGTGAGTCTGTTTGAGAGTGAGAGTGTGTCAAAGTGAGAACACGTACAAATAATGATACAAGGGACGAGAATGATGAGAATGAAGATGCAGATGGAACCTGCAGACACTAGTACGCTACAATATCCGTAACAGTGGTAGCGATTACACCGTTCAGACGGCGTAGTGTCAAAATGACATCTTGAAATTATGGTACAGTGGCGCTCGCATTAAAAAGAGTATTAATGTCCAGATTTATGCATACGGGCTAAAAGACTTCCAGTATTTAAGTGCAAACTACTCTCAAAACCCTGCTAACCCTCGTAGGAATCGCGAAATCGGATCGAAAAAATATTGATTTTTTTTTTCCTTCCTTCTTTCTTTCTTCATCAGTCATAGCTCCAAAATGAAAGAGCTTGCAGGGGCGTGTCAAGCACCGAAACGTTTCTTAACAACCGTGGATGTTTATGTTCATACTTAGAGCACTATTCGAGCTGCAGTACGCGAGTTTCAGCCTAAAAACATTTCTAACATTAAGGACTCCTCTCAGAATACATACAACTCCACGAATTCGTGTTGCCTCACTTCACGTTAGCATTTTATCTATGTTGTATCAGCAATCAAAACATTTTTTAGTGCAGTTAATGAGTGTTTGGTAGCTGGCTTCCATGAAAAGATCATAAACCAGAATAAATATTACAGTATTTTAAAAACATTCTTATGTTGAAGAATGGAAAAAGCTCAGAAACAAAAGATCAAAAACAGCAAAAAAAAAGAAAGAGCATTTGAGATAGGAAATAATTCAGAGTTCTGTGCCGATTACTACGTTCCACAATGTACTCATAAAACAATAGCTGGGAGAATAAGGGGAGCAGAGTGCAGAATATACCTCATCTGTAGTTTTTCCGTAATAACAATTCTAAGTTCCGATAGGGAACTGTAATGCTAGGTGTTTTGGGGTCAGCGTCCCATCCCTCTAACACCTAGTGTCTTGCTGGGTTGCTAGTATCGTGCAGGATACTTCTCAGATCAAGGTCAGGTAAGGTGAATAGCACTTAGAGCAGAGGGGTTATGCACTATTATTGCAGGAAGTCCAAGTTTGATATATTGGTGGAATGGATGGTACTATTTCACTATAAATAATTACTACTTTAACACTAGGGCCTGCGTATGATCTTAGTGTGGTGCGGTGTTATTGTTTGGTAGTGTGTTCACCGTTATAGACCCGTATTTCACTGTCTTGCCGTATTCACTGTTTCACTGTCCCCTTGCTTATTCCACCACTTTTTTATGTTGTCACAAATTTCCCACTGATTTCCTTTACATCATGAATTACTGTTCTGCCTTCACTGTACTATGTCCCGGACACCATACTTTCACTGTCACTCCCTTCGGGCCTGGGCGTTGTGGCGGTCAGGTACAAGGGCGGCAGAGGTGACCCAGCCTCACTATTGATGGGGCTGAGTTCCGCCGGGGGCCTCTGTGTTCAGGGGCCACGGGATCATGTGTTGGGGCGTCCTCTCTCATCCAGGGCTGCTGGTGGCAAAGGGTCCCATGCTCTCAGGGCTTGGGGTGGGAGTCTGGCCCTTGGGGCTGGGGCCGAGTAGCTGCCTGAATTTCTCACTCAGGCGCCTGACAGAAGATGAAGATCTATGGCGTCTGGGTGTAGGGAGGTCCCGCCTGGGGGTCCTGGGGGAGGTCTGGAGGTCCTGAGGGCTGCGGTCCCTGATGTTCGGAGATGCCGTCAGGAAGGGGCTGTTGCATCGGCCTACGTCGGGGTCTGTCAGGCGAGTCCTCTCAGGATCTGGCTGCAAGGAGAAGAGATCAATGGAAGTCACGGGGCCACTCCAGTACTCCTCCAGGCTGGAGACTCCCTCTGGGTCGTAGGTTGGTGAACAGGGGTCAGCATCTGACGGAGGAGTGGCTACCAGCCGTCTCTTGCCGTAGGACCCGGCTACCGGCCGTGGCCTTCTAGGGACATGGCTACAGGCCGTTGCTAAGGCCTGGCTACTGGCCATGGCCTGGGAGAGGAAGCGGTTACAGGCTGACTTAGGGGCACCTTCAGAGCGGCTGCAGACCATCTCCTGATGAAGGCAGGAGTGGCTACAGACCATCTCCTGGTTCCCTTTGGAGTGGCTACAGGCCATCTCCTGGTTCCCTCTGGAGCGGCTACAGGCCATCTCCTGTACGAGGATCGAGTGGCTACAGGCAGTCTCGTTAGGGGCACCTTCAGAGCGGCTACAGGCCATCTCCTGTTTTCCTCCAGAGCGGCTGCAGGCCGTCTCCTGTAGGAGGGTCAAGTGGCTACAGGCTGTCTCCTGAAGGGCACCTTCAGACCGGCTACAGGCAGTCACCTGTTTTCCTCCAGAGCGGCTACAGGCTGTCTCCTGTTTTCCTCCACAGCGGCTGCAGGCCATCTCCTGTAGGAGGGTTGAGTGGCTACAAGCCGTCTCATGAAGGGCACCTCCAGAGCGGCTACAGGCAGTCACCTGTTTTCCTCCAGAGTGGCTACAGGCAGTCTCCTGTTTTCCTCCAGAGCAGCTACAGGCTGTCTGCAGTAGGAGGGTTGAGCGGTTACCAACCGTTTCAGGGGTGCTGACTGGAGATGGAGTAACAGCTCCACCCCGTGGTTGTTGGCGGTCGGCTCGCCCGGAAGGTAGTCTCGTACTCCTGCTATGGTGGTGGCGGGTGAGCTCCGGGTCATAGGGGCGCGCAGCCTGGGCAGACTTATGTCGTTGTCTCCCTGAGTCCCGGCGTGCTGTATATGCTCCTCGGCGGACTCCTCGGGGTGTTTGGTCGCCCTCCGTGGCATTATACTGCATTTTAGGAACAGATTGTAAATGTCTAGGTCACATTTCTCGAAGAATGTATGTTAGTGAGGGTGAAGGGGGGAGGAGGGGGAGGGAGATACCTAGGATGAGAGAGTTATGAGAGGGGGGTAGAAGATAAGAGTTATATGAGAGAGGGTGTACAGGATGAGAGATATACGAGAGGAATGGGACAAGGATGAGCTATAAATGAGAGAGGCCTGTGTGAGTCGGAATGAGGATACCCAAATAACAGAAGACAGGGTGCTATGAAGGGGATTCGTTTGTGGCCCCCCATTACGGAATTATGGCGTCTGGAGATGGATATATAGATAGAGATATGCAGAAAGAGGGACAGACAGATATATCGTCAGATAAACTGATCGATTGAGATTTTAGTTGGTCGATGATTTCCTAACGCCTCTTCATCAGTGACTTATTCTCTGCTAGATGCCTCAGTATCTTGGATGTCAATGATGCGAAGTATGTCGATATTAAAACTATATAGGTAACCTACAAGATGTTTAGGTGAAATATACACAATAAATCGCTAAGGAGCACTTGTTACGATCTGCAAACTAACTCAAAATACGAGTCCGAACATCACCCCTCCACAATGATACAGAATGCTACCCTCCCATCCATCGATAGTCTATATAATTCTGAAATTCCCATTCTGTTAATTTATTTGTCTGGTTGCACTCTCAAATTAGCCAAAACAGTGCATTACTGCACACGTTTTTTAATCAGCGTACCTAAAATGCGCTAACTTAAAGAATGCGTTAAAAAACGGGAGCAATAGGTCTCCAGGTTCCAAAAGTATTGCCAATTATCACACATCCGTATCTTTTACTGTGCGGTTAATATGGCGGGGCATTTCCGTGGAGTTTCATGTTTCTGCAGAGAGAGAGAGAGAGAAAGAGAGAGAGAAAAAGAGAGAGAGAGAGAGTGAGAGAGTTTGTCTGCCTCTCTGTATGTCCTCTGTGGAAATAAGGGGGATGTATATAGATCTCTTATAACAGCTCTGACATGACTAACATCTTATGACGAGTTCAATCGTTTTAAACGTGTACATTACAAGTTAAGTGGCTCCTCTGATGGCCAAGTACTCAACTCAGAATGGTGCAAAGATGGTAGCCAATTACTGCTGAATTTTTTACATCTATAACCTATTATTAGCTACAGAGGGTCGGATGGGTGGGCAGGGTTGGTGGGTGGGTGGGCAGTGGAAAAACAGGTCCACGGTAGGAATAGGTCCTTGGAGAATATAACCCTGGGGAAATGGACCCAAGGATAAAATGGGAACCTGAGGGTCTTCTCCCACAAGGAAAGGCCATCCAGGGTCCCAGGTAATGCATTATCACAGGGCTTTATCCAGGCAATGCTGGGTATGCCTTCTAGTGTACTATTAAAATTCTCATCCTGTTTATCTGGATGTCTATTTTTACCCTCAGATTATTCGAAACGGTGCAATACAGTGCAACAATTTTTGAAACGCCTACCAAATATGCACTAATTTTAAAAATGCATTACAAACCGGGTGCAATCGGCCTCTGGTTACCAAAAATGATGTTAATTAACACACATCCATAATTTATAGTATGTTGTAAATGCAGCGGGGCATTACCGTGGAGTTTCAAGTCTCTGTATACATACATACATACATACATACATATATATATATATATATATATATATATATATATATATATTATGCTAGGTATTTTTAGGGCGGCTTCCCGTCCTAAGAACGCCAGGCCTAATGTTGGGTTCTTTTCAAGACTGGGGCGATACTACAAATATAGGAGGAACAGGGCATAAAAACTCAAGGCAACACCTTACATGTATACTCACTAAGTGTACACAGGGGCAATAAGATATCTCACAATAATTCTGACTCATCAATTCTGGGGCTGCTGAATAGGGGTGAGTGTATCTCGCAGGATACGTGACAGTCACAGTTCACAATTCAGGGTGGTACGGTTCACAGTATGATTCTAGGTGCTTCAGGGTATTTATTTATATTCAGTCTCTAGGAGCACTGGCTCCAGGTTACATGAGAGTTCTTAAGTCCAACCTTGTGATGATCACTGAGGGGGGGGGACACTGAATTGAACTTGTTGCAGGGAGCACACGGGGGGGGGGGAGAGAGAAATTAAGTAGGCACGAGTGCAAAGGGAGGGAGGGAGTTTGCTGAATAATATCGCTACTTCAGGTACGGGAGCCTTACTTTTATCACACTGCACTTTAATTCACTGTCTGATCACGGTCACTTGATGATTCCACTTTTGGCACTCAACTATATGTCATCGTACTGTTCCACACCTGAGTCACTTATAGTCCCGGTAGGTTTATGTCGTCCCCCATGGGCGTGATGAAAGGCCCCGGGTGCTGGGGGCTGGGGACAGAGGTCTGGCTTGTGGGGTAGGGGCAAAACAACTCCTCCAGACGCCTTCTGAGCCGCTGGGTGGAGGATCCACGTCGCCTCAGCCGGGAGTGGGGTGGTTCTTGCCCTGGGGAGCAGGGGGCGCCTTCGGGGAACCAGGGACTGTGGTCTGCCCTGGGGTGCTTCGCCATCAGGAGGGGACTGCGACGTCATTCCGGGGAGGGGTCCGTCAGGGGCAGGTCTTTCTCAGGGGCTGGCTGCAGGGAGAATAGCCTCAGAGACACTACAGAGCCCTGCCACCAGGCTGGCAGTGGTGGACTCCCTGGCTGGGGTCTGGTACTATGGCAGGTGGACGTGGGAGGAGGACACCGTGCGGCCGTAGAGCGGCTAGAGGCTGTCTCTCGTCTGCGGGCTTGTCAGGAGGCCGTCGCTGGTGTCTTGTCCTCAGGATCGCTACCGACTCTGCAGGTAGTCCTGGTGGAGCGGCTTGAGGCCGTCTCAACAGGCGAGCAGCTTGAGGCCGTCTCGTGTGAGGAGCGGCTTGAGACCGTCTCATTTGTGGAGCAGCTGGAGGCCATCTCAGTTGTGAAGTAGCTAGAGGCTGCCCCGAGTGTGGAGCGGCTTGAGGCCGTCTCACTTGTGGAGCAGCTGGAGGCCGTCTCACTTGTGGAGCGGCTTGAGGCCGTCTCTAAATTGGAGCAGCTTGAGGTTATCTCCGTGGGGCTGTAAGGAGTATAAGGTTCAGCTCCACCCCGATCCTGACACAGGCTGGACTGGCGAGAAGGTAGTGCGCCCGGGCTGAGGTGTGCAGGTCGGTTTGGTTCCAGGGAGTAGAGGTGCGCAGCTACCCCGGACTTGTGCCCATATGGTTCAGACACCCCGTACGCTGCATCTAACCCTCTGTTGTCGCCTCCTGGGGGTGTTGCGTCGTCTTCCATTGTTATTATGTCTTCTGCTGTTATTATTTCACTGCCGTTGTTGTGGAAAAAAGTCACGTCCCCATGCCCAGAGGTAGTATGTGTGGGTGGTGTTGGTGCTCTGTGTTGGCATCAGGTGTTGCAGGAGAATGGTCCAGTGGTTGGTCATCTTGTTCGGGTTATGGTGTGGGGCATAAGTGAGGAAGAAGGTGGAAGGTTGAGTGGCCGCCTGAAGGAGGCGGAGTTGGTGGTGGGGCCCGCAGACGCGGTGTTTTGCCCCGACGGCTGGGGCCCCGATGACACGCCTGATCTTCATGGTGTGGTGGTGTGGTTGTGGTGAGAGCCTTGGCTGAATGCTTGCGAGGGAGGATGTGGTGGTGCTTTTATGCCAGGGCGGTGTGCGTTGGTTTATCCTGGGGATAGAGGTGAGAGAGGGATGAGCTTGGTGTATCATGAAGGTGATAGGTGTTGTGTTAGGGGGTGAGAGAGGTGGGAGGGGAGGGTGGAGGGGTGGGAGATGGGGTGGTGGTGTATCTTGCAAAAGGGCATGAAAGGCAGCCTGAGAGAATGACGGTGGTTTTGAGGGTGGGGGTGGATGGTGATGAGGGTGTGCAGTCTTACCAGTTGGATTTTGGGTGGAGTGTATGGCAGTGGTGTCAGTGAGTTGGTGGTGTGCTGGTGGGTGTGTGGCCGTGATCAGGGGCGGGGAGTGGGCAGCTGAGGGCATTTGGGTCCGGTGTGGTGTGGGCGTGTGCAGGGCAGGTTGCGGGTGGGAGGCGGGCGGGGTGGTGGGGAGGGATGGGGTGGTGGGGTAGGTGTTTGTTGTGGCACTGAGGTGTGATGCAGCATTAGTGAAGGTAATGGTGAGGTGTGATGCAGCGTGGCAGAGGGTGGCATCCAGGTGGGTGGGGAGGAAGAGGAGGAGAGGGAGGACAAGAGGGTGAAGTAGCAATTGTAGGAATCGGGAGGGGGGTCTGGGGTGGCACAGGAAGATGAGATGGGGTTAGAGTGGGTGTGGTCACCGGGGAAGAAGGCGGGAGCCCAGAAGGGGTGGACGTGGCGGTTTCTGTATGTGCGGGGAGTGTTGGGATAATCTATAATCACTTGGTAGGGGTTTAGGACGTGGGTGACTGTGTAGGGTTTCACGAAACGTGGGGTGAGTTTGTGGGGGACAGGCAGCTTTGCCACTATCATGTTGTTGCCTGGCTTGTAGGGGCTGGAGGGCGTAGCATCCGGCTGTAAGCCTAGGTTGTTCTGTAGACTGTGGAGGCATCTCTTAAGATGGTGGAGGGGATCGGACGTGGGAGGAGTAGAGGGTGGTTGTAGGTGTTGGCATAGGGGATGGAGGAGTGGCACTTCCCCAGAGCTGCATTCGTGGGGGGAAATGCCATCTTCCCGGGGGCAGGAGTTCATTCCCCGTTGGATGATGTTAACGTGGGCAGGTCTGTTTTCATTATTTGTCTCTTCTATTCAGGCTCGGATTTGATTAATTAGAGTGCGATGGCTCTTTAACACATTCCGTTGCCCTGTGGCCAATATGGGGAGCAGTGAAATATACAGTAGCCGAGTAGACTGGCTAATTCCTCCCAGGAGGCGCTGGTGAATTCGAGGGCATTGTCCAAATGCAGGGCCTGTGGAATCCAAAAGTAAGGAAAGATGTGGCGGACCAGGGCCTCAGATACAGCAACGACATGGTGTTCTTTGGCCGAGCATGCTATGAGGAACCTGGAATAGGTGTCCACAAAGGTGATAATGTACTGACAGCCCACCTTGGGTGGCAGGGGCCCCACCATATCTTCGGATAGCAATTGCCAGGGCTTACTCGTATGGGCAGTGATGCTTCCTGAAGGGCTGGATGTGTGGGTGCTGTCTTTGCCCAGGACACATGCTTGGCAGGATTGGGAGGTTTGCTTGGCTAGCTGGGAGGGGTTGGGGGTCCAATAGACGTCGTTGAATATCTGCAGGAACCTTTTCATCCCGAGGTGGATCCCGTTGCTTGATTGAAGATGTCTCATGGTGTCCTGGGTGGCATCAGGGGACAAGGACGATGTGCCCAGATGGAGTGAAAAGTTGGTCGCCCTGTTGCTGCAGCTTGGTAAATAGATGGGGTGGGGATCCATTGTGGCCGGTCCTTACTAGGCCATTGTGCCAGGAGGTCTGATCCGGGCTGGAGTGCGTGGATGGGTAGGCAGGAGAGGGCGTCGGCATTAGTGTGGAGTTTGCCAGGGTGGTAGGAGATTTTGTTGTTGAACTCTTCTAGGGTCTCCCTCCATTTAGTGAGCTGGGTGTTATGAGTGTCTGATTGGCGGAGCCATTAGAACGACTGGTGGTCGGTGATGATGGTGACGTGTGTGCCCAAGAGGCAAGCCCGGAAGTGCTCAAAGGACCAGATGATGCCCAGGCACTCCCTGTTAGTGGTGGTGTAGTTCCACTCTGCCTGATTTAAGGTGCGACTGGCACAGGTGATGATGTGTCCCTGCCCTTCATACACTTGGGCAAGGATGGCTCCAATGGCTATCAGGGAGACGTCTGTATACAGCCAGAAGGGTAGGTTATTATCAGGGAAGACAATGATCGGGGCGGTGGTGAGCTTGCGCTTCAACGCCTGAAACGCTTCATGTCGTTCAGTGGTCCAGTTGAAGGGTTCCCCCTTTTGGGTCAAGTTGTGGTGATGCTTGGCGATATCAGTGAAGCCCTTCGTGAATCATCGGTAATAGGAAGCATGACCCAGGAAGGCCCGAACTTCATGGACGTCCCGGGGTGGGGGAATGTCGGCAATAGCGCATAACTTGTCTGGGTCGAGTGCAATCCCATCTTGTGAGATCTCGTGCCCCAGGAAAGAGATGGTCCAGACTGCCATGACGCATTTGGAGGGTTGGAGCTTCAGGCTGGCCTGCCGGATCTGATGGAACACTCTTCTGAGGAAATGGAGGTGACCGGCTCATGTTTTGCAGAAGATAACGTTATCCAGATATGCTAGACAAATTTCCCAGGTCACGCCGCTGAAGATGGACTCCATCAATTGGGAGAATGTTGCAGGGGCATTGCAGAGGCCAAAGGGCAGGACATTGAAATCGTAGTGTTTCCCATTGCTAGTGGAAAATGCCGTCTTCTGTCCGTCCTCGGCTGCATGGGGACTTGCCAATAACCCGACTGAAAGTCCAGTGTGGAGAACCAAGAGGCTCCATATATGGAGTTGAGGGAGTCATCTATCCTGGGAAGGGGGGTGGCATCTTTGATGATCATATCGTTAAGGGCGTGGTAGCTGATGCATAAGTGCATGGTACCGTCTTTCTTTTGGATGAGGACAACGGGGGAGGACCAAGGGCTGGTGGAGGGTGAGATTACGCCAGCATCAAGCATTTCCTGGACATGCCGATCTTCCTCCGCCTGTTGTTTAGAGTTTTTCCATCTGGATGGTTGGTGGATTGGTGGTCCTGTGGTGTGTATTTGGTGCATCAGGTAGGTGTTGTGGCCAATGTCAGAGGGGCCTGATGCAAACAGGTCCTGAAAGTCCAGGAGGAGGTGGCAAAGAATGTCGGCTTGGTGGGTAGAAAGGTGATCGGGTATGGGGGGTAAGGGGGTGGGGGCGGAAGAGAGGTGATGGAGCATGGCTCTGCTACCTCCATCTCTTCCACTACAAGCCCCTTTGGTAGTGTGAGAAGGGTCGTGGAGATGTTCGCAATTCTCAGTGCCGCGATGTGCGGGGGTAGGAAGGTGGGGGGTAGGAGACAGGCAGGGAGTGTTCCTGGTGGCAGTCTGGAGTAGAAGAGGACGAATGTTCCAGTGGGCCTGTTCAGGGGGAGCCAAGCTTCGTGGTGCAGGGGAATTGTTGTGGTGGAGGCGATAGTGGTGGGAAGGATGGGGGGTGGAGGTCAGGGGGGGGAGGGGGATGTGGCGTGGGCAGGGAAAGGGGGGAACAAAAAGGGGGGGAGTAGGGGCAGGGGTGGGGAGGGAAGGCAAGAGGGGGGTGGGGGCAGGGATGTGGGGGTCGGGGGCAGGGTGCAGGTGCATACTGCTTTAAGGGGTTGGGGGGCAGGAGCTGGACTCCTGCTAAACTGGAGCTGCCGCTTGTGGCAGTCTATTGTGGTACATAATTTCTGCATGAGATCCAGCCCCAGGTATCTGTCATAGTTGTGGCAGGTAGAGTCAAAGATAATAAATTTGTGCTAAGTGGATGTGTCCTGGTGATTGTCAATGCGTAGGGCCCATGTTTCCCCACAGATAGACAGGGGGCTTTCCCCTGTGTCTATGAGCTAAGCAGAAGTGGGAAAAAGCGGGCCAAAGGCAGACTTGTGACGGGAGTAGAAGTGGCTGTAAAGGTAGGATCTGGCCACTCCTGTGTCAACCAGCAACCTTGTTTTTACCCCGTTCAGTCATATCTTGTCATAGAATGGAGGGCGATACTTGTGACAGGCGTCTCCGCCACTGTGGGGAGGTGCGGGGGCAGTCCTAAAAATCCAGCTGTTGGGGCGTGTTTTCTTCCTCTGGCTCCGATTCCTCTATGTCGGTGTTTTCCATGGGTGGGGTGTCATCTCCAGGGTCCTCATCTCCCAGGGAGGATACCTTGCATCACCCCACAATGTACCTTTTTGCCGGGCAGCCTTGAGCTGCTCCTGTATGTCGTGGAGCGGGCATCAGTGGCTACAATCGGAGTGTTCCCAGGGGTTGATTGATTTTCTGGCTTTCCCTCTGGCTGAGGCGTTTGCTTGGAGGATAGACCCTGGGTGGGGGAGGTACCAGCATGGGGCTAATGTGAGTTACTGAGGATCAGGGTTTGCCGTGCGGTGCTGGGTTGTTGGTTGGGAACTTGCTAACCACATTAATTTGTTGGGAGGTTGAGTAGGAGATTAACAGCCATCGTATCAGCCGGACGTCCCTGTCTAGGTCCCCCATTGGGTTGTAAATTGTGAAGTGCTCTTTGACCATGTTGGGAAGACTCTTATCAGGGTATTGAAAGTGTGTTGTTCCCAGGTCTCTGCGCTTGCTTCTGGATATGTAGTGGTGACGAGCCGCCTTGCCTATATCAGTGTATCGTCCAGGTTCCCGTAGTATGTTAGGTTATCCGATTGTGATAATGCTACGACTTTCCCAAGCGAGGGTGTGACTGCTTCTGTCACTATTGTCTTGAAATTTGCCCAGGATAGGTCGGAGATGACTTTAGGGGCAATGCTGGCTGCTGCCTTGCCCAGCAGTGGTAATGTCACAGCGATTTTCTGTCTATCATCCTCAAACCCAATATCGAGCAGCGGCTTGATGATCGACAAATATGTGTGGATATCGTACCGCTCTTGCTTGAACTTGAGTAGCTGAACGTGTGGTTTGGTCGCCATTTTCCTATTTTCCCTGTTTTTGTTCCTCCTTTAGTCTTACTCGGCCTGGGTCAAGAACCACCACTGTCCACCAGTGTTATGCTAGGTGTTTGTGGGGCAGCTTCCCGTCCAAAGAACACCTGGCCTAGTGTTGGGTTCTTTTCAAGACTGGGGCAATACTACAAATATAGGAGGAACACGGCTTAAAATCTCAAGGTATCACCTTACACGTATATTCACTAAGTGTACGCAAGGGCAATAAGGTATCTCACAATATTTCTGACTCATCAATTCTGAGGCTGCTGAATAGGGGTGAGTGTATCTCGCAGGATACGCGAAAGTCACAGTTCACAATTCAGGGTGGTACAGTTCACAGTATGATTCTAGGTGCTTCAGGGTATTTATTTATATTCAGTCTCTAGGAGCACTGGCTCCAGGTTACATGAGAGTTCTTAAGTCCAACCTTGTGATGATCACTGGGGGGGGGGGACCCTGACTTGATCTTGTTGCAGGGAGCACACGGGGAGGGGGGGGAGAGAGAGAAATTAGGTTGGCACAAGTGCAAAGGGAGGGAAGGAAGTTTGCTTAATAATAATATCACTACTTCGGGTATGGAGCCTTACTTTTATCACATTGCACTTTAAGTCACTGTCTGATCACGGTCACTTAATGATTCCACTTTTGGCACTCAACTACATGTCCTCGTACTGTTCCACACCTGAGTCACTTATAGTCCAGGTAGGTTGATATCGTCCCCCGTGGGCATGACGAAAGGCCCCGGGTGCTGGGGGCTGGGGACAGAGGTCTTGCTTGTGGGGTAGGGGCCAAACAACTCCTCCAGAAGCCTTCTGAGCCGCTTGAGGATCCATGTCACCTCGGCTGGGAGTGGGGTGGTTCTTGCCCCAGGGTGCTTTGCCACAGGAGGAGACTGCAACATCGTTGCGGGGAGGGGTCTATCAGGAGCGGGTCTTCCGCAGGGGCTGGCTGCGGGGATGATAGCCCCGGAAACACTACAGGGCCCTGCTACCAGGCTGTCAGTGGTGGACTCCCTGGCTGGAGACTGGTACTATGGCAGGTGGACATGGGAGGACGATGTGCTGGCGTAGAACGACTAGAGGTCTTCTCTCGTCTGTGGGCGTGGCAGGAGGCCTTCACCGGTGTCTTGTCCTCAGGACTGCCACCGACTCAGCGGGTAGTCCTGGTGGAGTGGCTTGAGGCGGTCTCAACAGGTGAGAAGCTTGAGGCCATCTCGTGTGAAGAACGGCTTGAGGCAGTCTAATTTGTGGGGTGGCTGGAGGCCATCTCAGTTGTGGTGTGGCTAGAGGCCATCTCGTGTGTGGAGCGGTTTGAGGCCGTCTCGTTTGTGGAATGGCTGGAGGCCATCTCAGTTGTCAAGCGGCTTGAGGCCATCTCTGTGGGGCTGTAAGGAGTGTAAGGTTCAGCTCCACCCCGATTCTGACACAGGCTGGACTGGCGAGAAGGTAGTGCGCCTGGGCTGAGGTGAACGGGTCGGGTCGGTTCCGGGGAGTAGGGGCACGTGGCTAACCAGGACTTGTGCTCATATGGTATGGACACCCAGTACTCTGCATCTAACCCTCTGTTATCGCCTTCTGGGGGTGTCGTGTCATCTTCCGCTGTTATCATATCTCCTGCAGTTACCATTTCAATATATATATATATATATATATATATATATATATATATATATATATACACACACACACCTTTTCGCTCATGGTAAGTTTTAATAAGTTTCATGTTCCACAACACATCGCCTTTCTCCCCACCCGTTACAGCCCACTGAGCGCTTCAACAAAGTGTATTCTCGGCAATTTTCACTACCCAAACATATTTGTTTTGCCACAAAACCCACATATTCCTATTCATCGATGTTTGTTCTACACGATAAGAAGAAAAAAAAAAACACTATACCTACATTAGGGCTGTGTGAATAAACATTTGGAAACATTCATCTCATTTTCCAACATCGTAACTCGGATGTTTACTGATCTATCTCTACATGTTATATACAATTGGAAAAAGAATTTTTTTTAGCTTTCGAATGGGATCATTGGAGTTTTGATACAAGGTATGGTTTTTGAGTAATGAGCGAAAAAGTAAAACACATTTCCAGGGGGGAGACCATAAATGCCCCCACCTTCCGCCCCTCTCCCAGTGACGACTCGAGCTGCCTCGAGCCACTGTCTGACTCTCTTCTTCTTCATTTCTGCAACATTCGCGGCCTCTCCTCTAACTTTTGCTCAGTTGAGCACCACCTCTCCTCCTCTAAACCTCACCTTCTTTTTCTAACTGAAACTCAGCTGTCTGAGGCAACTGACAGCAGAACCTTTTTTGTATCATCCTACTTTCTCTATACTCATTTCAAACCCAACGGTGGCTGTTGTGTATATACACGCAACGACTTATCTTGCTCTCGTGTTCCTGAACTCAGTTCTTCTGAATTCTCTATACTCTGGCTTCGGCTCTCCTGTTATTCTCTGACTAAATATGTCTGCACTGTTTACTTATCTCCTGATTCTACTGACTATCAATAGGTCTTCGACTATCTTACTTTTATAATGGAACACATTCTATCCATTTCTCCTTTCTCTGAAATCTCCATTCTACGAGATTTCAACATTCACCACCACCTTTGGCTCCCCTCTCCTTTCACTAACCCACCTGGTGAACAAGCCTACACCTTTTCCATCCTTAATGACCTAAAGCAGCATGTACAGCACCCTACACATATCCCTGACTGCCTTGGAGAGAGCTCCAACATACTTGACCTCTTCCTTACAACTAATCCTTCTGCTTACACTGTTAATCTTTTCTCTCCGTTGGGCTCCTCCGATCACGACCTTATCATCTTAACCTGTCCTATCACTCAGGTACGGCCTGCGGACTCTCCAAAGAAACGTCTCCTGTGGCACCTTGGAGATGCGGATTGGGAGGCCCTCAGGCAGTACTTCATTGATTTTCACTGGAATGATTATTGCTTCCATGGCTGGAAGCCATCTGAGTGTCCCTTGCACATTAAGGAGGGTATTCTCTCGGGCATGGAATAATACATTCCTTGCTCATTTCCTTTGACTAATGCAAGAAAGCCTTGGTTTAATCACGCTTCTTCTGATGCTGTCCGCAACAAGGACATGGCCTATAAAAGGGACCGGAGCCAACCCACCCCTGAATCACATCTTTTATACATTTCTGCCCGGAATCATGCTAAGTCTGTTCTTTGCTCTGCTAAAAATAATTTCATCTGTACAAAATGCTCTCAACTCTCCAACTCAAATTCTTCCTGCTCCTTCTGGCACCTTGCCAAAAACCTTTCTAACAACTTTACCTCACCATCCTTCCCTCCTCTTTTCTATTCTTATGGCTCTGTAGCAATTTCTCCAACTGATAAAACAGATCTCTTTGCTCAAACTGTCTTCTCTAATTCCACCGTAAACGATTCTCATGCTGTTTCTCCATCACTTCCCCCCTCTGACTTCCTCTTGGCTGCCATTAAAATGTCTTCAGCTGATGTATTTTCTGCCATCACAGGCCTCAATACTAACAACGCATATGTGCCTGATGGAGTCCCTCCTGTTGTTCTCAAGACCTGTGCTTCTGTGCTTACACCCTGCCTAGGCAAACTCTTTCGCCTTTGTCAATCAACTTGTACCTTTCCTTCTTGCTGGAAGTTTGCTCTCATTCAGCCAGTCCCAAAGAAGGGTGACCATTCCCAACTCTCTAACTATCATCCAATTGCTTTAACAACCTGTATCTCAAAAGTTTTCGAGTCTGTTCTTAATAGAAAAATTCTAAAGCATCTTTCCTATCACAACCTTCTTTCTGATCGTCAGTATGGGTTCCGTCAGGGACGCTCCACTGGCGATCATCTCACCTACCTTTCAGATTCCTGGTCATTCTCCTTTCGGGACTTTGGCGAAAGCTTTGCCATTGTACTTGACATCTCACTGGCTTTCAATCGAGTCTGGCATAAATCTTTTATTTCCAAACTGCCCACTTACAGTTTCTATCCTTTTATCTGTGCCTTCATCTATAGCTTCCTTTCTGGTCGTACTATAGCTGCTGTTGTAGACGGCATCGTTCTTCTCCTCGATCTGTCAACAGTGGTGTTCCTCAGGGCTCTGTCCTATCAGCAACTCTCTTCCTTTTATTCATCAATGACCTTCTAAGCTGTACATCTAACCCCATCCACTCATACGCTGATGACTCCACCCTTCACCTTTCCATTCTGTTCCCGCAATGTCCATCTCAACAGTTACTTCAACAAACAAGAGATGAGGCTATGACACATGTGATGTCTGACTTGGCTCGTATCTCTGACTAGGGTAAAAATAATCTTGTTTTTAATGCATCAAAGACTCAGTTTTTACACCTATCAACCCGACAAAATCTTCCACAGGTATACCCACTAACATTTAATAATATTCAGCGTAATCCTGCATCATCCTTGAACATGTTTGGGGTTTCATTTACTCAGGACTTATCTTGGAAAGATCATATTACATCTCTTGTAAAATCTGTCTCCAAGAGATTGGGTGTTCTAAGCCGACTCTGTTCCTTCTTAACCCTTCCACAATTGTTGGCTCTATACAGGGGTTTTATCTACCCCTGTTTAGAGTACAATTCTCATGTGTGGGGAGGCTCCCCACATACAGCTCTTCTCAATAGAGTGGAGTCAAAGGCCTTTTGTTTCATTAACTCTCCTCCTTTTACTGACTCCCTTCAACCTCTGTCTCTTTGTCGCACTGTTGCATCTTAATCTCTTTTCTATCGTTACTTCAATGACCACTGCTCCTCTGAACTGCCTGCATGCTTTCCTCCACCACTACGATGGGCACGTAGCACCCGTCTAGCAGCAAACTCTCATCCTTTTTCTGTCCAACTCTCTAATGCAAGAATTAACCATTACTCCCAGTCCTTCATTTATGCAACAGGTCAACTCTGGAACTGTCTCCCTCTGTTTGTATTTCCTGCTTCCTATTATCTCCAATCTTTCAAACGCAGTGTGTCCAGGAATCTTGAAATGATCGGATCTTGAATTTGGCTCTCTCTTGTATTTTGTTTTTCTCTTGGAAGGAACAATAATTGTGGGCCCATGGCCTTTGGTTTCTTCTTCCTTGCATTGAAAAAAAAAGACAACAGCTTTTATTCGGGAAGCTTTACCAAGAAACTTTTCTCGTCAGTGATACTTTTTTATCTCATTATCTTATGTACAATTTCATGGGCTTTCATTTGAGACCAGAACGGTTCTCCTACGCCTCATAATTTTCAAGAAAAATGAGAAAAACTACGGTGTACGCACGCTGTGTCATGACTGTAGGGTTGGTCCCACCTCCCTCTAAGTTCCTGCATGTATTTCACCAATTCCTTGTACACTAGATAAGCACACTATATTCACATGATTCACTGTCACTATTTATTATCGTTGAATACTCACATTTGGTGCAGGGTAGAGGCAGTGTAGTTGATTAGAAACAGTAGCACAATCGTCATTGGGCCAACAGCTGATAACGACCAAGAATGCTTCACAGACACCAAATTTCCTATTTCAAAACACCAAATCTAATCACAACAGTGCCCCAGAACTATACATAAGCACTATTGTTATAGTGAAATATGTTGCATGCCCAGGACGGGGTAATGGAGCAGATTTAAAAGGACAAGACTGCACACAACCTTCCCCACTCACAGCTCATTGGGTGCTGAAAAACATGTCCACTCTCTCACGGGTATTGGACTCACAGTTGCCAACTTATTACTTTTGACGAGAGTCAGGCAAGCTATGATGCCTCCAAATATGATGCAAAGCAACCAAAAACTTTTTTTTTTTTTGCAAATATTTTACGGTTTTATGACACTAATGGCATCAATGAGTATTCACGTGGAAAGCCCCTAGTGACGCCTAATGCGTCATGGTGTATAAATGGGTATATAAATATATATATATATATATATATATATATATATATATATATATATAGATAGATAGATACCAGTATATATATATATATATATAATTTTTTTTTATAAATAACAGAATGGAGGAAGAAAAAACAAATGAGTGAAAAAAAAAAAAATCCATACACCAGATTACTGGCATCCTCTGTTCATAAAATATCTGTAACAGTTAGACTTGAACAGCTGTGGGTTGAAATTTGAAGGGAAACAACTCTGGGGAAGCGAGTTCCAGAGAGATGCAGTTCGGGGAATGAAAGAATTCTGATAGGCAGAAGTTCTGCAATATGGCTGAGTGACATTCCAGTCATGAGCGCTACCAGATGCCCGTGTAGCATGAGGGAAGGCATGGAGAGGTGGCACCATGGACGCAACTTTGTCTGAGCATTTGCCAAAAAAATTTCTGTAAAATAATGCAAGGGAGGCAACATTCCTTCTTACATGCAGGGGAGGTAGTTTATATGTAATGACAGGGTTGCTGATGATTCTAACAGCTTTGTTCTGAATTTTGTCTAGTTGTCTTAATGCAACCTCTCCACAACCATTCCACAAAGATGAGCAATATTCAAGCTGAGAGAGCACATGACTCTTATAAATTATAGTTAACTGCTCATCGGCGAAGAAGTTAAGGACTCTATGCAATAATCCAAGTTTCTTTGAGGCGGTTTTAGCAAGTGACCTGACATGAGAGGTCCAACTGAGGGCACTGTTAAGTGAGACGCCAAGAATTTCAATACTTTTGGAGATGGGAATATTAGTAGCACTGAAGGTAATGTACGAATCTAGCAATATCTGTCTATTAGTAAACTGTATATATTTAGTTTTAATAGCATTAAAAGAGACAAGGTTGTTTTGTCCCCATTCACTGATCATAGATAGATCTTGATTTATGGAGATGGCTGTACTGAGTTGAGAGGTAGAGATATTAGACTTTGTAAATGGGTGTCTGAGCGTGAATGAACTATGTAGTGTTGAGTCATCTGCTTATGAGTGAATGGGATTGTGGGTGACAGATAAGAGATCATTAATATGAACCAGAAATAGGGTTGGCGCCAGAACTGATCCCCGCGGCACGCCGGTGTTAATTGAGTGGAAATCGGAATATGCATCATCTACTTTTACTCTTATTTTCCTGTCACTAAGATATGAAGAAATCAAAGGAACAAAAGACGTTAGTCCATAGCAAGGGAGTTTGGACAGCAGGGAACGGTGCCATACTCTGTCAAAAGCTTTAGAGATATCAAGAGCTACTGCATAAGTTTCTTCAAAAAGATCAATTGATTCATGGATGGTATGAGTTATGAGATTGAGTATGTCAATGGTGGATCTTTCGTGGCAAAAACCGTATTGTCTATCGCTAATTAAGTTGTTGGATTCAAGATGTTTAACAATGTGCTTATTAAGTAAAGTTTCAAATACCTTACCAAGAGAAGATGTGACAGCTATTGGTCTGTAATCGGAGGGGTCAGACGAACTTCCTTTCTTCGGAATTGGGTGGATATTGGCTTCGTTCCATGAATTTGGGAACAGAGAAGTACGTATGCATAGTCTGAATAATTTAGCTAAGACAGAGGCAAGTTCAGGGGAACACTTTTTCAAAACAATTGGCGGAATTCCATCTGGGCCTGGAGCTTTGTTGGTAGGTAAATTGTCTAGGATGGATTTTATGTATCTTGTCTGTATTTTAAGTGGGGCAATTTCGGGAGAATCAAGTTCCAGTACTGGGACATTCTGGCTGCTATCGTCTATGGTAGAGTTTTTGGCAAAGGTACTGGCAAAGATATCTGCTTTCCCATGCGGGTCATTTGTAATGTTGCCATCTGAAGATTTTAGTGGGGGAATGGAAGATGACTTGTTAAAGTTATTATTGAAAAAATTAAGAGTTGACCAAAATATTCTATTCTCATTAGGGTTGTTAAGTAGTTTTGATGTTTGCTTTTGAAGAAAGTTTGATTTAGATAGATATAATACAGCTTTTGCATGATTTCTAGTAATTTTAAATTGGGAGAGTGATTCAGATGTTTTTTATTTTAAGTATGAGTTATATGCTAATGACTTTTGGGCTGTTGCTCTGGCACAGTTGCCATCAAACCATTTTGGGGAGTTCGATCATTTAGTAAACTGTTGACTTGGTATGAATAAATCCATACCAGCTAGTATTAAGTCACAAATGTGGGACTGGGTAGAACTGGGATCACTAGAGAAGAAAGACTGCCATGGAATGACAGCAAGATAGTTTAAATCCATCCCAGTCTGCCCTATCAAAGTGCCATCAGGTCACCCTGACAGGTTCAGAATGGGGAGGTGTGGAAGGGTTAACTAATGAGGCTTTGATGAGATTGTGGTCAGAGGATCCAAGTGGTGACAGTACCTCTATCCTGTATTTGTCAAGAATAAATCCAAGAGATGGGCATTATGGTCAGGATTATCAGGTATACTGGTTGGTTGCTTTACCAAGTGGGTGAGATTAAACGATTCCGCAAACAGCTCGCACTCTAGACCAGCATCGTCAGTCCGGGCAGAATGCGATAACCATTCAACATTATGTATGTTAAAATCACCCAAAATGGCAATTTCGGTGCCAATGGCAAGGTTAAGGTTACACAACTGAGTGGATTTGGAATCAAATACACTGGGTTCTGAAGAAGCATTGGGGGAACGATAAACTACACAAATATATTTGGTAATGTTTTGACAATTTAGTTTATATAATGAGTAATCAAAACTGGATGAAGTGAAGTTTAAAATAGTGTCAACTGCATATTGGGATTTGATATAAGAACAGGTGCCACCCTTGTTGCGGAAATTTGTAAGGAGATGGTAACCAGGAAAACAAAATGGAGATATATCGGTAGAGGGTGAGACTTGTGGTTCCGTAAGGAAAAGGGCCAAAGGGGATATGGACTGAAGGAAAAAATGAACTGAGTTTAAATTTGTGGTAAGGCCGCAGATGTTGGTAAAGAATAAGGCCGCACTGTCGCTTCTTCGCCGACGAGCATTCCCGGAAATAGCAACAGTCACTGCTGGCACAGTTGCTTGATGGCGACCGGGAGGACCCTGTGCCTCCAGCCCTACCCTGCCGGTGGTGGCAATCCGAGGTACCACCTCATTTGATAGTAAGATTGCAGCGGCCATTACTAAAGACGTGAATAGAGGGTGTGATATGTTATACGCATGTAGTGTGGTGTAGACAGTTGAAGGTAGAGGTATTATGAGAGCATGCTGGCCTACTCTCTGTGTAAATGATGCACTGAAAATGTCCAGCAAAGGGAGATGGTCAGGATCAAGTCCTGAGGGCTGGTGAGACGGGAGCTCCAGCTCTCCCTATCACCAGCTTGCCATCAACCTCGGGAGTACTGCCCCGTTCGACTGGTGCTACAGTCTACTCCACAGATATATATATATATATATATATATATATATATATATATATATATATATATATATATATATATATGAGAGAGATAGTTTGTCTGCCTGTCCGTCTGTCCTCTATGGAAATAGGTGAGATGTATGTACTGTAGAACTCTTTCAATATCTCCGAAAGGTGTAACTTCTTGCAGCAAATTTCAGCGTTTTAGATGAGTACATTATATATGCTAAAGTGGCACCTGTGGTAGCCAAGATTATAATTAATGAGAAGTACTCAAGTCAACATGGTGGAAAGGTGACAGCCAATTACAGCTGATTTTTTTACGTCTGTAACCATATTAATAGGTACGGTGGTTTGGATGGGTGGATGGATTGGTGGGATGGGTGGATGGATTGGTGGGTGGGTGGGTAGGGTTGGTGGGTTGGTGGGTAGTGGAAAGATAGATCCATGGTAGGAACAGGTCCATGGAGAATATAACCCTGAGGAAATGGGCCCAAGGATGAAGTGGGAACCCGAGGGGCTTCTCCCACAAGTATTGGCCATTCAGGGTCCCAAGTAATGCAGTATCATAGGGTTTTACCCAGGCAACGCCGGGTACCCCTTCTAGTAAATCACTAAAAATAGGGTGTTATGGAATCATCCAAAGCAACATAGAATACAACTCTCCCATCCCTCCACAATAAATTCATAAAACGCACGTGTTAAGGAACCATCCAAAGCAACAAAGAATATGACTTTCCCATTCCTCCACAATAACTCGCCAAAAATCAGGTGATACAGATCCCCAAAGCAACCCAGAAGAGGATCCGAATCCCACCTCTGATAATAAATCACTATGAGGCAGTTGTTACAAAAACTTCAAAGGAACTTATAAATACGAGTCCGAATCCCACCTTTGCAGAATAAATCGTTAAGGAACAGGTGTTATGATCCCGAAAGCAACATGGGATACGACCATCCCATCTCTGCAAAATAAATCACTAAAGATCAGGTGTTAGGTTATCATCTAGGGCAACACAGAACTCCGACCCTCCAAAAGGCACGACTACATTACATAGGAATATATATTTCATGTAGCTGTATATCATTAATTGGGTGGGATTAAGAGGAGAGAAGGAGGGCATGGAGTAATTAATGTCTCCACACTCACTTCTAAAACCGCATTAAGAGAGAGAGAGAGAGAGAGAGAGAGAGAGAGAGAGAGAGAGAGAGAGACGCATCCAGCTGTAGGATGCCAGAAGCTTAGAAGATGAAAGTTATTCTTATTTGTTTGGGTTCATTTACTTCTCTTGTTAGATGTGTTTTTTGTGACATGTACACACTATATATATTTATATCCCATTGGAGCCCAGTGTCCCCAGTATTGGACAGAACTGGGAATTTTTAAACCTTAATAAAGTAGGGAACCCCCGGGTAGGGATCTATGAGCTTCGCGACTATGAGCCGATAGGCGGAGGGCGGTACGCCTACGACCCTCCCTGAACAGTGCCTCACCCAGCAACTCTGGGATCCAATGGGTTAATGGCTGACAAATCTATCAGTTCTTTAACCCATTGGAACCCAGTGTCCCCGGTATTGGACAGAACTGGGAAGTTTCAAACTTTAATAAAGTAAGGAACTCCCGGGTAGGGACCTATGAGCTTTGCGACTATGAGCCAATAGGCGGAGGCGGGTATGCCTAGGACCTTCCCAGAACAGTGCCTTGCCCAGCAACTCGGGGCTCCAATGGAATATATATATATATATATATATATATATATATATATATATATATATATATATATATATATATATATATATATATATTGTTACGGAACAGAGAAAGATGATGTACACTTTAAGTGAGAATACTAAAAATCACTACTGTCCCGTAAAGTTCCGGGTTCAAAATAAAAGAGTCAGGTAAAATTACAAGTTAGAGTTTAATGCTCAAACTAACAACAAAACATTCAGGACTCATAAGGACAATGTAATGGCAAAAAACAGGTTAAATATATGGTTAACTGCAATAGCCTCTATTAACATGAAATTAGCAAGAGTAAATTTACCTAAGTCAGCCCTGATAAAATGAAAATACACTGGGTAATGCTCAGTTAATGCAAGATAAATTATTACAGATACAAATAATATTAATGATGACTGATATAAAGAACGTTACATGAATAACAAAACCTCACTAGGCCCAAGAATTAACCTTATGCTACACAGTACAAGAAAAAATGCAACAACACTTATACTCAAATTACACAGCTGCTAGATGGCTGGAGACTTCCTGAGCACTCAATAATAACTGTACAGGGGAGGACAGAGATGTGAACAAAATAAGGAGTAGATCTAAGTGGCAATGATGTAGAGACTGAGCTCATTATATAGGGGCCAGCAGAGCTTGATACAACTTGTAAGAAGGACGCGCAAATGAAGCCATGGGGACAAAGAGTTGACAATCCCGCACTGAATAACAGAAAGGACGACTTACTCTACTATAACGGTAGAAGGGGGGGACTGAGGCAGAACACGCTCGTGATCAAACAGGCAGCACACTGTACGTTAGAATTACACAAAGGATGATGAACTCATAGGCTATGTAACAATATATATATATATATATATATATATATATATAGATAGATAGATAGATATATAGATAGATAGATAAATAGAAATATAGATATTTTATGAATATGGACGGTTTAAACACGGTATTCATGTCACATATCTAGTATCACCATATGACAGTGTAGACTGCATTGGTGGTGTGGCAGAGGGCCGGATGCTACAATGTAAAAATGAGTTACACCCTTCAATCTGAGTGACTTAAAGACAAAGCTGATAGCTGGCCAGTGTCTGGGAAGATATGGCTAATATGAATTCAATACCTGAATCTTTCTCTGCAGGGCACTCTAGTCGTGGCCTACCAAGAGAGCTGCCACTACAACAAGAAGTACTTCGAGAGGCCCCATGACTTTTACCCTGAGCACTTCCTGGATGACCATGGCAAGTTCATTTCAAAGAAGGAAGGATTCTTGCCTTTCTCCATAGGTAAGAGACAGTTTTATGGGTCTATTACTTGTTTGTTCAGATTACCATTCTTTCACTCTGACTTGCCCCTTTTCATTCTTTTCTACCATATTTCACAATGTCCAATAGCATGAAAATACACTGATACGGTTCTACATCCTTTCTATACCGTTTTTCGCAACAGCATCCTTGTCAGGACACAAATATAACACACAACATAAGAGCTAGCCACGTGTATATATATATATATATATATATATATATATATATATATATATATATATCTATATATATATATGTAATATAGAGGTTGGAAGAAAGCTGTGCCGAAGCTCGAGAGATCTAGAGGGAGACAGCAATGCACATTCTGGCAAGGGAATGTTTCACACAGCACAAATACTAAGTTGACTTCACTGATGTATGAAAGTATGCAATTAGTCAAACAATGAAGCCCTTGGAAGAACTGAGTTTAACTATGTTCAATTCATATTATGTGTACAGCCCAGCTCCATTAGTCTTTATAATATTCTCCATTATATTTAGTATATTACAATTGGCTATGCACAGAATGCAAGCATGGATTGCAAACTTGGAATCAGTATTTGCAGGAGGAAGAGTGAATATTCAAGTGAGATCTCCTGAGTGAAATGTGTATACTATGTATATATTTGTAAATTATATATACAAAGAAAAAAAAGTGAAGGAAAATTATGGGGTAACATATTATATAATATTAATCTAAATATGCATAAATGATAAACTGATATATATATCTATATATATATATATATATATATAGATATATATATATATATATATATATATATATATATATATATATATATCTGGAGCCTCTGTGGTAAAGTGTGCGTTTTCGTACACTGAAGAATGAGGGTTCGCGCCCCGCCAGGGTAATAAACTTTGGGAGCGTTCTTCTGGCCATGTAATACATTGGCGGACGCAAGGGGTGCTGTGGTTGAACCAGTGTCACATACTGTAAAGTATGCTTGCACCCAGTAAGCTTGTGCGGGCCGATTACACTTGGTTCACAGCCTACACACACATCCAAATCCACTCCACCACAACAATTACACTTACAAGCACTTCTCACCCAACATACAATTTCTACTAGACAGTCTAAGCCACCTGGTAGAGATACATTGGCTGTATCGTCCCGAATTCGGTTGGGATAGGCTGGTTCTGCAGTGGACACTCAAACAGCTGACGAGATGATATATATATATATATATATATATATATATATATATATATATATATATATATATATATATATATATATATATTTATATATATATATACATAGATATATATAGATAGATGGATATATATATATATATATATATATATATATATATATATATATATATATATATATATATATATATATATATATATATATATATATATATATGTATATATATATATATGTGTGTGTGTGTGTGTGTGTAGGTATATATATAAAATGGGTACAATACACATAACTGATTCTTACTATTGTCTTGGCATAGTACTGCCGTTATATTACCATTGTATAAATGCATATATACATTATCACAATAATGCAGTGTTTAGTTTTTATTACAATGTATTTACTCCATGCAATGTGTTATGATTCTACAATATTATTTTCTCTATACTATATTGTGATGAATACCATGTATTAGTAAGTTATGACAGAATGTGTAATTTGTTACAACATGCTGTCGTAGGAACACCAGCTTGGCGTGACTGAGCGGTATCAGGACACTAAATTATAACACACTACATAATAGCTAATGACGTATATATTATTAATATGTAATATAGAGGTTGGAAGAAAATCGTGCCTAAGCTCGAGAGGGATAGAGGAAACAGCGAAACACATTCTGGCAAGGGAATTTCTTACACAGCACAGTATGAGGCCTGATGGAAAACTCCACAAGTGTGGAAACACATGCCCTCACGCATGACCCAACCAGTCATATACAGGGTAGATTGGAGAGACAGGGCAGAAGAGGTTAGGACAGAGAAGAGACATGGTGGGAAAGGCAGGAACAAAGTGCATGGAGTTAGCAAACATAAACCGCTCTCGCCTCAGTACTGCTCTTGTGAGATACTTCCTCTGAAATGAAACTACAGTCAAACCCCAAACTCATCTTTATTCCTCATCGAACACATTTTTGGAAACGCTCGGCGACGGCTACGATATCCTATCCTAGCGTTAATGTTGTTATAATTCATTATTCAGGATGGAATGATGATAATTTCACGCCAAGTTAGAGAAAAAGGAGTATTGTAATTATACAGGGTGGTCCATATCTTAAGCTCCTATTCCACTCGGCTGGATAATTTATTGTGTGTTGCAGAGACGGCTCAGTCATTGTTATCAATGATCAGTCCTGCTCCATGTATTCATTCTCTTTTTTCACTCACAGCCACACCCACACCAGGAGACTGAGCCAACCCCACAATACATAAGATACCGATTTAAGAATCACATTATTCACCCTGTATTGCATATTATATATGCAGTATTGCCTCCTATTCATTTATTATTTTTAGTATGGACACAGTATACATAATTAACATATAAGAAACATACTATCTAGGAACAATTCTTTAGGGATTTATTCTGCATAATACACTTAAATATTCTCTTCTACAATATGTTACTTCTGCCTCTTAAGATTTTTGACCAGATGAGGTACTTTTATATTTTCCCATTGCTCGCTCTCTCTCTCTCTCTCTCTCTCTCTCTCTCTCTCTCTCTCTCTCTCTCTTTCTCAATAGATTTTTCAAACTGAAAGGCGGCTAGATAAGGCTTCCATTAATCCCTCTGCCACTTAAGGCCTTTGTAAACTGCATATAACAGCTTGGTGGTAACAAGAACAAAATCAATTAAAAACAAGAAAGAGCACTTTCTGGCAACACCTGCGCCCACCACCTGGTCGGAACACCTGACTTTGAAATGTGGCTTTGAACTTTGACACAGTACTCTCAAAATCCAGTTACTTCATTCTTACCTAACTCTCAGTCCTTCCACCAAGTAATGAGATAAAAGCTGACTGAATTTACTTTATAGTGACCCTAAACTATGACCTTTCCCTTTGATCTTGATCTTTGACTGACCTTTCTCAAATATCAGTCTCTTTATCTTCGTTTTAACCTCAACCCTGCCACAAAGCTTATTCTACATCGCAAACTGTTTAAAAGTTAACCTTACCATATGGCCTTGACTTTTGATCTATTGTTCTCAAACAGTAGGTCATTCTCTTGGGTGATCCTCAACTCATCCACCAACATTAATTCAGATCAGGTAAAAAATGGTAGATTTATTTTGTTTACACTCAGACATGCAGTTTAGAATTAGCCCTTGCCTTGTGACCTTGACCTTTAGCTGACTGTTCTTAAAACTGAATTCCATCGATTTTATCTGACTTTCAACCCTTCTGCTTTAAATCAGATAAAAACTGCTTGAGTTGTCTGTGCCCACTCACCTTGTCCTTTGACCTTTCCCTGTTACCTTGACCTTTTACTGATTTTTTTTTTCTCTCTCTCTCTCTCTCTCTCTCTCTCTCTCTCTCTCTCTCTCTCTCTAAATCTAATGTCCAGTTTCTTGCCTTACTGTACATAACCCTTCCACAAAATTTGATATAAACCTGATCAAAGCTGCTGCAGTTGACTTTGCCTAGTGACCTTGACCTTTGACTCATTGTTCTACAAAATACGGTTACTCCAAGTCTGACGCTTAACCCTTCAGCCAAGTTTGGTTAAAATTAGATCAAAACTGTTTGGGGTATTTTGTTAGCACACACACACACACACACACACACTGCACAGCAGCGTCAGTCAACACGTCTGTCTCCTTCCTCTGCACTGGCCACCCTTGGCCACTACTGGCCATACCTAAATTGTATCTTTATATGAGTCAAGCTTTGTACTTGGTTAAACTAAATGGTGTTCTAATGTAGTAGAGCAAGTTTAAGCAAAAGTGTTGTCCAAATAACAGAATACAGCCAATTAGTGCAGGAATGAACTAATCAAGCTTTAAGCTGTTTCGTTTACCTCAGGCGAATACCAAGGTCATACATACTTGTAAGTAGAATTTTTTCTTAGTAATACCACAAGATGACCACAATCTTTAGTAAAGCAAATATGGAAGGAGTTAAGAGAAGGTAGAAAACAGTATGGTGATTACTAGATCTGGATGAAATGGAAAAATATAGCAAACTAGCAGAGACGATGTACATATTGGAGAGGGCATTTCAGAATAAAATGGATGAAATTAAGAAGTAATTCTGCAAGCAGCAGGAGGGAAATGAAAAATAAGCAAAGGAGTTAAACAAGAAAGATATAACAGTAGATGAGCTGTCAGTTCAGGTGGGTTCACTTAGATGGAAGATTAGTGAAATGGCAAGTACAGTTGTCAACCATGAGAGTATTATGGAGGAATTCAGAAATGTTATAGAGACAGTTAGGCAAGCAAGCAGTCTGATAGACCAAAGCAATGATAGTGAAGAGAAGATAACCCAGGTGAAAGAAGTGATGCAAACTTACAAACATGATGTGGAAACTATGTATGCTGAAATGGTGAAATTAAAGGATTAGAAACACGAGTTGAAGAAAAAAAGCATTAGAAAAGAAGTGAAAAAAAATATTCAGAACAACCCCAAATTAGTAAAAGATTCTGCAGATATCAACAAATCTATTGTAATCACTGGTATAGATGACGAAAAAAACATTCAAGATACTAAAAGGAGATGGCAAATATAATGAGCATATTGAAGGAAGTATCAGAGGAAATCTGTAATAAAGACATAGAGGAACACAAAAGGTTAGGGAAATATGAGAGAAGTAATTCAAGGTCCCTGAAAGTAACCTTCCAGAGTGTGAACATTGTGGAGGAAATACTAAAAAATGGAAACAAACTCATGGAAAAAGAGGAATTTTAAAAAGTATGGATAAAAAGATGCCTAACTCAAGAGGAATTGGGAATAATAAAAGAGAAGAGAGAGGAGGCAAAAACAAAGAAAAAGGGAAGATCAGAGGAAGAGAAGTGGACACTTTTTCAATGCAATTGGACTGCAGGTACGAATGTGGTACATAACCAACAGGGAATAAAAATGAGGAAGGTAGTAGACTCTAGTTATGACAGGCATGTAAACAGGATGATTAAGTTAATGTACTGCAATGTAGATGGAATGATATCTAAATTATTAGAGATAAAAGATTATACCATAGAAAAGGAGCCACATATTATATGCTTAACTGAAACAAAATTAACCCCGAACATATCAAACGATACCCAAAACTCAGAGAAATACAATATATGAAGAAGAGACAGAAATTTAACAAAGGGAGGAGGAATTATAATCTTAACAAAGAAAAATCTACAAGTCAAAGAAATAAAACTAGATTTACCCTCACAAGTGGAACTGATTGCATTGGAGATTAACACATCTGAGGGGAATTTAATTGTGGCAAATTTATACATGCCACCCAAAACAAACACTTGGGAAATAAGCGAATATGAAGACCCGCAGAAAGGACAATTCAGAGTTTAAGAACATTACTACATAGAATGGAAGGGAAATCGGAAAGAATTTTATAAACTGGAGATTTTAATGCAAATATCAATAGGAATACACTACATGTAAAAAGCCATGATAGCTGCTGGAATCAAAAACTCCTAGATCTAGAGCAGGAGTTTTTCTTAACACAGCATTTAAAGGAAAACGCTGGAAAAAGTGGACTTGATGATCCATCAGTACTACATCTTATATTTACAAAGCAAGAAAATGAAATTGATAATATGATGTATCACCCTCTATTTGGCCAAAGCAACCATGCAGTATTAAAGTGCAACTTCAGGGTTGCATATGACGTTACCAGAAATGAGAGTTACAAAAAGAGTCTAAACTACAGAAAAGGCAATATCATGACATGAAGAAGTACTTCTTAGAAATAGATTGGGAAAAAGAGTTTAGAGGACAAGATTTAAATATTATATATAGAAAATTCTGTGATCTTTATGAAATAGGAGTGCAAAATTACATCTCTCAGCACAAAAAAAAAAAATGAAAATAGAGAAATGGTTTAATACAGAATGTAAGGAAAATCAAAAGAAAAAAGAGACTTCCCGTGAAATAGATACAGAAGATACAATAGTGAGTGAGCATATAACAACTATAAGCAGGCATGAACTGATAATACAAAGATAAGGAGGGAAACTCAGAGACAGTTTGAGGAATACATTATAAATGAAAGTAGTGATCATCCTAAGCTATTTTACAGCTACACCCGAAGCAAAACCAAAAAGAAAGATAAAATACAATCCGTTTCGAATGAGGGGATCATTTATACACAAGACAAAGATATTTGTAAAGCACCAAATAAAGACTTCCAGTCAGTTTTTATAAAATAAAATAATTTTGAAAGAGACGTTATGGAAGAAGCATGCCCACACGTATTACCAGATATACAAATATCAGAAAAAGAAGTACAGAAAGTTAAGTAATTTAGACAAAGGAAAAGCATAAAGTCCTGATGATTTCAAGATGGATAGTACCTGAATGTGCAAAAGAGTTAAGCAGACCATTGTATTTAATATTCAAGGAATCCTTAGGTCAAGGTAAACTACCTGATGTTTAGAAGAAAACAAACACTGTTCCCCTGTTCAAGAAAGGGAATAGATAGAGTCCACTCAACTACCGACCAGTACCAAGTACTAGTATTGTAAGATACTAGAAAAGCTGATAAGAAAAGTTTGGATAAACCATCTAGAAGAACACAGTATGATAACGGAGAGGCAGTTCTGTTTTAGATTAGGAAAATCATGTGTTACTAACCTATTTAGCTATGACAGAGTCTCCGAAACAGAAAAGAGAGGGATGGGTGGACAGTACCCATTAAGATCTCAAGAAGGCATTTGACAGAGTACCACACCAAAGACTTTTATGGAAACTGAACCATCAAGGAGGTATCCAAGGCAACCTGTAAAGTTGGATCCAGGAGGTTCTCATTAAAAAGGAAAAGAGACCAGTACTAAGGGGAAATAACTCATCATGGAAGGAAGTGACTAGCAGAGTTCCACAGGGCCCAGTGCTGGCATCAATTATGTTTTTTGTATACATAAATGATACAGACAGTAACAATGGAAATGGAAGCTATCTAAATATGTTTGTGGATGATGCAAAAATACAAAGGAAAATTACTACCACAAATTCTTGGAAAGAGCTGCAAGAAGAATTAAATCAGCTTCATGAATGGAGCAATAAATGGCAAACGGAATTTAGTGTGGACAAGTGTCATGAAATTAAGTTTGGTAAAAGTGAGAAAAGACCAGACTGGGATTATAAGTTAGGAAGATGAACTCTACACATATCAGAGAAAAGGATCTAGGAGTGATTATCATTAACAGACTATCTCCAGCTGACCACATCAGTGAGAGGGTACATAACATGTATACATTGCTTGCAAATATGGGAATAACATACACATAAATAAATGAAGACATATTGAGAAAGATAATAACATCATTCATCAGGCCAACCGTGGAGTATGCATAAGTAGTCTGGACTCCTCATCTCAATAAACATATAGATAAGACTGAAAAAGTAGAAAGGGCAGCTACAAGATGGGTACCAAGCATAAGGGATCTAAGCTACGAAGAATGACTAGAAAATGTGAATCTACCAACATTACAGGAGAGAAGGAAAAGGGGAGACATTATGCTTACAAATGCATCTCGGGAAAAAAGAAAATATACAAAAATGAATATACAACCTATGGGGAAGCATCAGCAAAAGGACACTGCTAAAAGCTACAAAAATGGAGAGGCGATGAAGACGTAAGGAAATTCAGTTTCCCAAATAGGATATTTGATCAGTGGAATGCAGTACCGAATGAAATATTGTGTCAAAACTATTCATAAATCTAAGGATATGTATGATAAAAATGGTTAAAAATACGGGAGAGTACGAGCTTGACTCATTCCTGTAAAAATAGTTAGTTAAGAACATACACACACACACACACACACACACACACACACACTAATAAACTGGAGAAAACTTTTCAAAGTGAAATAGATGAAATTAAGAAGGAATTACGCATGCAGAAGGAAGGAAATGAAAAATAAGTAATGGAATTAAACAAAAAAGACACAACAATAGATGTGCTGTCAACAGAGACAGTTTCACCAAGAAGGAAGACTAGTGAAATGGCAAGTATAGTTGTCAACCATGAGAGTATTATGGGAGCGTTCAGAAATGATACAGAGACAACTAGGCAAGCAAGCAATCTGATAGACCAAAGCAGTGATACTGAAGAGAAGATAACCCAGGTGAACGAAATGATGTGAAGTTGCAAAGATGAAGTAGAAACTACATGTGATGAAATGGTGAAAGTAAGGAAAGACTTAGAAACAAAAGTCGAAGTAAAGAGCCTTAGAAAGGAACTGAACGAAATCATTACAAATAACCCAAAACTGGTCAAAGAACAGCAGATATGAACAGATCTATAGTAATCACTGGTATAGACGAAGTAGAAATAAAAAAAAAATCGAGACAAAAAGGAGATGACAATTATAATGAACATATTGAAGGAAGTATCAGAGGAAATCTGTTATAAAGACAAAGAGGAACACAAAAAGCTAGGGAAATATGAGAGAAGTAATTCAAGGCCCCTGAAAGTAACTTTCCAGAGTGTGAACACTATGGAAGAAATACTAAAAAATGCAAACAAACTCATGGAAAAAGAGGAGTTTTAAAAAGTATAGATAAAAAAATGCCTAACTGAAGAGGAATTGGGAATGCTACAGGAGAAGAGGGAGGGAAAAGAAAGGATGAAAGATCAGAAGATGAGTAATTTGTTTGCAATGAAATTGGATTGTACTGTAGGTACGAGAGTGATACATAACCAACAGGGAATGAAAAGAGGGAAGGCAGTAGACTCAAGCTATGGCAGGTATGTAAAGAAGATGATTAAGTTGATGTACTTAAATGTAGATGGAATAGTGTCTAAATTATTACAGTTGAAAGATTATACCAAAGAAAAAGAGCCCAAAGATATCAAACGATACCCTAAACTTAGAGGAATACTGTACAATATATGGGGAAGAGACAGACATTTAAGACGAGAAAGAGCAATTATAATCTTAACAAAGAAAAATCTACAAGTCAAAGAAATCGAACTACACATACCCTCACAAGTGGAACTGATTGCAGTAGAGGTTAACATGTCTGAAGGGAAAGTAATTGTAGCAAATTTATACATGCCACCCAACGCAAACTCTTGGCAAAAAGGCGAATATGAAGACCTGGCAGAAAGTACAATTCAGAGTTTAAGATCATTACTGCATAGAATGGAAGGGGAATATAAAACAATTATATTAACTAAAGATTTCAATACAAATATAAATTGGAATACCCTAATGTAAGAAGTCATGAAAGCTGTGGGGATCAAAAGCTACTGGATCTTGTGCAGGAGTTTTTCCTAACACAGCATGCAAAGGAAAACACCAGAAAAAGAGGACTTGATGATCCATCTATACTAGATCTTATATTACTAGGCAAGAAAATGACATTAACAATATAATGTATCACTTTGCATTCGACAAAAGCGACCATGCAGTAGTAAGTTAAAATTTCAGGATTGTATGTGGCATAGTTAACAGTAATGAGAGTTACAAAAAGTACGTAAACTACAAAAAGGGCAACTACCATGACCTAAAGAGGTACTTCTTAGAATCAGATAGGGAAAACGAGCTTACAGGATAGGATTTAAATATTATTTGTAGAAAATTCTGTTAATTATATGAAACAGGAGTCCAAAATTATATCCCTCAGCACAAGAAACAGAAATAAAAGAAAGGAATGGTTTAATACAGAATGTAAAAAATCAACAGAAATGAGATTTACTGTGGAGTAGATACAGAAGACACAATAATATGACGGCATATAACAACTATAAGCAGGCAAGATGATTATACAGGGATAAGGAGAGCTCACAGACAGTTTGAGGAAGACATTATAAATGAAAGTAGTGATCAACATAAACTAATTTACAGCTACATCCTAAGCAAAGCTAACGTTAAAGATAAAACGCAGTCTGTTACGGACGAGGGGATCATCTATACACAAGAGAAAGATATTTGTGATGCACTAAATAAAAATTTCCGATCAGTTTTTACAGAAGAAAATAATTTTGACAGATGAGATGGAACATTCCTGCCCATACATATTACCATATATACAAATATCAGAAAAAGTAGTCCAGGAAGAGTTAAGTAAATTAGACAAAGGAAAAACATAAGATCCTGACGAAATTTCAGGTTGGGTGCTACATTGAATGTGCAGAAGAGTTATTCAAGGAATCCTTATGTCAAGGTAAACTACCTGGTATTTGGAAGAAAGCAAACATTGTTCCCCTATTCAAGAAAGGGAATAGACAGAATCCACTCAACTTCCGACCAGTATCACTGACCAGTGTTGTAATTACGATACCAGAAAAGCTAATAAGAAAGGTTTGGGTAAACCATCTAGAAGAACAGAGTATGATACATTAATATAAAAGGCAGTTCGGTTTTAGAAGGGGAAAATCATGTGTTACTAATCTATTAACCCCCGTCTCGCTAATTTATATCAACCCAAGTACCTTCCCTGAGTAATTTATTTGGACTTTTTATATTAACATTAAGTTGATTTTTTGCCATCAGATGAAATGTTTCTGAGCTCGAACTCTTCATCATCCTCGTCTCTTTGTAATTTATGCTCTTGGGAGTGTGTGAAGGCGGTGATAAGTCATCAGCACTGTGAGAGGTAGACGGGCGTGAATCCGCCATTGCTAGGTTACAAACAAGAACTGAATTACTAAATATGCGGCATTTGGGAACTGAGGTGTGGCATGGTTTGGCAACAGAGCTGATGATTTAGAGGGAGACTCAGCATTCCCATGGAAACCACTGACGCTTTCTCGTGCTTGAAATTTTGGCACAGAGACCCATCGGCTCCTGTGAGGCGATCAGCGTGGCCAGGGATGGCCTGCATATCTGAATGACTAATAATGGGGTATTTGGCAACTGCGATGTGGCAGGGTTTGGCAACAGCCCTGATGTTACTGAAGGAGACTAAACGTTCCCATGGAAACCACTGACGTTTCCTCGTGCTTAAAATTACGGAGCCAAAACCCAACTCATCGCCTCATATGAGGCGATCAGTGTGGCCAGGGGTGGCCTGCATAGCACCTAATATGAGGCGATGAGCACTGCTGGTGTTAAGCTACCATGACAGAGTCACAGAAACATTGCAGAGGAGAAGGATGGGTGGACAGTACCTATTAAGATTTCAAGGAAGCATTTGACACAGTACCACACCAAAGACTTTTTGGAAACTGTACCATCAAGGAAGAATCCAAGGCAACCTGTAAAGTTGGATGCAGAAGGTTCTCAGAAAAATGGAAATGAGAACAGTACTAAGGGGAAATTTCTCATCATGGAGGGAAGTGACTAGCGGAGTTCCACAGGGCTCAGTGCTGGCATCAGTTACCTTTTTACTACATATAAATGACATAGTAACATTGGAAATGGAAGCCATCTAAATATGTTTGCGGATCATGCAAAATACAAAGGAAAATTACTAACACAGATTCCTGCAGAGAGCTATAAGAAGAATTAAGTAAACTTCATGAATGGAGTAATAAATGGCAAATGGAATTTAGTGTGTGCAAGTGTCATGTAATTAAGTTTGGTAAAAGTGGAGAAAGACCAGACTTGGAGCATAAGTTAGGAAGTTCAACTCTACACACATCAGAAAGGAAGAAAGACCTAGGAGTGATTATCAAAACAGACTATCTCCAGCTGACCACATCTGTGAGAAGGTACGTAACATATATACACTGCTTCCTAATACGAGAATAGCTTTCACATATATAAATGAAGACTTACTGAGAAAGATAACATCATTCACAAGACCAGCCTTGGAGTATGCATCAGTAGTCTAGAATACTCATCTCATAAAACACAAAGATAATACTGAAAAAGTACAATGGGCAGCTAAACTGGGTACCAAGCTTAAGGGATCTAAGCTACGAAGAAAGACTAGAAAAATCGAGTCTACCAACACTACAGGAGACAAGGAAAAGAGGGGACATGATTATGCTATATAAATGCATCACAGGGAAAGAGAAAGTAGGCATAAATGAGTATATAACCTATGGGGAAGCATCAGCAAGAGGACACTACAAATAACTACACAAAAAGAGAGGCGCTCAAGACGTAAGGAAATTCAGTTTCCCAAGCAGGGCAACTGATCAGTGGAATTCACAACCGAATGAAATAGTGTGTGCCAAAATAATTCATAAAATAATTATATGTATAATAAAAATGGTTTAATACGCGGGACAGTACAAGCTTGATTCATTTCTGTAAAGATACAATTAGGTAAGAACAATTAGGTAAGGACACACACACACACACACACACACACACACACACACACACACACACACACACACACACACACACACACCGCTCGCTGGTGCAGTGGTAACGTTCTCGCTTGCCAACTGGTGGACGAGAGTTCGCGCCTCGCTCAGGTTGCGAAAAGTTTCACTGACGAAGTGGGTGGTTACTGTCCCCCTGGAGCAAGGGGACGGGTGTGTGGGTGTGTGAAGGTCACAGCCTTGCCCTTAGATCGGACTATATGAGCTCTCAGCTCCCTTCCGGGAGGGTAAAAGCTGACGATCACGACCATCAGGTGATCCTGACCGACCCGGTGAATTACACACACACACACACACACACACACACACACACACACACTTGCTTCACAAGCGCAGGTGTAATGACGTCCTCGGGCTGACTGAGTTAATATGGACGTAGTATACTGTACGTGAGTGAGATCCACGGTGACATAATGTTATGGGAGGCATCTGGTAGCCGAAAGGTTTAATGAAGGCTATCAGTCATAGTCTTAAAATGTGGGCAGGCATTCACCTTGCTCTATCCGTATTTTTTGATAATCTTAATGTACGAAAGGGAGGGCGTTCCCGTGAACGGGAGAGGATTACCACAGCGTAGTACGAGTACTGGAATCCACAGGAAGTCTCATAGCACCCCTTTGCATGCCCCTTCGTCATATTACAGCAGCCTTGTGCTAAGAAAACTATGTAGAATTTGGTGGACCTTGTGGTGTGTGTGATCGGAATTTTAATCTAATGATAAAAACATTGCGTAAAAAAAAAAATAAGCGTTTAATATTTTTATCGTTTTACATGACTTCAACGCTCTCCGGAGATGGTTAATTTACGACGAGACGAAAACAAAGATGAGATACTGTATCCACTTCCATTTAATATATCACTATTTCTACTAAGCTGTTTATCAGATATGGTGCATGATACTTTTATAATTAGTTTGATTAGTCCATGAAGTGATTCCTACAGTAACGAATGGCCGAGTACTACCTAAACAGACGAATCGTGCACAGCCACTTAGTGTGAATTATGAAGTCTCATGTTTGCGTTCGGTAAACTTTTACAAGCCCGCGCTATTTGTTTTGGCTTGGCAATTCAATGTATTTTCTGGTGAATTTTAGTGTGATTTGAACGAATTTGACTTTTATTTTCGGTGCTCTTGATTGGTTTTCAAATTAACCCCCCTCCCAAGTATCTTGGGGGACTGGTGGGATTTCTGGGTTCTGGGTGAGAAAAATGGCAAAAACGTGCATTTGGGACAGAAACGTAGTCAGAATCGGTATGACCAGCCAAGGCCTATTCGTAGGGTTATTACTGACTGCATGAACTTCTTTGAAGCTAGGTCTGACACCGAATTTTTCCTACGGTACAGGTTCTCCAAAGCCAGTATGCATAGTTGAGACCCTTATACAGAGTATTCTAGAACAATAAAATAGGTAAGAATTGCTAACATTAAGAGATTATGTTGTATGTCAATTTAGAAACTGTCATACGCTTTTCTTAAGATTTTAAATGTTAAAATTAATCAGTGTTACCAACTGTTTGCCGAGCCTGCCCACACGAAGGGGTGCACTCTCACGTTTCCAAGATTACCACTTACGTTGAAAGTGTGAGCTTCCACTTCGAGCAGGGTGCAGAAAGAGTAACCTGTGCCCTCAGTTGCAAGACTACGGGGTATATCTAACTGATCCAAATTAAAACGAACAGATTCCCCTGTTACTTGCTGAACCCACCAATAGGGATGACTAAATTACCAAAAATATGTATTCCATACTTATCATTAAAAAGGATTTATTAAGGAAGGGAGAAACGGAGGTCGTGAAGCAGAAAACATCTTCCCACACACAGTTCCAGAGCCACACCGAGAGCGAGATGGCTGGCAGTGTTACCCAAAAGAAATCATACAAATCACTGAGCTGAAGTTTAAATTCGGCTAATCTACAGGTGAACAGCAAGGATGGATCCAGGAATTTTCGGTGGGGAGGGAGGGTCTGAACCGATCAAAGACTTGAAACGACGTATTGCAATGCCGAAAAGGCCTAATTAGTCCCCAGTATCTGTTCTGTTTATGCCCAACATGTTTCTGTGAATTTTATGTAAATTCAGTAAATCTATCTATCTATAGCCCGACGCCCTAATCCCGCAAAGGGTGGCCGCAGACAAAACGCCTCCAAGTCACTCTGTCACCCACCATTTGACTCCCCTCCCCCCAGCTCACCCCCCCCTCCCTCATATACCTCTCAACTCCATCCCTCAATCTCATCCTCGGTGTACCCCTCCCTCTCCCTCCCTCCACCTCACCTACATACACCCTCTTAGTCAGTCTTTCATTCTCCATTCTCTCCACATGTCCAAACCACCTCAGTGTATTTCTCCTAATCTTTTCAACCACATCCACATCTACCCCACAACGTTCCTTCACTTCTTCATTCGTCAACCTGTCCCTCCACGTCACTCCACATGCTCCTCTCAAGTAACTCATTTCCACTGCTCTCACTCTTGACTTGTTCCCCTCTTGCAAGGTCCACGCCTCGCATCCATACGTCAGGGTAGGGATCACAATACCATCATGCAGTGACTTCTTAACTTCCATACTCACCTCCCTATTTCTCATCACTGCTTTCAGTGTACCAACAACCTTTCTTCCCTGCTGTACCCTTTCACGTACTTCATCCCCCAAAGTTCCATCCTTACTCATCACACTACCCAAGTACTTGAATGCACTCACATTCTCCATATCCTCACCATCCAACCTCACCTCACACTTTGTGACTTCATTCCTCTCAAACACCATAACTTTACTTTTGTTTACATTAACTTTCAGCTTCCTCCTCCTACACACTGTCCCAAATTCATTCACCAAACCTTGCAACTCCCATTCATCTTCACTCAACAATACTGTATCATCAGCAAACAGCAACACCGGAAGCTTCCAAATCTCACCCTCATTCATTAGGGCCACCCCCACATCCACTGCCCTACCTTGCACCTCCTTTATAACCCCATCCATATATATATTAAACAGCCATGGAGACATCACACACCCCTGTTTCAGTCCCACATTGAGATCAAAGAACTCACTCAGCTCACCATCCACTCGCACCGTAGCCCTAGCTCCCTCGTACATACTCTTCACAGCACTCAACAATTTTCCCTCCACTTCATATATTCTTAATACCTTCCACATACCTTGCCTATCTATTCTGTCATAAGCTTTCTCCAAGTCCATGAAGGCAGCATACACTTTCCTTCCCTTCTCTAGATACTTCTCCACTAAACATCTTAGAACAAATATCTGATCTACACACCCTTTTCCCTTCCTAAATCCCCCTTGTTCTTCTCCAACTAGCTCCTCTGTCATATGCCTAACCCTATCAATGAGTAGTCTACCATATATTTTACCAGTCACACTAAGAAGGCAAATACCCCTATGGTTACCACACACTTCTCTCTCCCCTTTTACTTTGTACAGAGGAACAATTATACCTGATTTCCAGTCCTCCGGAACCCTTCCCTCTCCCCAAGCCAATCTACACAACTTCCATATCCACTCCACAACAATCTCACCCCCATACCTAAGCACTTCACCACACACTCCATCAATTCCTGGGGCCTTTCCCAGCTTAATCTTCTTCTTCGCTTCCACTACTTCCGACCTACTGATCTCTTCCTCCCTCCTCTCATCTCTTCTTCTCCCAGCCATTCCCCAACCACTTATACTCACACTGCTCTCACTTTCTACATTCAACAAATCCTCAAAGTGCTCCTTCCATCTCCTCAATTTCTCTCTCTTCTCCACCAACGATCTATTATTCCTATCTTTCACTCCCCTACTATTTCCCCTTTCACACTGCCTTACTTTCTTTACCTCCTTCCAAAACAATTTCTTACTCTCCCTCCATTTCACACTCATATTCCTCCCAAACTCTTCATCCACTTTCTTCTTACTCTCCTTCACCAGTCTCTTAACCTCCCTTCTCCTGCTCACATATACCTCTGTCTTCTCTCTCTCATCTTCTCCCCTACCTCTACTCGCCAACCATTCACCATATGCCTTCTTCTTTTGTTCCACAGCTCGTTTCACCTCATCATTCCACCATGCTGTCCCTTGCACACCCTTGCATCTCCTCCTCACTCCACAAACCGCCTCACACGCTGCGCTTATCTCTTCCGTGAATATCTTACATACGTCTTCCACCCCTTCCATCTGCTCTAGCTCATACCTTCCCAATCTTTCTTCCACTATGCTCTTATACTCTGTCATTTTCTCACTATCTTGCAATTTCTCCACTCTTCTCACAGGAGCTGCTTCCTCCTGTCTTCCCCTTCGTCTCCTAAACCACTTTCTTTGCAGCTCTACCTTGGCCATCACTAAGTGATGGTCCGAGACTCCATTCCCCCACCCTCTCCACACCCTTGCATCCAACACTTGTCTTCTCATTCGCTCATCCACACACATGTAGTCTATCATTGCCTTTCGTTCAACAAGTTCACCATCCATCCTCCTCATTACTCTCCATGTATACCGGTGAATCATCTTATGACGAAAGTAGGTGTTGGCTATTGCCAACCCCTTACCAGCACAGATGTCCACCAAAGCACTACCATTCCCATCTACTTCAGCTGGCACACCCCACTGACCAACCACTCCATCCACTCGTACATTCCCAACTTTGCCATTCATGTCTCCAATCAACAGCACTCTCTCGCTCCTCTCAAACTTGTCCATACATGCTTCTACTCTCGCCCAAAACTCATCTTTCACTCTTGCCACTCGATCCTCTGTTGGAGCATACACACATACAATCGCCCATGCTTGTATACCTACTTTCATCCTCACCCATACAATCCTTGCACCCACTGTTCCATACTCTCTTATATTCTCCTTCCACTTCTTGCTTATCATCAGACATACTCCCTCTCTTGCCCTCTCATTCTCACTGACTCCCGCACATATACCTACACCGTATTCCCATTCTCTCATCCTTTCACCTTTCCATTTAGTTTCAGTCAATCCACATATATCCACTTTTGCATCCTCAAGCACCTGGACAATCTCTCTCTCTTTCACTTCATCATTCACTGCTCTCACATTCCATGTTCCTACCCTCAGAATGTCCTTTGTCCGTTCCTTAGTCGTCAACGTATGGTCTGTCCAGGTCCGAGGCGCTTTATTTGCTTTTTTAGTTAGTTCTTTTTACGGGGTGGGGCACTAACCCACCACCAACCCTTTTAGTCGCCTCGTACGACAAGCAGGGATACTGGGGGAGTATTCTTGAAACCCCCCTACCCCCAGCAACCCAAGTGTACTGCCTGTAGAGTTTGTTCCATCATTCATATTATTTTTTTTCTTGTTGCGGGGCTGCTGGTGTATCAAAAATTAGTTAAATGACATGAATAATCTGATCACATTCAGTCAACTGAAGAAGAAAATGACTGAGTAACTGAAGAGACTTCTGAAAGTGTTTATTGGCAAATTCAATTTATTGCGCAAACATTTTCATTTTTATATAACTTCAGACTAAGAATCTTGAGACAGAAGTCAGAAACTGCTTTACAGGCATACTTCAGAGCACCATGTTTAATTGCTTATGACATGTTATCCTTCCAATACTCTGCACTTTAGTATATAACAGCTCTCTCTCTCTCTCTCTCTCTCTCTCTCTCTCTCTCTCTCTCTCTCTCTCTCTCTCTCTCTCTCTCTCTTTCTCTCTGCAACATTTGTAACATTTAATATTTTTCACAGAAAAAAGCACCACTATAGAGAAAATGTTAATACCAACATGAACTGATGAATAATATATGTTTTCAAAATTTCATAATCTTAAAGTACTAGATCAGAGTACAAACACAGGCTGAGTCTTATATGTTTAAGTAACCTAACAATTAATGACCATTTCAGAGACTCTTAGATTACGATACAGTATCAAGATGCCTTTTCTTTTTACTTGCAAATCTGTCAATTACCTCCTAAATGTTGATTTAGTTTCAGGGTGAACATACATTAAAGCCAACCCTGTCAGCCGTTCATCATTCATCCTGTTGCGAAGGTAGTTCTTTAGAATCCTCAAGGCACTGAACAGCTCTCTCAGCAGGGCAAGTGGTGATAGGAACAGTGCAGAAGATGATAAGATTTTTGATGTGCCCCAGCCTATCAGGGATGATATCACGAGCCTCCAATGGTGTTGTTGGAGACTTTTCAAGACCAGAGCAGAATTCCTTTCACTGCATGTATTGCAGCTTCATTTCCTCTTCATCTGGACTACCCAGCACGGAGTTGTACAGCTGCATGCTGTTCTTTACACCATTCCATTAAAAATGTGGCAATTTTGCTGGAATGAATGCCATCATCTTGCTGACAAGAATTCTGTGAGATGTAACGCGACTCTCAATAGCTTCAGTCACTGTATCCAGACAGGGGTACCACACAGCTCGCTTGAAACAATCATCTGCATTACCAGCAGGTACATTATTTCGATCTTTCTGACGAGCTGCGAGTCTAGGGCCAAATTCTGTGCAGTAGTGTAGGGATCATAATCTGCATCCTCCCATTCATCTGTGTCTCCCCAGGCTTGTAGTTATTATTATTATTATTTTTTCACAGAAGTGACATCTTGAACTGCATCTACTAGGTCTCTCTTTCTCTCTCTCTCTCTCTCTCTCTCTCTCTCTCTCTGGCCGTTGGGGGGATGCATCCCCCCCTCCCCGATCCATCTCTGGTGAACAGCAGCAAATTTTGTCCTAACTGGACTTCGAAAGGCGCCATATATAGAGAAAAATGTAAGACTTTTCGCACTATCTTTTTATGAAAAATGCTAGATCATGCGACAAATTGATAAATTAGCAACACATGGGTAGTGAGCTTGCTATCTGGTAGGTCAGGCTGCCAGATGTTCCCAAGCTAAAATTTAGTTCACTTTCTGTTTTAGTTGTATTTTCGTAATGAAGTGTATAATATATAATTAATATTTCTGGATACTCTAATCACGAGGTTCATATGACAAATATAGTTACATAATATTACAGTACAGGCTGCAATGATGGTGGCCGGATCCAGCTTGGCTGACACGAACATGATACATAAAGAGGGTCTAGAAAAAAAAATGGCCTAAAAATATCTCATAAAGGACACTAGACGAGGGAATCTCGGGAGATCATCAAGGGACAGATCCTAGGAACGCACATGCACATCCTATTGGTTCTAGGAGGCTGCAAAGGGCTCATTACAGATCAGTCCCTCAGTAATGCAGTAAGTAAATAACTCAATGATACTGGCTATTCTAGGCCGGCCTTCTAAGAGGGATCGGTAAATATAAAAGTCAGCAACGTACCGTAATCGTCGTCATCCAAACATCTTCGTTACCAACGAGTTAATTCATCCATGCATCCACGTCTTTTATATATTTACAGGCCGGCGTCAGTATCTGGGTGAAGGTCTAGCCAAGATGGAGTTGTATCTATGTACTGTTGCTTTTTTGTATCCATGCTACCATACTTTTAGTGTACTTATATACTACATTCGTACTTCTAATATATTTACAGGCCGGCGTCAGTGTCTGGGTGAAAGTCTGGCCAAGATGGACTTGTACCTGTTCACTGCTGCTATACTGCACAGGTTCACCATCACCCCTCCACCAGGCGTTACCCTCACCACCGAAACAGACAAGACACAGCTGCTGTTCAACTTCACTCTGCCATTCTCCGTCATCTTCACCAAGAGACCAACTGCATAAGCTGTTGAATCAAGTGACATCTACACTACACTGTTTCACCTTCCACGAAGCATTATCCTCACTCCAAAAAAAGACATGACAAAACTTCTATTCAGCTTCATTCTGCCATTCTCCACCGTCTTCAACAAGGCACCAGCTTCATGGGCATTGTAATTTTGCGACACTTACACGTCGCAGTAGCGCCATCAACTCTCCACCAGGCGTTACTTTCACCACCGACACAGACTTCGCAAAACTGCTGTCCAACTTCACTCTGCCATTCTCCGTCATCTTCAACAAGAGACCAACCATATAGGCTACTGAATCTGGTGACATCAATACTACACTCTGTTCACTTTAACTTGGCGTAACATATTCGTCTTTTCATCTTAAACGCAGGTGCTGGAGAGGGACGCTTTCATTTGGTGGCACTGATACAACTGGGCTGTGGAGCTGCCTGGTTATGTAAACGTCCCTCAACTCCCACCTAATCCCCCGAAAGGGTGATAGTGGACAGCAGGAGGGGGACAACGTAAGCCTGCAGTCCACTGGGTTTACACTTCAAATTAACCACCACGACTAACAATAGCAACTGCTACTACTACTACTACTACTATCACTGCTACTACTGCTGCTGCTACTACTACTACTACTACTGCTTCAACGACTACTAATACTGTGACTACTACTATTACAACTACTACATAAATTTTGAATGCTAAGTCGTAACAATGGAATGACAATAGAATATGGTGCTAGTCGTTTTTCTTTTTTCTTCTCTGTGGAAAGGATACAGGGTCGAGGTATTTTGTTACCCTAGCATTGGGCAAAGGGAAACAGGCAGCAAAATGACGAAAATCCTCGCCTGTACTTCTTTTAACTTAATCTAAAAAAGATATTCGTCCATTAGTGGTTTATAGCACGTAACTCAGTGGCAGAAAAAGGCAATGTTACAGCCCTGTGTCCTCTTCATATCACTTCTTCGTGACTAGCATATTCTAGTGTTGATATATTGCTACAAACGAGCAACGCAGAGTTGCTGTTCAGCTTAATGCTGCCTCTCTACATTAGCTTAAGCATTGACAGACCACTTAAATTCTTCAATATGATGCCATTCTGTCCTCCGCAATCAGGCTGTCGTCTCTCCAACCCACAATCTTTCTTATGTGACTCTCCAAACTATTCCTCCACGTTAACCTCGTTCTCTCGCTTCCCCTCCTCTCCTTCATGTCTCTCATATACACTTTCCTAGTCAATCTGTCACTCTCCATTCTCTGCACTTGGGGAAAAAACCATAATAAGATACTTCCCCTAAAGCTTTCCAGCACATCCACATCAACACCACAACATTCCATCACTTTCTCTCTCTCTCTCTCTCTCTCTCTCTCTCTCTCTCTCTCATACTGGTGCTTCCATCAAGAGTATTAAAATGAAAATAATAACAGACGTACTCTAATGTAAATAAAAATACATATACTCCTTTCTCTGTAACTTGGCCTAAAATTGCCATCTCTCCGGCGTGAATGCTGAGCTGTGACAATATATTAAGACAAGAACATGATCCTACTCGTCAAGAAGTACTGTACAATGAGATGGCCGTAGCAGCGCCTTTTTCTGCCACTTTGCTACGAGAAATAAGCTGCAAAAGAACGAAACTCCCGGCCAAGCTAAGGTGAAAGGACTATAGTAAAGGGAAGATTTGAGCAACAGTTGAGTATTAGGAAAGGTGAATTTTTAAGTTTGGTAATTATTATTATTATAGACCTTAGTAGTTCAAGCAACGTGTTAGGGCTTGATCAAAAGTGTAGAGGTATTGGAAGTAAACATTGACATACTGTAGTGTGTGTATTATTATTTCTGTTTATTCATCATCCTTATCATCATCAAATCATCACCACCACCACCATCACCATCATCATCATCATCATCATCCACTTTGCTCCTGTATATCGGTGATGGAAAGAGACAGGAAGGCGATGCAATTCTCCTCGAGATATGAATCAGAGGAGAAAGGCAACTGAAGGTACAGTACGGGGCTCTTTGCAACACGGGTGCTGGGCGGTTGGGTCACCATTCCCCTGGACCCAGTGTTCTCGTCATCTTCTACATTCCTTCATATTGTATTCATTCCTTTTTCCTTTCCTAGCTTCTTCTTCTTTCTTTCTCTTCTTCTTTCTTTCTCTTCTCCTTCTCCTTTCTTCTTCATCTCCTCCTTTCTTTTTTCCTCTCTTTCTCCTTTCTTTTACTTCTTCTTTCTTCCACTTCTTGTGCTCCTTTCTTCCTCTTCTTCTTTCTTTCTGTTCTTTCTTCCTTTTCTTCTCCATACTTCCTCTTCTCCTTTCTTCCTCCTGCTTCCTCTTCCTTTTTCTTCCTCTTCTCTTTCTCCTTTCTTCCTCTTCTCTTTCTCCTTTCTTCTTCATTTCCTTCTCATATTTTTCTCTTCTTCTCCTTTCTCTCCCCTCTTCTCTCCAGCCTCTTTTCTTTTCCTCCTTTCTTCCTTTCCTCCTTCTCCTCCTTGCCCTCCTCTTCTCTTCTTCCTCCAACAATTTTCCACTGCTACACTCAAAAACCTATGCCCATGATTGTGTGAACGGACCTTCTGATCAGTTGTGCTTCCTCATTATGAATTTATTTACATTGTCTGGCAGGTGTGTTTTAGCAGCTCATGCGAAAAAAAAAAAAAGTGTAGGCAGTTGAGTTATCGATGAGGAGCCAGGATTCCGAGAGCTGGAATGGTGTGTGAGTGACTGTGTGGCCCATTTCACTGGGCGTGATGTTGATAGTTTTCACACTTTTTAATTTTATTACTAGTTTCGGGAGAATAGCAGGTAATGGTGTCATAAAAGACTTTGTAGTTACTTGTAGAGAAGTTATATATATTAGACTTGTGGACGAGCGGTTGTTATACTTGAGTAGCTTCGTGAGTAGATAATCTTCTTTCCCATTTGTCATGTAGTGACAGGAGAGGTAAAGAATAGTATGGGACTATTTTTATTTGTCTTGGAAATATCAACAAGTCTCTCACACAGAGCGAAGTATAAAGTAGAGTCCCGCTAGCTATCTCTCTGTCTCTCTCTCAAGTTGCTAAGCCCTTCTCCCTGCGACCTGTCTGTTCTATGGCTAGCTTCCTTCTGAGCTCTCTTTCCTAAATTCTGGTGAAACAGGAGACGTATCACGTGTGTTCCTTGTGATTGGAAAGTTCTAGAAGCCTGTGTGTGAGTATGTGTGTATGTGTGTGTATGGTCAACAAGGCTTTGTTCACCGGTGAATTGCTGACAACTAACTGCATCATCTCCTTACTGGCTACTTCGTAATCTGTCGTCAGCTTTTCCTCAGTGTAACTTGCAAGATCATTTCCCATTCCCAGGCTCGCATAGAGCTGTCTATCTATCTATTTATCTATCTATCTATTATGATTTGTAATTATAATATGGAGTCCTAATAATGGCAATCATCATCTACACACTTGTTGTAGTGCACCTTACTTATTCCTTCACCTTTACCTTTCTGTTACCGTGTTTGTCTTCCTCACCTCCTATTTCTCCCATCATTCCTGCCTAATTTTTTTTTCCTCTCTCTCTTCTTTCTAGTAGGTGGCTCCGCACAGAATGACAAGTGTTATGGTTCCCCATAACCCAGGAAACCATTTACAACGATGGTTGGTAACTATATAATCAAATAACTGGATGACGCAGAGCCTACTATGTTGATTATGTTAAGTGGGTGGAGAGGGAAAAATGCGGCGTCCATACTGCACGGGACGTACCTGCAAGGGCGGTTACTTGTCTGCGGTTGATGGGTCTGACTGGTCAAACAGATCGGGGTTATTCAGCAACAATAATTAGTTTCTGGATGCACCTGACCCCATCCTTACATGGGAACAGTTGAGGAAGATTATTATTATTTTTTTTTTTACTGTAAAGTCTCACGTAAATTAATGATCTCTTATCTGTCACCCACAATCCCATCCATTCATATGCAGATGGCTCAGCACTTCATAGTTCATTCACACTCAAACACCTATTTACGGAGTCTAATATCTCTACCTCTTAACTCAGTACAGCCATCTCCATAAATCAAGACTTACCTTCCATCAGTGAATGGGGACAAAACAACCTTGTCTCATTTAATGCTAGTAAAACCAAATATATGCAATTTATTAATAGACAGACATTGGCAGATTCGTATATTACCTTCAGTGCTACTAATATTCCCATCTCCAAAAGTATTGAAATTCTCGGTGTCTCACTTAACAATGCCCTCAGCTGGACCTCTCATGTCAGTTCACTTGCTAAAACCGCCTCCGAGGTATTTGAATTGTTGTACAGAGTCCATAACTGCTTCATTGACGAGCAGTTATCTATAATTTATAAGAGTCATGTCATGTGCGCTCTCAGCCTGAATATTGCTCACCCTTGTGGAATGGATGCCGAGAGGTTGCATTAAAATAACTAGACAAAAGTACAAAGCTGATGGAATTATTAATAACCCTGCTATTATAAATAAACTACCTTCACTACGAGTAAGAAGGAATGTTGCCTCTTTTGCAATACTTTACACATATTTTTATGGCAAATGCTCAGACGAAGTTGCGTCCATGGTGTCACCTCTCCATGCCTTCCCTCGTGCTATGGGCATCTGGTAGCGCTCATGACTGGAACGTCACTCAGCCATATTGCAGAACTTCTGCCTATCAGAATTATTTTATTCTCCGAACTGCATCTCTCTGGAACTCGCTTCCCCAGAGTTGTTTTCCCCAGACTCAACCTACAGCAGTTCAAGTCCTGCTGTTAGTTATTTTATGAATGGAGGATGCCAGTAATTCGGTGTATGGATTTTTTTTTTCTATTAATTTTTCCTTCCTCTGTTCTGTTGTTAAAAAAATAAAAAATGCTAACCTTACTATACTCTTTCTACTCTAACTTGGCCTAAAATTGCCGTCTCTCCATCTCAGTGCTGAGTTATAGCTCTAGATTAACACTAGAATACGGTGCTACTCACGAAGAAGTGCTATGGAAGTGATACGGAGCCGTATCATTGTTTTTTCTGCCATTGAGAAAAGTAAGATAAGCTACAACAGGACGAAAATCAGGGCCAAGTTAGAGTAAAAAGAGTATACTACCATCACGCCAGTCCAGAGTGGGCCCTACTGTGTATTCAGTATGGAGGGTGGGTATTGGTGCCGAAGCGATGACATATGAAGGTAAGCGGCACGTGGAAGGATGGCTCAGCTTCGAGGTAAAATGTTGGTATATAATAAATGGCTAAAAAAACGGTGTTAAATAACTGATACCAGAATTGCCGTAACATACTGAACAGAGAGCGATACTGTACTCTTTTCTTCTTAACTTGATCTAAAATTGCCATCTTCCATCAAGAATGCTGAGATGTAACAAGAGATTAATACTAGGTTATGGTGCTAGTCAAGATGAAGTGCAATGGACAACCTGTAAACCGCAGTGTTGTCTTTTCTTGCCACGGGGTTGAGTAAAACAGATTGTAAAAGGACAAATATCTGGGCCAACTTGAGGTGAAACGAGTATATCATAGTCATCAGTCTTCGAAATGTAGTAAAAAAAATAACTCAGGCTTCTACGACTCAGCTGAATAAAATCGTTTGGCGTTAGCTGCAGTACTAAACAGTTAGGAAAATTAAACACGTTGATGGATATAGTGTAGGTGCAATAGGAGGCTTCGTTGCACCTCATCTTTAGCGATTTATTTTGTACATTACACCTTAAGATACCTTTCTCTAATAGTGGTAATAATAGTAGTAGTAAATGCTATAGGTTCATAGTTGCCTCTCCGACGCGATCCGTCCCCCTGTCGAGGAGTGGAGAGGGGACTGAAGGACGTTTGTATAACCAGGCAGCCCCACCACCCAGTCTTATCAGTGCCACCAGGTGAAGGCGTCCCCCTCAGGACCATGGGAGGGGATATAGAGGTATGGGAATGGGGGAACTGGAGTAGTGTAGAGGAATGGGGAGTATTGGGGTTAGTATAGAAATAAATGTGTAGGTTAGCTATCGACTGCCCACCCCATCTCTATCCTCCCTTCTCCCCTGCTACCATGTTCCATTCTCCCACGTGCCATGCCACAAACCGTTCATAACGCCGTGGCCAGTCCCTCCTTCCACCAAAACAACACAACCCATTCTACACAGGCATCGTGGTCTATTATCTCAAACCCTCTCCTCGCCTCATATTTTCTAACGTGCCTTTTCTCCCATACTCACTGGCGGCCTCGTCGACAACGAAACTGGCGCCCTTGTCCTCGAAGAACTTGGTGACCTCGTCCTTCTCAGAGGAGTTGGCCTCGTCTTTCTCAGAGAAGCTGGCCTCGTCGTCGTCCCCCCCAGTCACCATCCTCCCATTCACCATCTGCCCAGTCACCATCCACCCACCTGCTGTGGTCGTCCTCCCCCTTCGAGTAGCCCTCGGTTGTAATAATAGGAATCTCGGGTGAATCTTGGCTGAGGATGAAGGGGCTGGTGATGGTGGGGTCGCTGGGGACTATGATGGTGCAGCCCTGGGGGGGGAAGGAGTGTTGGCTGTGGGCAGCGTGACCAACTTTAGCATAAATATGCCAAATTTAGCATATTTCTGTGACAAATCATTGGTTTAGCATAAAATTTAGCATATCGTCGTTTGGCATAAATTTTACATATTTTGATGAAATTCGGAATTATTTTGGCATATTTTATATTAGATATCACACTAAGTACCAAGGTTAGCAAGTATTACACTCCCATATTTTTCAATATACAGTATACTGCAACTCTTGATCAGGGTAACCAGATCAACAGAAAAGTCGCTAAATCTAGATATTTCAGTTCTTACACTGAGGCAATATTTATTACCCAGAGGCTAGTGTAATTTTCTGAGGGAATAATTTTTCACTCATGACCCTGGAATTTCCTAGGGGTGACAGTAGTTAACCCAGTAGCTCCCAGGGTTCCTGTGTGAGGGATTGTGCTGGAAGGGTACTAAGCCTACTGACCTCCACCTATCGTTCATAGTCAGGAAGCTCTTAGGTCCCTACCCCAGGGTTTCCTTCTTTATTAACTTTCGATAATGTCCACGGTTTCGTCCTGTACTGAGGACACTGGGCGCAAATGGGTTAATAGGCCTCATAAAGGACAGATAACTGTTTAATATGAACATCATGAAAAGAAAATGTGAAACAATCCATACTTTGCTATATATTTTAGCTTTCGGTTTATTAACGAACTTAGGAAATCATGGGCGGTGGCGGGTGGACGTGTACAGGTTTACGGGCTGTGGGTCGGCAGTGGGCCAGAGAAATTTTGTCCAGCCAATACCCACAAGCATGATTAATTATTAACATGATGGTTTTTGTCACAAGAATTATTCATCATGATATGGGTTTATACAGTTAACAACCTAGTAATACCATATCAGTCACTGAAAGTAATAGAAACCGAACGTATTAAGAACAACGAAAGATTTAACATAATTTATACCAGTCTAGTATAATTTCATCCACAACGTAAGATGTTCCTACTTTGGAAATCTGGTCACCTTGGCTGTGGGTTCGACGGGGTTGGCGTCGTTATGCGTCGTCTGGGCGACCTTTCTGTTCTTTTTCTGACACATATTAATCTTTTATTTTCTTTCTTTTATCCCTAAGTAATTTATGTATCTATCGTATCAGTAACATACGAGAGGATGATGAGGTGTGATGTGAGGAATAAATCGCTAAGGAAGGAGTTGTTACCAATCTCCAAGGCCACATAGAAATGGACCCAGTGACAGAAATAACCTTAGGTCATAAGGAAATAAGAAGCAGTAAAATTCCTATCAGTTGTCTCTACAGTTTATTTACTAATATATCTAATAAGAAAGAGAGGCGACAGTCAAGCTGAAGAAAAGCTGATAGGAGATGCTTTCGTCCTTAACAACTACCCACGACAACAAGACAACTGCGCAGCCAAGTAGTGATAAGTTTTCCATCAGCACCACCACCACCTCCACCTCCACCACCACCACCACCTTATTTCCGACCATAGTGTGTTTGTGCTAACCTGGCGAAGATCTCTATCCCATAATCAGCTCAAGCGATGGCCAGGTGTAAGTTGACTGTTGGGTCGATTTAACTAATGGCCACGGAGATTCTTTCATACCTGATAACTATGGTTCATCATAATACTGTATCATGACAACACATCTTAGTCGTTCTTGGTATTCCTACCGACGAAGTTGGACGGAAGTTATGTATTCACTTAAGTCTGTCCGTTTGTTTAGGTACTATGCCTAAAAATGGCATCGTCACTTGGGGTAGATAGTTGTGAAATCACACTTTCACCTCTGTAATAATAATAATACTATCTATCTATCTATCTATTGACAGACTCCTTAATCCCATACGGGATGGCCACATCGCCTCCATGTCGCTCTTTTCCCCGCCATTTCACTGCCCTGTTCCCAGCTCACACATCCCTCTCTCATATACCTCTCCACTCCATCCCTCCATCTCATCCTTGGCCTCCCCCACCCTCTCCCCCCCTCCATCTCATTCACATACATTCTCTTCGTCAGTCTCTCACTCTCCATCCTCTCCACATGGCCAAACCATCTTGATGTGTTTCTCCTAATGCTTCCTATCACATCCACATCCACACCACAACACTCCTTCACTTCTTCATTTGTCAGTCTGTCTCTCCATGTGACTCCACATGCTCCTCTCAAATAACTCATTTCCACTGCTCTCACTCTTGACTTCAGTCCCTCCAACAAGGTCCAAGCTTCACTTTCATACGTTAGAGCTGGTATCACAATACTGTCATATAGTAGTTTTTTCACTTCCATGCTCACTTCCCTGTTTCTTATCACTGCTTTCAAAGAACCAGCAATCTCTCTTCCCTGCTGCACCCTTTCAAGCACTTCACACATATTAAATAATACACACGTATTAAATACAGCACTGATGCGTCATAACTGTAGGAAATGCCTATGATAACATATAGCATAAATATGTCACATGGCAACTGTGATCTTAAGGGCTACCAACATGTGTCACAAGGTCTCACTCACGTTTCAGATCACATAGTTGATTTTTCAGTTTGTTTACCACAAAGTTGTTAGGATACTTTTTTTTTAAGCACTGTACAAGATGTCTTTTAAAGCTGTTGTGATATTTTAATGAAGTCTTGTGGATAGGTGGGCATCGGGTCAAGAAAACGTTGAGAAGATTTTGAGGTGGATCTGGGTCCGGATGCAAAATAAATAGTATTTTTCATTTGTGCTGGTGGAGGTATGCTTTTCCTGAAACTGTGTAACAGGATAGATCAAGGTAGTAGCATTTAATGACTATATAAGGCTGTAAAAGTATTTGTCTGGTAGAAAAGAGAGATTACAACAGTAAATTTTTAAAATGTTTGCTTTGTCGGAAGTATGTGCTCTTCAGGTGCTTCCTACTTGTTGTTGCCTAACACCAGTCTGCCTAGTCGAGCAGACTCGTCAACAGCATATAAGAAACTGTCCTAATGGGATCACTCTACAGATTTCTTACACCACTGATGTTGTGTCTGCATCTTAGTGCCGTATGCTTAACTTACCCCGTACCCACAACATACAATGCACATCGCAACTTTTTTTCACGCTCAGTCCTGACGACGTATGATGCACATTTTGCTATTGCAAGGTCCGTCGTTTGCACATTTTTCAAATTTCGCGCATGATTTTTGGTACATACAGTATACACGGGACACCTTCCTCTACCACATCTTAGTATATTTTAGTATATTACTGATACTGTGTGTGCTTGAGATAATACTTGGCCCACTATAATAGTAAGGCCTGTAAATATGCAATAATATGATGCTCGCTGTAACAGTAAAGCTTGTAAATATGTGATAAGTTATATAAGGTGGAAACTGGTATAATGTTAATGTAAAAGTATAAGTTGAAAAAGTGAATGTAAGTTGAAACAACAGTCACTGTGAGTCAATTGTGCAAGAATTTGGCAATTTTCACATGATCGTGAATGAAACAATGCTTATATCACCTATATTCTTGTGTGAAAACCAATATATTCTTGTACTGCATGTAAATTTGTACCGAATTAATAAATATCTACGTATTTTGAGTGGTTTCCAATAGTTACCCTCACCATAGAAAACGCAACAATAGCAGCATGGCTACAGAGGACACACTATCAGATGTTCAGAGGGTCACCTGTCTAGACCATTTCTGACCTCAGGTGAGCACTTTCTTGGTCATTTTCCATTGTCTCTCACCAAAAGTGGAGGTTTGAGCCCCCCCCCAAAAAAAAGAAAAGTCAAAAATTTGTTGAGTTTTGGGGCTGGGTTTTATAATAAATTAATGGGTATGGGATGGGTTAAACCTGATCTCTGGGAGTGGAATTAATTGTAATTTTCGAAGCACCTTTGGTTATTAGTTATGGTAAGTCTGCATCCCACATTTATTTACTGCAGTCATCAACCATATAGGAAGGATAAACATGTTCCATCCTACTCAGTTGTTTCATTGTCACAAAATATAGGAAGCTTGCATGCCACTCAGCAGTTTAGTGTTTAAGCATGGGACCATTAGTGTTGTGTGAGCTGTGAAGTGCGCCAACACGTGTACGGGTATTATGTTATGTGGACCTATTGTATGAGCGGGGCACGTGTCATCTGTGATTCTACCCAACCTGAGTCTACGCTGGTAACTGTGGAGGGTTGAGTGATGTCCAGATCAAACCATAGGTAGATGTCTTCAGTCATCCCAATATAAAGACACTTCCAATGAGAGGGTGTCACGAGGGGGAGTTTATGATGTCCGATCTTCACTGCCTTTGTCTTGACTTTTTATTGTGATGGCATACCACAGCCAATATTGTTATGTCCCCAGTCCCACTCTGCCACTGGCGCCAACAGCAGTAGTTCAGTATACTGTAGCAAGGATATTGCCCAGTGAGTTGTTCTTCCTATGGTCAGCCTTTGGGTGTGCAACAACAAGACCAGTTCAGGCATTGTAAACACACACTGGCTTCTCAAGTTCGCTATCTTTACCTAATAATTACACTTAATGCATGCCAACTTCACTTCACTGTTTTCACAGGTACCGGAACTATACAATCTTCACTAACTGCAGAGACACTGAAATGACACTTCACTAAACTCAGACTGAACTGAGAGCTCCTCTAGTCCCTTCCCCATCCTTATATAAACTTCTAAATACTAGTGTGATCTACTGCATTCTCGGAGAAGCAAGTTACCAACTCAAAGACATCCAAAATATCCAGAGTTTTCCTACACTGTGTAATGCTCTAAATTATTTAGCACACAAACTGAAAAGAAATTGCATTATTTAACAATCATAAAATAAAAATATTACAGAGGAAAAGAGCATAAAATTTAATGCATAACTTTACAAAATACCTCTACTCACAAAGAGCAGGCTAACTGGCACCTCTCACTCGTAACTGAAAAATATGAGAAATATTGAGAACCTTCCAGTACTTCCTGTCTAGCAAATCCTACTTCTCAACACTATTCCCTCCAAAGTCTTTTGCCATCCCGACAAAACTATACAATGTATTCAAACACAATCCTTAATCCAAGGTAAACATTTAGTTATACACAGAATAATACTTCAACTTCAGGTCTTCTCCTATGCCGCTTCCAATGACGTCCCTACTCTTCCACACAATCCACTCCTCCTGGAATGTCTTGGTCCATTTCCTGATAAACTTCTACCCTCGGAAACTGTCACTATCCTCTTATATTTCAGCTCTGTGGTCCTCCTCAACATCCTTGGCTTCGGATGAGGGACGTCCCAGCTGTATAGTCATGGCCCAAGGCATTGCCACAGATGATTCACATGTACCACCTTTGGGCGAGATTTCTTGCCTCCCTGAATCCGGTACGTTTCGTCTGACAGACGGTCCAACGCAGGTAAGGCCCGTCCTATGAGCTCTGTAACTGTCTCTTCTGCTGAGGATTGTATAACCAAATTTTGTCACCATCCTTGAAGCTCACCTTACTTGCCTTGGCATCATACTTGCACTTCATCACTTTGCCTGAAATCTTAAGGGCTCCTCGCACTTCATGATGTACCTCAGCCAGCCTTTCCTGAAGATGCTTTGCATAGCTCGAGGTGTCTCCAGGCAGCTCCTCACCAAGTGATCTTCCCATTAACAAGTCAGCGGGTAAATGCAACTCGTGGCCCAGCATCAGTTTTGCAGAGGTGTAGCTGGTAGACTCATGGGACACAGACTGATATGCTATCAGCAATGCGGTAATTTCTGGTCCCATTCCGTCTGTCCCTCTATGCAGTACTTGGTCAGTTCTTGTCCCAGGGTCCAGTTGAATTTCTCCATCATCCCATCTGACTGTGGCCTTAGTGGGGTTGTCGTTCTTCTCACGAACTGGGTAGGAATTCCTCTTGTCCTTGAAATACTGGGTGTGACACGATGTGGGAGGAGCAAAGTAGGGATGTTTGCTAATTAGAAGCCTACATGACTCTTTTGTCACGTTCTTGATGGCACGCAATTGGTTCTGTGTGGAGTGTAAGAAGTCCCCATTGGTAGCAGATGCCTCTATAGTTGCTGAGTGGCAGGAGATTATTTTTTAAGACAGCCTAGTGGTTAAGGAGCCGAGAAAGGCGGAGTAAGTCTGCTTTATAAGCTCAGGGAAACTGTGAAGAGACACATTTGGTCTCATTTTTTTGTACACACATTCCTGTACATTTTGTCTCATTTTGTACACACTTTTTGTACACGTTTTGTCATTTTACACATTTACTGGCACGTTACACTTTTGTCACATTGTGTTGCACTTTTCCCCAGCATTACTCAATACGTGACTTTGATCACAAAACACACTGTTTGTGTACCATTTCCCATTTTGGTTCACTCCTCCACTTACACTACTGTGTGAATTATATCTGGATTTAACCTTCGAAGTCTCCACATTCCTCGAGCTTTGTGAGTACTCAGCCTCCACTGAGTGTGTTCTGGTTAGGTAAGAAATAACTAGTTTTATAATTGAATTCTGAGGCCTATAGGAATCCTCCTTTTGTAAAACGAACCTTGGTTTCTTCTTTGGTTGTGTATATTATAGTGTACAGTATAGATAAGTTAGTTTTCTTGTAAGCTTTATCTTATCCATTTTGGTGATTAATTAAGGGCTAAGAGTGCACCGTAATATACACCCCCATAACAATATATATATATATATATATATATATATATATATATATATATATATATATATATATATATGGAGCCTCTGTGGTACTGTGGTAGTGTGCATCTCGCACGCTGGTGGACGTGGGTTCGCCTCCCGCCAGAGTTGTAAAAAGTTCCCTGAGCCACTTACTACTTTGGCGGATATAAGGGGTGATGTGTTTGAACCAGTGTTGCATACTATAGTATGCTTGCACCCAATCGACTTAAAGTGGGCCGATTACATTTGGTTCACAGACTACACACACATCCAAAGCCACTACAACACTCCAATCACACTCACAAGCACTTCTAACCCTACATACTCAGTACAGTCTCTACCAGACAGCTTAAGCCACAGGAGAGAGATACATTGGCTGTATCGTCCCTGCTTCGGTAGGGATAAGCCTGTCCTGCAGTGGACCTCAACGGCTGATGATATATATATATATATATATATATATATATATATATATATCTTTCTCTCTCTATCTATCTGTATATATATAATATCATACAAGAAAGAAGGAACCAAAGGCCAGGAGCCCGCAAACCGTTCCTTCCAAGAAAAAACAACACAAAAGAGAGCCAAATTCAAGATCGGTTCATTTCAAGGTGCCTGAACACACTGCGTTTGAATGACTGGAGATCATAAGAAGTAGGAAAGACATATAGAAGGAGACAGTTCCAGAGTTGACCTGTTGCATAAATGAAGGACTGGGAGTAACGGTTAACTCTTGCATTAGAGAGTTGGACAGAAAAAGGATGAGAGTTTGTTGCTAGACTGGTGCTATGCACCCGTAGTAAAGGTGGAGGGATGCAAGCAGACAGTTCACAGGAGCAGTGACCATTGAAGCAGCGATAGAAAAGAGATAAAGATGCAACAGTGCAGTGAAAAGACAGGTTGAAGGGAGCCAGTAAGAGAAGGAGAGTTGATGAGACGAAAAGCCTGTAACAACAGGCAGGAATCCCGCCACTGCAACCAAAAATATGTTTCGGCTGTATGGATTCCTCAACTAGTCACTATACCTCATACCAATTAATCTGGCCAGGCATGTATGGCAATACTGTTCCTGCCGATTTAAGGGTGCGGAGTGATCTTAAAATTTAAATGTGTGTTACACCAACGCTTAGATTAAGCAGGTTTCCTTAATTTTTTTTTTATATTACCGAGTGTCGGAGATTTAAAGGACTTGTTCGAATGCTGACCTTGACTTGGACTGTTATAATACTTTGTTGACTCGTATCTCTATCTTCCTACGCAAATTTCATTGTTGTTAAGTATATATGTAGTGCCACACATTTGATATTCATGTATGTGTTTAGTAGTACTGTAATTTTAAGTTAGATAGGGTGTAACCTGAATTTTAGTTTATAAGTTCCTACCCTAAGTAGTAATTCATATATTAATAATTACTGTAGGGCTAACTCTATTTTTATATGTATGTACCTCTGTATCTATGCAGTGGGTGATGTAATTGTAGATGTTGAGCTATGGGGATTCCTTAGTCAAGCCGAGTAATGAAAGACACATGCGAGCAGCTTATCCCCTCCCTTTGTGCGTCATTGCCGGGCGTCGAGTTTAAACGTTAAACAGAGTAATGATGAATATACAATTCTTTCCGTAACCTAGTTGTGAAATGCTTGCTAATGAAACTGCTAGAACACAAGTATGTAAGATTAGCAGTCCAAAAGGCCTAAATAATGTCATTTGTGAGGATTTAAAGTCCCGTTTATCTTGGCCGTCACTAGATGGCATGAGCTGCTTTCAGATTCAAATTGAAATAGTAATAGAATCAGTATCTAAATTAAGTAAGGAATAAATCCCAAATTTTCCCCAATTCAATCAAAAGTCTTGTCGTCATGGGTACACTGCTAAATAAATTGTAAAGAGAATTGAAACCCCCCCATATTTCAAAAACACCACCTCATTTGACTTGAGCAGTGGCGTCCTTGGTGCCCGACATACCCCACTTGCTGCCCAGACATCGTGTGTAACAGACGTTCGTTTAGTCCCCAGACACCGACGGCGACGTCCGTGGGAGCACGCCATTATTCCCAAGTATTGCCCATAGACTTTTACACTTACACTTGCACCACTCACGAGTTATTATTACAAACCGAAGGTAGTTGATGTGTTATTAATGATTCTATCAAGTGAACTTTTTTTTGTAGATAAGGAATAGAAGTATAGAAGTGATATGTTCTGTAACGGAAAGGAAAATTCAAATTCATCAACTGTTCTCTTTCTTTAAAATCAGTTTATTATTAAAAAAATTATAATCAGGAGCGTGGAAGGGAACTTACTGATTGTGAACAATAATGTGATATTTAAGTTGTACCTCGAGGCTAAACAAGCCCGAGTGATTGAGGTGTTCCTAGTGATTGTATTTCTTTTTTTTTAATTATTCCTCGAGGCTAGACAGGCCCGAGAGATTATGTATTTCTAGTGATTATATAACATTGTCGATGGTGAAACGTGAAAAACAATACTGATTTGATGTGAGAACCGAGAAAATTATATGAGGAGAATACCTTATATGGGTGAAAGATGAATACAAATAATCATTCTTATTGATACGAGGCTATGCCAGCCCGAACAGACAAATCATATCCGTAAAAGTGTCCCTGTCTTGAGGCCAATGTTGAGCCCAAGAGTAACGGCCAAAAAAGAAAGTAAAGTACAACGACTCCATATCTCGAGTGTATCAAATTGTTTCGTCTGGTAATAATGTTAGAGGAATGATCACCCAAAAGCCTTAGTAACATTTACAATCTTCTCCCATACTAAAAGGGTCATGTAATAAAGAAATGATAGTTTTGTGGAAATTAACAGAATTATTAAAGTAGAGTAAAGTATATAGCATTTTCTTTTCTTTATTAATATACCTAATCAAGGAAATTATGTCCTCAAGCCAAATTCACTCCCCTTCCAATTCAAGATTCCTTCGCTGAGGGAACGACAACCACCTGAGGTATCGACTAAATCTAAACTCGGCCAAACACTACAAACGCTACCACAATTCATTCTTTTCATAAATAGTTACCATCCACTATATTAAGTCGAGTACCACGTGTATATCCATGGGTGAGTTGATCAATACCCACAACAGGTAAGAAAATACATACCACTAGCATTACACTGGTGTCAACTGGTGGGATAAAGTTTAAGGTATTACATATAACGGATTTCTTATTGCTTTTGACGACTGTATTATCGACAAACTCAGTATCACATCTGATAATAAAGAGAGTATCGGTTTAAGCAACAACGAAATCGAACAAACACCTCCAGCCAATCAGAATCTCGACGAGAACAGTGTTGCCATACATGCCTGGCCAGATTAATTGGTATGAGGTATAATATATCTGCTTGGAACCCCACAGCTGATCACCAATTTATGACTCGCAGCCCACCTCTCGCCGAGGCAACACCTCCACCGCTTTTCCCGGCGGGACCAGCCCTCCACAGCAGCCATACCAGCCGAGGTCTGGCCTGTCCTTCCATCCTGAGGAAGTGCCCTGGTCTGTCCACCAGGAGATCGAGGCGCCTCCGCCATAGAATACCCGGCCGACGACCCTCTCTCCGCCACGATCTCTACCGAGGTTGTGCCCTTTCGACCACCAGGACCGGGCCTACCTTTCATGCTTCCACCTGATGCTGTTTTGGAGGGCTGGGCGAGTGTACATTGTCCTTCCATCAGGGCAAGGGGGTTGAGGGCAGAGTCGGGACGTTTCCCATCCGGAGCTTCGGCGCCCTCTCCATCGGCGCCGTGACGTCTACATAGCTCTCGTCCCGCCCTGCCCTCTACGATCATCAAGCAGCCGGCCTACTAACCACAGTCGGGTCGTTTGGAGATTTCCACCTGAGCTTGTCGGCGCCTTCTCCAACGGCGCCGTGCAGTCTACCACTCTCTCCCCCTCGCCCTGTCGATCATCGGGCTGTTCATCACCACCATCGCATCGTTCCCTGCCTCTGCCGCCTTTCCCCTGTCTGCCAGTCTGCCGTCCGTGTTTTGCTCCTTCAAAGGAGCCTTTTCCTGCATTTCCCCGACGGGCTCTCATGTTTGCCCGTGTCCCCACCTTTGTTGTGGGGCAAATATTTAAACAACTACCAATTTATATATCAGCTGAGTCGTGGCCTCACTTCCAAGCAATTACGTTACACCTGGTCGAAGTCACTTCCGGCTGACACACTACACCAAAGTCTTCTCACTCACTGGAGATGGAGGGAAATCGGTGTAGAATCCTGTTGAAGAATTTTGAAGGTAGCGTGTGCAGTGAACTGAAACTGAGCAGATTAAATCCCTCTTTATTGGCCACAGAAAGATACAACTGCGACACTGAGAGAGTTCAGAGTTATACGTCCCTCTTGTTCAAATGATAAGGGCGTTCTGCCCTAGCCGGCAACCATCCCCTCTGGGTGTGGCGCCGAGTCAGCTAAATCAGAGGTGCTAAACCTCCACAGACAACTGTTATTAATAGATGAATAGAAGCATCATAACTATACCATGTACATTATACACCTCAATAAAATAGTATTGATTACATTAAAGTATACCAACAAGGTAAATATTTCCCCCAAGACTTAAACATATATACAGTTCATATTTCTCTATCGCCTTCCCTTTACTCTAGGTTTTGATTAAAAGAAGATGTCTGATTGAGCATCCTATCCCAAGCCACACTACAGTACAGTGAAATGGTGTTTGTTTGTTTATCATTCATACTACGTTGCACATTGTTAATTATGAATAAACAACTTTATATGTAATATGCAACAATAGTACGAAACTACAACTGTCATGGGAAAATGATGTTCGCACCAGAACATTGCTCGGACACACCTTCCGACGTCCCCGTTGACATTGTTGTCCTAACTACTGTGTAGCCTAACCAATGTGTAGGGTAGCTAACTATTTAGCCATGTCCGCTTGCAATCCGCGAGTACGGATCCGTGGTTTTAGTGGGTTCGGCCTCATAGATAGTAGCCCCAAACACAGACACAGGACAAGACCACAAAAGTAGAAAACCACCGCCAGGACCAAAATAGGAGGGAGAAAGGTATGAAGGGAGATAGGATAGTACATATGGTTCTATATCAGTCTTGTTCAGGTGGGTGAGGAACTGTATCTCCTTGAGCATATGAGACAGCCTGTTCACATTCAAGGTAGAAACACTGAATGAAGGTATAAAGGGTCGTAACTGGGATGAGAAGATCACCGATAAGGCTAGATGGTGCTTGTTAGGTAGAACTGCTATCTCTTTACCGTGTAAATCAAAATAATCGGGTGCAACATAGTACTCCTTTACCATAAGGAACTGGTTTTGTGAGGCACATTTGAGTGTTACGTCCTCTGTCCCAGGAAAGAAGTATTGTTTCGCATGTACATGAGCATGGAAAACTGACTTCAATTGAATGGGTTGGAAAGTGCAATGTTGCAGTGCAGAGGAAGTGTTTGTGTCCAACAAGGTCATCTTACATTTCTCTACCCCTGTCGGAATGAAGACAAAATGGAAAGCAGGACATATATGGAGATCAAGAAATGAGGCCTTACACTTCTCAAATTCATCCACAGTCGTTTCAGCTATATACCCTTCGTCATCCGACACAACTAGCACCTCTGGTCCCTCATTCAGAATAACAATGTATTGTCAGTAGTAGCAAAAGGGAAAGAAATGAACCGCCATGCATGGTTTGTTACAGCATTCCTCATAGGCGCCAATACCAGGATGTCAGCATGGGTCAACTGGGCCTCTAACAATGAGTAATATTCCAGTTGACTCATACTAAAAAGTGGCGTAAATCCATGCTTCACCATAGCTACGTCAAGAGCACTGATCAAAATGTGAGTAGGAAGCAATAAAGCATTAACCCTATTCAAACTTGCATCGATTAAGCCGTCCACCATATTGGCTGCATGCGACTCCAAAGCAGTGGTTGACTCGTCGAGAGCATGTAAGTACTCAGCGATTAACACTAAGTTAGCCAGGGTTAGTAAGGTGGTTTGGATGTTGTTCACAACTCCTACGATATGGTTGGTAGTCTTAATTATCTTGTTAGCTTTGTTAGTGAACTCACCTAATTGTTCATACATGTGTACGATTAGCCTGTTATTTGCCTTTGCCGCCAATGTCAAATCATGCATCTGTCTACCCAATTGCACTACATCCTTGTCAAGCACTGTACCACAAAGCTTTTAAGACAGGATACTTAGGAGATCCACAAGTCCTCTCTCAGTACGTGCATGGACATGCTTGCAAAGATCAGAATCTGCATTAGGTAAAGCAACATGCAATTTAGTGAGTCTGTGAGCCTAACTATATATCCAGTGTGAAGCTCGGTTATACCATGTAAGGTTTGTACCAAAGCTTCATAATTTGAGGTCGTCAACTGCGGGTTCCAGTTGAAAAACTTGCCGACTTGCGACAGTTGCTGTCTGAGGTGAAACAATCCCTTAGGGACCTCTTTAACAGTATCTGGAGTTTGGAGATACCTCTCCAAGTGGGCTCTTCAGTGCTTCTGGCATCAATGCAGTCTTGTCCGTGTCCGACGTCGTTCCATAGGTCCACTCCAAGCAATGCGAGAGGAGTACAAGCCACATGTTTGTGAGAGAAGATACTCCCTTAATCGCTCTTACTGTGGGATCATAGCTTGCTGTGATACTCTTGGTTAGGGACAGGTACGGACAACGACATAGACTCCAATGAAGACAGAGGGGACAGCACAGACAATTGGTTAGTTAGGCTTAGCTCTTGACTTACTGGTTTGATCCTGTCAGCATGTACTGCCTCCTGAGTTCCATCAGCATCATTCCTTATTCAATAAGTATGTCCACGCATGTGTTCCACAATGGTATATGGTCCGCAGAACTTGGGTCTGAGCTTGGAAGTTCTCTCAGGGTTGGTTATCATAACCTTCTGGCCTATCTCCAACGTCTTTTCTTGACTACCTTTGTGTTGTTTCACCATCATCTCCGCTCTTGAGGCTTTTAATCTTTTTCGTACTTCACTATGTATGTGTTGAAACTTTGCAAGCTGTACTTTGGCATAATTCTCTTGATTATACACTGGGGTAAGAGGTCCAGCCAGCAAATCGTAGGGTAACACCTTCTCCTCTCCATAAAGGATATAATGAGGAGATTTCCCTGTTGACGAATTCTCTAAGGAGTTGATGGCCACCGCTACATGTGGCAGTCAATCTTGCCACTCGGGTTTAACACTAATTGCTGGTTTCAAGACTTCCAGTATCTTCCTGTTTGTTCTCCCCACCAGGCCATTGCTCTTGGGACTGTAAGGCATGATAAAGACTTGCCTTACCCCATACGTACGACAGATTTCCATTTACTGCCATCATCGCTGAGCAATACCTTAGGTGTTGAGTATGGGCAAATCACTGAGGTTACAAAAGCGTGCGCCACCTCCTCTGCAGTTTTCGTCTGTAAAGGTGCTAAACCAGTGAATCACGAAAAATGGTCCACTGCCACCAATACATAGCTTGAGCCTTGATGACTCTTTGGCAACGCTTAGAGATCAATGGAGACTGTATCCCACGGTTATTCCGGTAGGGGATTTTCCAAAATGGGAGTCGGAGGTCCCATCGTTCCTCGCATTTCCACGCCCTTGACACATTGTCTAACGTGGGCTTCTATGTCCATCCTCATGGTTGGCCAATAGTATTTCTTTCTTGCCTCACGTATGCATCTATCGTGTCCAGGATGATCCGCTTGAGGTACGTCATGAACCAACTGTAACACGGCTTGCTGTAGTGTAGTAAGAACAACCAACTGGTACACAGTGTCCTTCCCATGGGGCTGTTTATATAAAAGGCCCCTTTGAAGATGGAAGTGAGTCATTGGTACCGGAAGTTCAGGTAGACATGACTCGTCGCCATACTCCAAGGCATAGATGACTCGAGACCACATCATATCCTTACGTTGTTCCGCCTTCACCGTGTCCAGGGAATACCCAGAAAGAGGGATATCCTCAGATATGGCAACAGCAATATTTCTACTCAGCGCATTGGCAACGACATTTTGTCGGCCTGGTAAATATCTGACCTCTGGGTCAAACTCCATTACCTTGCTGAACCAACGTGCAACCTTACTGTGCAAGTTTTTTCCCTTAAACAAGTCGTGTATGGGTGCATGATCCTTTAAAACAATTATCTGGTACCCGAAAATGATATCCTGGATATGTCCTAACGCCCACACGACTACTAATGTATCCATATGCATTACTGCATAATGCTTGTCTGGGGGTCTTAGTGCCCTACTGGCATACGCAATGGCGTGCATTATGCCTTCCTCATCCTTTTGCTGTAACACCGCTCCCAGTCCCAAACCTGAGGCGTCTGTGCACAGGTAAAAAGGTTGAGTATAATTAGGAAACGCTAACACGGGAGTCGCTGTCATGGCTCTCTTGAGGTCGTTGAAGTTTTTCTCTTCCGATGGTCCCCACTACCATGCAGCATCCTTCTTGAGTAGCGTCATCAATGGTGATGCAATAGCAGCATAATTGTGGACAAAGCTCCTGTAAAAACCAGTGAGCTCTAAGAATGAGCGAACATCGTCCTTGGACTTGGGCGTAGGGAAATTTACCATGGCTGTAACCTTATCCGGCAGAGCCTTGATGCCATCGCCATCAACTAAGTGCCCTAGAAATCTAACACTTCCTTTTAGAAAATCGCACTTCGATAGCTTGATTTTCAGACCTGTGGATCTTAAGGTTTCCATCACTCGTTTTAAGTTACAAAAATGAGTGTGGATATTCTTGCTTACAATTATCAAGTCATCTAGATATGCTAGGACGTCCTGCCCAATCATGTCACCAAACAACTGATTTATCATCCTCTGAAAGTCAAAGGAGCATTAGTCAGTAAGGCATCCAGAGAAATTCAAAGTGCCCACAGTGAGTGCTAAAGGCAGTGCTGGGGCGCGACTCTTTGGTCAGCTCCACCTGCCAATACCCTGACGTAGATCCAGGCAGGTGAATACGGTACCTTTACCCAAGGACTGCAGTAAGTCTTTGAGATGCAGAATCGGGTAACGATCCGGCATGGTTACCTTGTTCACTTGCCGAAAATCCACAACAGGTCTCACACCACTGTCCTTTTTAGGCACTAGAAAGAGTGGTGCATTCCCAGGTGAGGAAGAAGGCTGAATGACTTCATCATGAAGGACCTTTTCAACTTCCTCTTCCACTGCACTTCTTTGGCTGTGTGGTTGGCGGTGCAGGCACATAAATCGGATTTCTACCAGGGAACGAAGTGAAAGATCGGGAAAATGGCAGCGTGGAGGAGGAATGGCAGTTGTTTAAGAGTGCTGTGGTGGGGCATGCAGAAGAAGTGTGTGGTGTGAGATGTGTGGGTGGTGGTGTAAGAAAAGGAAGTGAATGGTGGTGCGAGGAAGTAAGTATGCCTGTGGCTGAGAAGAGACGTGCATATGAAGTGTGGCTGCAGAGTAAGGATGAGATGTCATATGAAAGGTATAAGGAAAAGAGGAATAGAGCGAGAAGGGCTGTGTGTGATGCTAAAGTGGCAGCAGATGAGAGGTGGGGTAGGCGGCTGACAAAGAATTTTCAACAGAATAAGAAAATGTTTTGGAAGGAGGTGAAAAGGGTGCGAAAGGGAGAATCTGGGAAGGAAGAACGAGTAAAAGCAGAGGATGGAAGGATGTTAATTGAGATGGATGCAGTAAGGAAGAGATGGGCAGAGTATTTTGAAAGACTGTTAAATGTAGAGGAGGAAAGGGTGGCTGAGATTGTGGCGAATGGAAGGGTGCAAGGAATAAATGTGTTGGGAGAGTTGAATGATTCTTTGATCACGAAGGAGGAAGTGGAGAAGGCAGTAAAGGAGATGAAAACAGGAAAAGCTGCAGGTATGGATGGGTGCGCTGTGGAATGCCTGAAGGGTGGTGGAGTGACTATTGTTGACTGGTTAGTAAGATTGTTGAATGTGTGCTTTGAGAAAGGTATGGTGCCAATTGACTGGGCAAGTGCTTGTGTGGTCCCGTTGTATAAAGGCAAGGGTGATAAGTATGAATGTACTAGCTTTAGGGGCATAAGTCTATTGAGTGTTGTAGGTAAGGTGTATGGTAGAGTGTTAATTATGAGAGTTAGAGAGGGTACAGAGGGAGTGATTGGTGATGAGCAGTGTGGCTTTAGGAGAGGGAGGGGATGCGTTGATCAGGTGTTTGCTGTGAGACAAGTGTGTGAAAAGTATTTAGCGAAAGGCAACGATGTGTTTTGGGCATTTATGGATTTAGAGAAAGCGTATGATAAAATTGATAGGGAGGCTTTGTGGACTGTTTTAAGATTGTATGGACTTGATGGTAGGTTACTAAAAGGGGTGAAAAGTTTTTATGTAAATAGTAGAGCGTGTGTAAGAGTGGGAAATGCTGTGAGTGATTGGTTTCCCGTGAGAGTGGGGCTGCGACAGGGTTGTGTGATGTCGCCTTGGTTGTTTAATATTTACATGGATGGTGTTGTAAGGGAGGTGAATGCAAGAGTTTTAGGTGGAGGTCTGAGTCTAGTGAATGTTGATGGTGGAGAGTGGAATCTGAAGCAGCTGCTGTTTGCAGATGATACTGCACTGGTGACTGATTCAGAGCAGAAATTGAGACAGTTGGTAGAGGAGTTTGGAAGGGTGTGTGAAAGGAGAAAATTGAAAGTAAATGAGAATAAGAGTAAAGTGATGAAGTGTACGAGGTTGATAGATGGTAGGGGGATGAATATAGTTTTGAATGGTGAGTTGCTTGAGGAGGTAGATTGTTTTAAATATTTAGGGTCACATGTTGCTGTGGATGGAAGAATAGATGCAGAAGTGAAGTTTAGAATAAATGAAGTAGGAAAGGTGCTGGGAGGAATGAAAAAAGTGTTTAAATGTCGTTCGCTTAGAATGGATGTAAAGAGAAGGCTGTATGAGGGTGTTGTGGTACCGACTGCGTTATATGGGGCTGAAACATGGAATATGGGTGTAGCAGAGAGGAAAAGTTTGAATGTAATGGAGATGAGGTGTCTGAGGAGTATGTGTGGAGTGACGCGTATGGATCGGGTGCGAAATGATGAAGTGCGAAGGAGAACTGGAGTTGTTCAGGAGATGGCTGGTAGAGTTGAGCAGAGGGTGTTGCGATGGTTTGGGCATATGGAGAGAATGGATAATGAGCGATTGGTGAAAAAGATAACTAGATCTGATGTGAGAGGTGTAAGGCTGAGAGGAAGACCACGAATAGGATGGATGGACAGTGTGAAGAGAGCGCTAGATGCGAGAGGGATGTCTGTTGAGCAAGGAAGAGTGGCTGTGCGTGACAGAAATAAATGGAGAGAAATTGTGAATGAATAAGTGATGACGCAGCCCTGAGGGGATATTCTCCCGCATTTTGGTCTGATCAGCTAGTCAGGTCAGGTGCGGGTAAGGGGATGGGTCTGTTATGATGTGGCAGGGGTAAACCAGTTCTGCTGTCGGGCCCTGCTGCGGATGTCACTGATTGCATTGCGCAGTTGACCCTTGTGCGGTGTGGTGCGGTGAGGATCTGTCCGTTCTCCCCTTTGGGGCTAAGATGCGAATGAATGTGTTTGAATGGATGAGTAAATGGGGAGTGTGTCGTCCTGTCTCGGCTACCTCCCTTTCCTTGGGGGAAGCAGCCTAGGTATATAGATATAGATAGATAGACCAGGGCACAGCCCAATATGATGCTTCCCCTTGTCCATCCTACCCAGCGGTTCTCCTGGACGTGCCTCTATGTCGGAGAATTCTTAGGAAATGCTAGTAACCGCGTTTTATGGGCAATGTTATCTGTTACCTTCACGTATTGTTCTAGTAGCTTTTCTCTCCCAAGACGTGTAGGTTCCGACAGAGTTGTTGTTTGTGATGTGACTACGGGAGAGAACACTGGTACGTCGTTGACTTCCTTTACAGGGGCACCATAGGACATCAAGTCGCCTATATAACATCCATCTCTGAGCTTAACTGCACCACCACTCATATTTGCGATGAAGAGAGGTGTCTTCTGATCTGGTCCGACACAACTCAGAGTGGACCCTAGCAACAATGCCTTATGTTTTATGGTCTCTGTCAAACATACCACATCAGTTCCATCCAATACATCAGGTACTCGGACAGGAATTTTGCAGACAGTTCGACTGGGTAAGTGGTGATTCCCACTCACTATAGCCCTGACCCGCTTCCAATCCATACCGTCTGTTTCGTGTGCATCCAGGGACTCCCTTGACGCTTCACTTGTCGGGGTCACAACTGGTTGAACAGCTCCTGATGGGATGCCAGTTCAAGCTTGTGTTGCTGAGGGACTAAGGCCTACAAACTCCTTTCCATTAAAGGAAACAGAATGTCTCTGAGGGTGTACAATGACGTTATACTCCTCCATGGATTCAAAGCCCAATAACCCATCAGCTAACAGAGGGAAATCCTCAACCGCAATGTAGCACGTAACAAAGGAGATCGTTACCTGCCCTCAGTGTCAATGGAACCTGGCTTACGATCTTCATTTTGCTCCCTGTCACACCTGTCAAAATCACGTCAGGTGCTGACAACGTCCAATTAGCTCGAGGCATTTCATACTTCAGCCTCTCTAGCGCTTTACTAGAAATAATATTTGCACATGCTCCAGTGTCCACTATCAAAGACACCTGGCCTTTCCCTATGATCCAAGGTATCGAGAGCAAATCCACCTTTTTAACAGCTGCCACACACGCATCGGTGGACTGTACGATTTTGTTTACTTCTGCGTGTGGTCCTGGACTTTTCCCGAATTAACCTGGTTGCCCAGTTTTTCCCGATTTGCAAGAACCATTGGGCAATAGTCCGTTGAATAAGGACACTGCCCATGGATGACACACCATCTTTGCACTTTTGGCTTTACAGCCTTGGTCTTTTGCTGTGGAGAACTAGTAGCTGTATTTCTCCAGCCCAAAGTTTGCAAGACTTTGTTAGCTTCTGCATAGCATATGCCTGCCTTTACCAAAGCCTGACTTTCAGTACAGTTAGGATGCTGCTGTGCTATATCTATGAACCTAAACATCCAAGCATCCAGCATGTAGCAGTCGCTTGCAAAAGTGTTAATTAAGGTTTCCTTAAATGTTTCATACTCATGAGCAGTAGGTCCGGTTTGGAAATTGTAGTCATCTTCCCCAGTAAACTGTAAACTCGGTTGGGCTGTAGGTAGCACCTTTATACAATCTGGGTTTGAAGGTGCCTGAGCAAACTGTCCTTGGGACTGTCTAACTGGCGCTACAGGAGGTAAAGTTGAAGGAACACTAGCAGTAGCCAGATTAGTGGTCGCCATGTTAGGTTCATGCCATACAGAAGGAAAATTCACCTAAGTTTGCATACTAGTATTCATGCCCCATGGATTAGCACAAAGATCCTGGGTTTGCACGCCAGAACTGTTAGTATTCATGCCCCATGTATTAGCAGAAAGATCCTGGGTTTGCACGCCAGAACTGTTAGTATTCATGCCCCATGTATTAGCAGAAAGATCCTGGGTTTGCACGCCAGTACTGTTAGTATTCATGCCCCATGTATTAGCAGAAAGATCCTGGGTTTGCACGCCAGTACTGTTAGTATTCATGCCCCATGTATTAGCAGAAAGATCCTGGGTTTGCACGCCAATACTGTTGGTATTCATGCCTCATGGATTAGCATAAGGAACATTAGCAAATAAATGGTCTTGTCCTTGCTGTCCAATGGTTAATGGTGAAATGAACGTGCCTGATGTGTAAGTGGGCATGTGAGTCGTTGCATTAATATCTGAGAATATTGGAATTTGAATATCTGGTTGAGAGGCCAAGGGTGCTGTTGTAGCCTGTTCAACATCCACAGTCTCTTCGCTAGGAGTACCCTTATTAGCAAGACTAATGGCCATTTTGGACCTAACTGAACTTTCAGGAACCGTTGAATAAGACGACCAGAATGAAAATGTAAAGTGTTTAAGTCCCCACTATCCAGTTCCTCAGAAGTGTCCTGACTATCTCCAGCCTTAAGATGTCCTTCACTGTAGAGTTCGAATACTCGTAACCAAGGTCTCAATCCACTCACAAATTTCTATCTCTATCTGTTGCCAGACGCCTCAATCCCGTTTGGGGTGGCCACAAACAAATCGCCTCCAAGTCGCCCTGTCCCCCGCCATTTCACTGCCCTGCTCCCAACTCACACACCCCTCTCTCATATACCTCTCCACCCCATCCCTCCATCTCATCCTCGACCTCCCCCTCCCTTTTCCCCCCTCCACCTCACTCACATACACTCTCTTCGTCAGTCTTTCACCCTCCATCCTCTCCACATGGCCAAACCACCTCAGTGTGTTCCTCATAACGCTTCCTATCACATCCACATCCACACCACAACGCTTCTTTACATTCTCATTCGTCAGCCTGTCTCTCCATGTGACTCCACAGGCTCCTCTTAAATAACTCATTTCCACTGCTCTCACTTTTGACTTGTGTCCTTCCAACAACGTCGAAGCTTCACTTCCATACGTTAGAGTTGGTATCACCATACTGTCATGTAGTAACTTTTTCACTTCCATGCTCAATTCCCTGTTTCTTATCACTGCTTTCAAAGAACCAGCAACCTTTCTTCCCTGCTGTACCCTTTCAAGCACTTCACCCTCCAAACCTCCATCCTTACTCATCACACTACCCAAGTACTTAAACGTACTCACATTTTCCTATTCCTCACCATCCAACCTCGCTGTGCATTCACTGACTTCACCTCTCTCAAAGACCATCACTTTACTCTTCCCTACATTCACAAAATTCTGAGTCTAATTCACTAGACTTTTCTTCCGTCATGGTTGGTTTGTCTGAATATCCCCTTAATTCGTCCCCACTTCTTCACTGTATCCATCTAAGCTTGTCAGAATTTATTCCCTCCCCAGTACAGGAAAAATTAAACTGACACAAATAGATTAGTTATGGCTTTGAGCAATAGAGAATGGGACGCAGACAAGACGAACAGAAAATGTATGTATTCAGGGGAAACTGAGAAACCTTTATTTTTTATACACTAATATGTGCTGCTTAAAAAGTGTGTCTGAAGGTTCACTGTGCATGTACACTACCTAGGTGTCATATGATGCTGAAGTTCCCGGTAGATTCGTATTGCAAGTCTTCACACTTTGCTAAGTTTCTCCGCCAACCACATGACGCCAACCACATGACAACGCTACCCACGACATAGTCCTTGGGCAACTGAAAGGATGGAGCAGCGGCCAGTGGGATGGTGCACCACGCCGCACAGCTCCACCACACCACACGCTCATGCTGCCACACGTCTAGAGTTGCTAGATGCGTCTAGACGATCCCACCCTTCACCGCATTGGCCTCGGTACGAGAGAGATAATTGCCAGTTCGCGCTTGAAGGTAGAGATATCTCCCCAGACAGAGATGGAGAGAGAACGAGATTATTCTGATATCTGCTCTATTTACTCACTCCGCAATTAGTCCCTTTGCGACGGAGAGTAAGATTTTCTGTTCACCTGCAGGATCACGAGCGGTTCCAAGGAGTTTTCACTAATCCCTTTAGTACCTTGTCGTATCCTAGCTGAACACCTATGTTAAGTGTGTCGTCGCACCACTGGCACCAAAATATGTAACAGCAGGCAGGAATCCCGCCACTGCAACCAAAAATATGTTTCGACTGTATGGATTCCTCAACTAGTCACTAATATATCAGCTTGGAACCCCACAGCTGATCACCAATTTATACATCAGCTGTCGTGACCTCACTTCCAAGCAATAACGTTACGCCTGGTCGAAATCACTTCCGGCTGACACACTCCACCAAAGTCTTCTCACCAGTGGCGTCACCAGGGGGGGGCTAGGGGGGGCTTAGCCCCCCCAAATCAAGGACTCAGCCCCCCCAAAATTGCAGCCCCTCAAAATAATAATAATAAAAAATCACCAGCTTACATAGTATGCTTGCAGCTCGGCATTGACCCACCTAGCTTTCCCCCAACCCCCTACCACTAATCCACTTTTATTCGTGCATCCATATTAGTTTAATACAATATTATTTATAGCTATATAATGTGATTAGTTATTCACAATTTACATAAACCTATGATTCAAATCATAATAGTTATAATATATTAGTTTCCCATATACGTTTTCCAAGATTGGTTTTCTTTGAAATATATTTATTGCACAAAGAATGCAAGATTGTATTACATTTATCAGACTTATTATATATTTACAATATATAATATGGTATATATTAAACACGGAGCTTTAAAATTGGATTATGCAGTCTAAAATGTCTGATCCATGCAATTTTTCACAAATTCGAATGTTCAGAGTATCGGAACTCAGAATGTTTGTTTACATTGAGAAGTGTCTGTGAACTGTGGCTAAATCCTGTGTTGTTTTCGGTTGTATTTGAATGTATTGGTTTCAGTGGCTGTATAGACGTTACCACGTTCCGGTATATTGCTAGCCACCTCACTTTACCTGTTCACTTTTGTTTTTACAGATGTGTGATCTAGCCTATACTCTATACAAAGAGTCAGCAGTAGCCTACTTGGTTCAGTCGACACTCGACTGTCAGAACTGAATGTAATTTCCCTTTTATAGGCTATTCTGCAATAATACATTTGCGGATATCAGCCAGCAGCCACTCAAGTGATGAAAAGGTCATCTAAAAATCCTCAGGGACAGGGTGACAAGGAAATTCTTTCGCACCGGCACCTCCAAAGATGACTCAGATGAGTGCCAAGAAAAGGTGGCTGTTATTGGGAATGAGATGCCAGAAGCAACTCCAGATAACCCCAAGGCTGTACCCATTCAGACATGTGTAAGTAGCCCTATATCAAAATATTTCAGTAGTCATTTTATGAAGCTTAGGCCAGGATTTTTTTTATTATTTTTAAATTGGCTAGGCTTAGGCTATTTCTCATTGTTGCAAATATATTGTCCTAAATGTACAGAGTGGGAGAGTAGGCTAAAACTCTCTCTCTCTCTCTCTCTCTCTCTCTCTCTCTCTATATATATATATATATATATATATATATATATATATATATATAATTATATATATATATATATATATATATATATATATATACACCTTATTTTACTTTTTCTTCATCTATAGGCCTTAAAAATGCCCCTAAAACTGCTCAATTTCCGGAAAATTTTCCGGGGGGGCTTACAGCGCCCCCCCCATACCCCCCTGTTGCATAGGCTCGCTTCGCTCGCCCCCCCTTCTACCTACACCAGGGTTACAGCCCCCCCAAAATCTGACCCCTGGTGACGCCACTGCTTCTCACACACTGGAGATGGTGGAAAATCGGTGTAGAACCCTGTTGAAGAATTTTGAAGGTAGCGTTTGCAGGTGAACTGAAACTGAGCAGATTAAATCCCTCTTTATTGGCCACAGAAAGATACAACTGCGACACTGAGAGAGTTCAGAGTTATACGTCCCTCTTGTTCAAATGATACGTGCGTTCTGCCCTAGCCGGCAACCATCCCCTCTGGGTGTGGCGCCGAGTCAGCTAAATCAGAGGTGCTAAACCTCCACAGACAACTGGGATTTATACATGAATAGAAGCATCATAACTATACCATGTACATTATACACCTCAATAAATTAGTATTGATTACATTAAAGTATACCAACAAGGTAAATATTTCCCCAAGACTTAAACATATATCTACCTATCTATCTATTGCCAGACGCCTCAATCCCGTTTGGGGTGGCCACAAACAAATCGCCTCAAAGTCGCCCTGTCCCCCGCCATTTCACTGCTCTACTCCCAACTCACACCCCCCTCTCTCATATACCTCTCCACCCCATCCCTCCATCTCATCCTCGGCCTCCCCCTCCCTCTTCCCCCCTCCACCTCACTCACATACACTCTCTTCGTCAGTCTTTCACCCTCCATCCTCTCCACATGGCCAAACCACCTCAGTGTGTTCCTCATAACGCTTCCTATCACATCCACATCCACACCACAACGCTCCTTTATATCCTCATTCGTCAGCCATATTATACAGTTCATATTTCTCCATCGCCCTCCCTTTATTCTAGGTTTTGATTAAAAGAAGATGTCTGATTGCACATCCTATCCCAAGCCACACTTTACAGTGAAATGGTGTTTGTTTGTTTATCATTCATACTACGTTGCACATTGTTAATTATGAATAAACAACGTTATATGTAATATGCAACAATAGTGTGAAACTACAACTGTCATGGGAAAATTATGTTGGCAACAGAACAAGCCTTTGACTCCACCCTATTGAGAAGAGCTCTATGTGGGGAGCCTCCCCACACATGAGAGTTGTACTCTACACAGGGGAGAATAAAACCCGTGTATAAAGTCAACAACTGTGCAGGGGTAAAGAAGATACGGAGTCGGCTTAGCACACTCAATCTCTTGGAGGCAGATTTTACAAGAGATGCAATATGATCTCTCGAGTGAATGAAACCCCAAGCATGTTCAAGGATGATGCAGGATTGAGCTGGATATTATTACACCTTAGAGGGTGCTCCTGTGAAAGATTGTGTCGGGTTGATAGGTGTTAAAACTGAGTTTTTGATGCATTAAAAACAAAGGATTATTTTTACCCAAGTCAGAGATACGAGCCAAGTCAGACATTAGGTGTGCCATAGCCTCATCCCTTGTTTGTTGAGGTAACTGCTGAGATGGACGTTGCGGGAACCGAATGGTTCTGATAAATTTTCCAGAGTAAAATTCCATTTTGACGGGACGTAATGTCACATATTATTGGCATCGTATTATTATGTGAGTCAACAAACGTAGTGGAAAATCCCTGAAAACTTCACTCAGCTCTAACTGTCCCGCATTTGCACTCCGATTGGAGTAGATTTTCAAATCACCTGTCAGTGTTTCAGAAGTGACACTACATGCACAGCTAACTGTATCACTGATTGATTTTAGTATAGTATGTATATATCGTCCACCTCACCTCTGCAACCGTTGGGAGTAAAGCTCCACACCCTTCCCTTGACTCTGCTGCATCAGACATATGAACATATCATTTAGTGGCTGGCATTCATTAGAGATGGACGTATTCTAAAGAGCAGCGCAAGTAGCATTGACCACCGAAATATTACCCAGTGTTCTTGCAGTTCTGCAACGCCATATCTCTCCAGTCGGCAGCCTCAGAGATGGATGCAACACAGCATTGCTAGCTAAGCAGCAATAAGCAGATCAGTCCAGTCTTCGTCGCAGTTCAGAGACTCCATATCTCTCCATTTACCAGTATTTTCACTTTGTTTTCTACATTTGAGAATATTAGGTAGCTGGACTGTGTGCGTGAGCGACTTGCCTAAGTTTCTTTGTAACGTAAGCATTTATTTTGTTGTAATACATAAGTTCATAGCCTTCCTTGTTAGCTCGATTTAATGTAAAATCATGTTTAATTCTCCCAAATTGTTCATGATTTATTTGCTCGCAGCTTGCACAAACTTTCCTTGATATTAACCAAGACTGGAAGTTAAGCTAGTTATTTCATATTAATTCATAATAAAACCGTTGTGGACGCTAGGAGAGGCGAGAGCAAGAGCCTGGTTTAATACTACTAAGTTTCAGGTTAAATGATTAATTGTCAGGGGGCACAGGTCCTTTCTGTAGAGGCTAACAGCTTTTAGTAATTCAGCATTCTCGAGTGATTATCTCTTGCTGAATACTGTTTGAAGAAAAAGCTTATAAATTTCTAGCTTAGAAAATTGGAGACGTAACCAGAATAAATAAAGAATTTGAGACTAATCTCCCAAGTCCAAAAATTTGTTTAAGACTTCCCCCTTGACAACTGGCGACTTTCTCTCCCCCCTTGATTGCATTGCATTTTTATAATTACTGTATGTACCATATTCAAAGGGAAATTAGTTTATTTATTTATTTTTTTTTTTTGGAAAATCTTTTAGGGAAAAGGTGTTTGTGTTGTTTGGGCATTTCTGGGGGTTAACGCTCGTACATCGGAAGATTTTACATACCCATACAGACCCTGCCTGAATTAGTTTGGATATACCGGTAGGTGAATTATACGTTACAGTTATGAAGGCTTTTTTCATAAGGTGATATATATATATATATATATATATATATATATATATATATATATAAGGACATAAGGACTCAGAGAAAAGTAAGATTGGGAAGAGCGTGCGTCAGGGAGATAGAATCTCACCAAAGTTATTTACAGCATGCCTAGAAAGTATTTTCAGAAAGCTAGACTGGGAAAACAAAGGAGTAAACATAGATCGAGAAAAGCTAAACCATTTAAGATTTGCAGATGACATTGTCCTAATCTCAGAAAAAGCAGAGACGTTGCAAGAAATGTTAAATGACCTGATCAGAGAAAGTCTCAAAGTAGGGCTAAAGATGAACCGGAGTAAAACTAAAGTAATGTTTAACTCAAACACCAAAGAGCATCATAAGAATAAGTGGAGAAATTCTTGAAGAAGTTGTGGAGTACAATTACCTGGGACAAATACTAAAATTAACGAAAGATAATGATAGCGAAATAAAAAGACGCATTACAATTGGATGGAAAGCTTTCGGTAAACATAGAGACATTATGAAAAGTAGCTTGCCAATTTGTGTGAAACGAAAAGTATATAACGAATGTATAATTCCAGCTATGACGTATGGTTGTGAGACTTGGAAACTGACAAAATCGATGGAAAATAAATTAATTCGTTCTCAGAGAGGAATGGAAAGGTCAATGTTGGGAATATCTTTAAGAGACAGGAAAAGATCAACTTGGGTGAGAGAGCAGACTAAAGTCCAAGATATTATAGAAGTTATAAAAGAACAGAAATGGAGGTGGGCAGGCCATATAGCAAGAATAAGGGATAACCGATGGAGCAAGAGGTTGACTGACTGGACACCAAGAGATGGTAGGCGTAGCAGAAAAATGTCAGACAGGAGGTGGAGAGATGAGATAGAGAAATTTGGAGGGAAAACATGGCAAAGATTGGCTCAGCCAAGGAATTCGTGGAGAAGGTTGGGGGAGGCCTTTGTTCAGCAGTGGACTTATATGGCTGATGATGTTGATGATGATGATAAATATATAAATATAAATATAAATATATATATAAATATATATATATATATATATATATATATATATATATATATATATATATATGCATGGAGAGAGAGAGAGAGAGAGAGAGAGAGAGAGTTTTCACAGAATACTCGAATGACACTGAGCTAATTCTTTCTAAACAGCAACATCCAATATGCCCAGTACATTGTTATATGATTCCTCCTCGTGCACGACGACAAGAACCAGCTATTATCATAAAAATAATCTTCGCCTCTCGCCATCTACCCCCTACAGTCATTATTGGGGGTACTGTTCACCAAGTGTGCCAGTTCATTCCATCTCCTCGCCAGTGCACTTCATGTTGGCGCTTTGGCCACCCTGCCAAATACTGCCGATCATCTACATTCTGCTTCAGCTGTGCACTGACCAGTAATGCTTCCTCAGACTGCATTTCCACCATCCAATGCTGTCCGAATTGTCAGGGTAGCCATTCTGCCACCTACCGCCAATGTCCCGTCTACCTCTTCGAGGCAAAGTGGTTAGCGTCCACTTGAAAACTGGCCTCTCCCTTCGTGAGGCTCGTCGCAGGGTTCACAGCCTCGGTCACCATCCTAATTTTACCTATGCATGTGTAGCCCGTCCTCCTCCCGCGGTGGCTTCTGGTACCAGTACTATTTTTTCTTCCCCTTCTGCATCTGTCTCTGTATCTGTTGTTCCGTCTTCCTCTCCTCCCACTTCTCGTCTTCCCACCTCTCACTCTGTCCCTACCCCTATGACTGTTGTCTCCTCTTCCCTTCCCCCCAGTACTACTATTTCCACCTCTCCCTCCATTCTACCTAACCCCCCCTCCACTTCAGTCCTCCCCTTACAGACTCTTGTTCCTGTCTCTAATTCTCTCTGTTTTAGATTTCTCTACCCCTACTTCCTCTCCATCCCTTTCCTTACCTGTTCCCTCTCCTTGTCCTTCCCTCCATTCCCAACCGCGTCCCTCCTCTCACTTCTCCAGTTCTGTAACTCACACCCACCGTTTGGCGCCTCTGGCACAATGCATCATCCGACCCCCATCCCCCTCTAGTGGTAAAAGCAGTCTGTCCATCACATCGGACTCAAAAGCCTTTTCTGACCAACCTCCTACTTCTCCAGCTCGTAAAGTCCGTATGACGAATCCTGCCCCTTCAGACCTATACATTCTGCCTCGTCGAAATCTATATCTGAGCAGCCTCCTCAGTCCTGTCCCCGGACCGCTCCACTGCCGGCTACTTGAGACACGAAACTGGCGATGACGACAGTGAAACCATCCCTAAGATCATGGATTATATTTCAACTTCCACGCCAGATTCAGTGAACAGTACTGTACCCTCTTCTTCCACCGTCTCTGTTGAAGTTCACCCTGTACCTCCTGACCTCCCTCTCACTCCTCTTGCTCCTTCATCTTCCCCTCCTTCACCTTCTGTTCCCTCCTCATCTTTACCCCCCTCCTTTTCTGCTTCTTCCAGTACTCCTTCCCCTTTATCTCTTCCTATGTCTCCAGGCTATGGTGACCGTCCCGCTCATCCACCTGTTCCACCTCCTGCCCCTATTCCTACTATCGTACTGGCTCGGTAATGTATGTTACTATTTTGTATTATATTTTACTTTCTGTATATTATATTTTATCTTTAGTATTTATATCCTTTTATCTTTCCTAGACTACTTTTCTATTGGGTTTTACTTTTATTTGGTGTTTTAATGTTTTAGTATGTCTATTTTACGATGGAACATTCAAAGTTTTACGGCCCATTGCAATGACCTCCTCTATCTTCTTCCGGTTCACAGTCTGTCCGTAGTCTGTTTACACGAACTTCGTTTGTCTTCCCTTCCGGTACCTATACCTGGCTATTGTTTCTTGTTCTCCACTGCTTCTCTTTCTATTTCAGCTATCTTGGTCCACCATACAGTTTCTCTTGAACGTCTGTCCATTAACACCACTGTTCCATGTCATTTTGTTCATGTTTTTCTCGGCTGACGGGTTACTGTGATTTCCATTCATTTCTCTCCCTGCCAGTCTCTTGATTTTCATGCTGTATCCCTTTTATTGTCCCAGTTACCCACCCCAATTTTATTGTTAGGTGATTTTAATAGTCGCCATGCTTTATGGAGCGATGTTACTAATTCTCATGGCCGCCACCTTGAGTCATTTGTTTTTACTAATGATTTGTCTTTATTAAACACAGGTGCATCGACATACTTTGATGCCAGAACTCAGACATTCTCATGCCTCGATCTCTCCTTCTGTTCCCTCTTTCTTTAGATTTCCACTGGTATGTTCTTTCTGATGCAGTGTATACTGATCACTTTCCTATTAAACTTACTCTTATGCCTCCTTGGTGGTGCTTTCTGAGAGCTGACTGGCTGTCTTTTACTTCTCTGTCGGTACCCTCCATACCCCCTTTCTCATCTCTTACTGATTTTGATATGCTTACCTTTTTTAATGTTTTAGTTGAGTGCAGCTTTGACTGCGGTTCCTAGGTCGTCCCGTCCTTTTACTGTTAAATGTGTGCCTTGATGGAACTCTGATTGCACCGTGGCACTCCGTATCAAACGTGCACGTTGGAAAAGTTACCTATACAAACACAATACCCCGGATGAATGGAGTGCACATCTTTTGTTTAAAAAGTCTCGTGCTTCTCATCGCAAGACTGTTAAACAGGCTAAACGCCGTAGCTTTTTTTTTTTTATGCGAGGAAGAAGGAACCAAAGGCTGAGCCCGCAAAACGCTCCTTCCAAGAAAAAAAAGCAAAAACGATACAAAAGAGAGCCAAATTCAAGATCCATTCATTTCGAGATGTCTGGACACACTGTGTTTGAAAGACTTGAGATCATACAAAGTAGGAAATACATACAGAGGGACACAGTTCCAGAGCTGAACTGTTGCATAATAGAAGGAAATAACGGTTAACTCGTGCATTAGAGAGTTGGATAGAAAAGGGATGAGAGTATGTTGCTAGACGGATGCTACACACCCATCATAGAGGTGGAGGGATGGAAGCAGACAGTTCAGAGGAGCAGTGACCATTGAAGTAGCGATAGAAAAGAGATAAAGAGGCAACAGTGCAGCAGAGAGACAGGTTGAAGGGTGCTAGTAGGAGAAGGAGAACTGAAGAGACGAATAGCCTTTGACTCCACCATACTGAGAAGAGCTACATGTGGGGAGCCTCCCCACACATGAGAGTTGTACGCTATACAGGGGCGAATAAAACCCGTGTATAAAGTCAACTACTGTGCAGGGGTAAAGAAGGCACGGAGTCGGCATAACACACCTAATCTCTTGGAAGCAGATTTTACAAGAGATGCAATATGATCTGTCCAAGATAAGTCCCGTGTGAATGAAACCCCAAGCATGTTCAAGGATGATGCAGGATTGAGCTGGATATTATTAAACGTTAGTGGGTACTCCTGGGGGAGATTACGATGGGTTGATAGGTGTAAAAACTGAGTCTTTGATGCATTAAAAACAACAAGATTATTTTTACTCCAGTCAGACATATGAGCCAAGTCAGACATTAGCTGTGCCATAGCCTCATCCTTTGTTTGTTGAAGTAACTGCTGAGAGGAGTAGACTGTAGCTCCAGTCGAGCAGGGCAATACTCCCAAAGTGGATGGAAAGCTGATGACAGGGAGAGCTGGAGCTCCCGTTTCATCAGCCATCGGAGATAGTTCCTGACTATCCCCCATTGCTGAACTTTTTCAGTGTTTCAGTAACACAGAGAGTGGGCCAATATGCTCTCCAGAACAAGTTTCTCTAACTGTCAACACAAATCTGCATGCACAGTACACACTACAGTACACGGCCTTTTCAAAATTTAAAAGAAAAAGGAAAATGGTGCATCTACACAATGACTCGTAGTCCCCAGGTGGGGACCATATGTGCCCCCAGCATCCGCCCCTCTCCTGGTGACGACTCTTTGATCTGCCTGGATCCACTGTCTGATTCATTTTTTCATTTCTGCAACATTCACGGCCTTTCCTCTAACTTTCTGTCTGTCGAACACCACCTATCCTCCTCTAAACCTCACCTTCTCTTCCTTACTGGGACTCAGCTGTCTGAGGCAACTGACAACAAACCCTTATCTGTATCCTCCTACTTTCTCTATACTCATTTCAAAGCCAAAGGTGGATATTGTGTATATGTACCCAATGACCTATCTTGCTTTCATGTCCCTGAACTTGACTCTTCTGAAGTCTCTTCCCTCTGGCTTCAGCTTTCCTGTCATTCTCTGACTAAATATATCTACGCTGTTTACTTATCTCCTGATTCTACTATCAAAAATTCTTCAACTCTCTTCTCCGATGGCACACATTCTATCCATTTCCCCTTTCTGTGAAATCTCCATTCTAGGAGATTTCAATGTTCACCACCACCTTTGGCTCTCCTCTCCTTTCACTGATCAACTGGTGAGCAAACCTAAATCTTTTCTATCCTTAATGATCTAGCTTGTACAGCATCCTACCCATATCCCTGACTGCTTTGGAGAGAGCTCCAACATACTTGACCTCTTCCTCATAACTAATCCTTCTGCTTACACTGTTAATCTTTTCTCTCCGTTGGGCTCCTCTGAGCATAACCTTATTACCTTAACCTGTCCTATCACTCCGGTACGGCATGCGGACCCTCCAAAGATGCGTTATCGATGGCAATTTGGAGCTGCAGATTGGGAGGCCCTCAGGCAGCACATGTTTGATTTCCCTGGAATGATTATTGCTTCCATGGCCAGAAGCCATCTGAGTGTGCCTTGCGCATTACAGAGGTTATTCTTTCGGGCATGGAAACATACATTCCTTTTTCATATCCTTTGACTAATGCAAGAAAGCCTTGGTTTAATCACGCTTGTTCTAATGCTGTCCACAACAAAAAGAGGGCCTATAAAAGGTACTGGAGCCAACCCACCCCTGAATCACATATTTTTTATGTTTCTGCCCAGAATCGTGCTAAGTCTGTTCTTCCCTCTGCAAAAAATAATTTCATCTGTACTAAATGCTCTCAACTCTCCAACTCGAATTCTTCCCGCTCCTTCTGGCAACTTGCCAAAAACCTTTCTAACAACTTTACCTCATCAACCTTCCCTCCTCTTTTCTGTACTGATACAGCAGATCTCTTCGCTCAGACTTTCTCCTCCAATTTCACCTTAGATGATTCCGGTGCTGTTCCTCCATCACTTCCCCCCTCTGACTTCCTCATGGCTGACATTATAATTTCTTCAGCTGATGTATTTTCTGCCATCATTGGCCTCAGTACTAACAAGGCATATGGGCCTGATGGAGTCCCTCCTGTTGTTCTCAAGAACTGTGCTTCTGTGCTTACACCCTGCCTAGGTAAACTCTTTCGCCTTTGTTTGTCAACTTGTACCTTTCCTTCTTGCCGGAAGTTTGCTCTCATTCAGCCAGTCCCAAAGAAGGGTGACCATTCCCAACCCTCTAACTATTGTCGAATTGCTTTAACATCCTGTGTCTCAAAAGTTTTCAAGTCTATTCTTAACAGAAAAATTTTAAAGCATCTTTCCTGTCACAACCTTCTTTCTGATCGTCAATATGGGTTCTGTCAGGGACGCTCCACTGGCGATCTTCCCACCTACCTTTCACACTCCTGGTCATCCTCTTTTCGGGACTTTGGCGAAAGCTTTGTCATTGCACTTGACATCTCAAAGGCTTTCGATCGAGTCTGGCATAAATCTTTAATTTCCAAACTGCCCTATTACGGTTTCTATCCTTCTATCTGTCCCTTCATCTGTAGCTTCCTTTCTGGTCGTTCTATAGCTGCTGTTGTAGACGGCCATTGTTCTTCTCCTAGATCTATTAACAGTGGTGTTCCTCAGGGCTCTGTCCTATCACCAACACTATTCCTTTTATTCATCAATGATCTTCTAAACTGTACATCTAATCCCATCCACTCGTACGCTGATGATGCCACCCTTCACCTTTCCATTTGGTTTCTGCTGGAGGTTCTACATTTCCACTATTAATACCAATATGCCCATTGCTTCCATCTGGAAACGTAAATGCAAAATAGCTGGTAAACATATTCCCATGCCTTCCCCTTCCTTCATCTAGATGGGGACAGTTGCAGATGCGTATCTTGTCGCTATTGGCTTTGGTCTGCATTTTAGTAATGTTAGTAGCGGTTCTTATCTCTCCCCTAACTTCCGTACCCTTAAAACTATGTGTGAATGTACGCCTGTCGTCTTCCAGATGTCGTCTAGTCAATCGTATAATGCGCCTTTCACACTACATGAATTGTCCTCCGCCTTTCATCTCTGTAAGAACACTTGCAAAGGTCCCAATGGCATACATTATGATATGCTCCATCACCTCTGCCCCCCGGCCCTGTCCTTTTTATTATCGATTTGTAATCATGCAGGGACCGAAGGTGTTTTTCCCCCCTCTTTTCGTAATGCCATCATTTTTCCAAGCCGGGAAAGCTAGGCCATGCTCCTTGGGATTATCGCCCTATTGTTCTTGCCAGTTGTCTCTGCAAGTTGTTCGAACATATGATAAATCATCGTCTTATGTGGCTCCTAGAATCCAAACAGCTCTTGTCATCCTCTCAGTTTGGTTTTCGAAAAGCCCGTGGTACCTAACTCCTCTCCTTAATCTAGAAACTTATATCTGCTCTGCCTTTGCCACTCACCAATCTGTTATTGCAGTTTTCTTTGATACTGAGAATATGATACTCCATGGCACTTAAATATTTTGCACACGGTTCATTCTTGTGGTATTGATGGTAACCTTAGTGTTTTCTTAAAGAATTTTCTTTCAGCCCATTTCTCTCAGGTCTGCGTTCAGCATACTTATTCGGATCCATTCCCACAATATGGTGTTCCCCAAGGCAGTGTTCTTAGCACTACTCTCTTTTTATTGACAATTAATGGGATTGTTTCTTGCCTCCCAGTTGGTGATTGCTCTTCGTTATATGTGGATGACTTTGCAATATACGCCTCAAATTCTGACATCTCTGTCCTTGGTGCTCTTATTCAACGTGCGGTTTCTGCTGCCTCAAAGTGGGTTACTACCCATGGTTTCCGATTCTCTCCTTTCAAGTCTCATGGTATCAGATTGACCCGCTCTCGTCTAATTTCTCACTCGCCACTTTTTCTTTGTGGCCCTTCTCTGTTATTTGAAATCTCTGCTTCCTTTCTCGGCCTTATTTTTGACTCACGTCTTATTTGGAAGGACCATATCGACTCCTTAAAAATTTCAGCTTTGCAGCGCTTCAGTCTGTTATAAACTTTATCTCATGTGTCGTGTGGTGCCAATGGAACAACTCTCCTTCGCCTCCATATTGTTCTCGTTCTCTCCAAACTTGATTTTGGTTGCCAGGTTTATTCTTCTGCCTTAGATACCGCCCTCCAACAACTTGATTCTGTGCATCATCACGGTTTGTGTCTGGCTATTGGCGCTTTCAGATCTTCCTAAGTTGAAAGTCTCTATGCTGAATCATGAGTGCTTTGCTAACTCTTCGTACCTACGCTAAGTTGCACTGCTTCCCTAATACCCTTTCTCTGCTTCCTCCCGGTCCTGACTTGAAGATCCTTTCCTCATATTCTAGGATCAAACGACCTTTTGCAATTTAAGCTCTTGCTCTCCTCTCACACTTCTCCCAAACCGTTGGGAATGTTTTCTTTTTCCGGACGAATCTCTTTCCCTCATGGCTTCTTCCGCGCCCCAACATATGTTCCGCCATTTTCCATTATTCCAAGTCTAATTCTTCTCCCATCATTCTCCATTCCCAATTTTTGGACCATCTTTCCCGTCATTCTTCTGAAGTCCCTGTATGCACAGATGGTTCCAAAACCCCAGAAGGTGTCGGGTTCGCAGTTCACTTTCCTGACACCTTTTATCATTTTAATCTTCCTGTTTGTGCGAGTGTTTTAACAGCCAAGTTGTATGCCCTCTTGTTTGCATTGCAATATATTTGTTGCTCCTCTGCTTCCAAATTTGTGATATTTTCTGATTTTTTTGGTGCTCTGTCCGTTCTTCAGTCACCTTCTTACTTCTCACCCTTTAGTCCTTCGTATCTTAGAATGGTTGTTCCGTGCTTCTTCTCGTCATAAATCTATCCAGTTCTGTTGGGTCCCAGGACATGTAGGTGTCGCAGGCCATGAACGTGCTGATTGGTTGGCTCGCACAGCTGTTGCCAGAGATACTTCGGGTTCCTTATTCATTCCAGTTTCTGATTGCCTTCCTGCCCTATCTTCCTTCCTAAAACATCGGTGGCAGTCTTGCCGGGACTATCACTAATAATAAACTCCGTGCTGTTAAACCCTTTATTTCTCCCTGGTTGACCCCTTGCCACTGTAATCGAAGGTGGGAGACTGCTTTACCTCGTCTTAGAATTGCCCATGTTAGGTTTACTCATTCTTACTTGATGTCCGGTGACGCTCTTCCCTCTGCATTCATTGCAATACTCTCCTCTCCATACGCCATATTTTCCTTGATTGTCTTCTTTACATTTTACAGTGCTGTGTTGCTTTTCCTTACTTGACTCACATTCGACGTCCCCTCCTTCTTGAATGCTTCCTCTGAGAATCGCCAGATTTTTCCTTCCATAATATTATCCCCTTCCTTGCCTCTGTTGGTGTTCTTTCCGACATTTAATTCCATTCCATATTTCAGTAGTCATGCTTGTAATATAATGTATCTCTTCCGTTAATACTGTACATTTCTTTAACCACGCCACATCAATATTCACGGTCCGCTCAACACACACAACTTGTAGCCAATGATCCGGCTCCGAGCTGGATTTTGGCACTAGGTTCTTATTGTTCTTCTTCTTGTAAATTATAGCTAACTGCTAGTCAGTTAAGAAGTTACAGACTCTGTACAATAATCCAAGTTTCTTTGAAGTGGTTTTGTCAAGTGATGTAACATGAGAGGTCCAGCTGAGGTTATTGTAAAGTGAAACACTATGAAGTTCAATACTTTTAGAGACAGGAATGTTAGTAGCATTTGAGGTAATATGGGAATCTAGCAATATCTGTGTATTAGTAAACTGTATATATTTGGTTTTCCTAGCATTAAATGATGCAATGTTATTTTGTCCCCAATCCATGATCTTAGAAAAGTTTTAATTTATGGAGACTGCTGTACTGAGTTGTGAGTTAGAGATATTAGACTTTGTGAATGGGTATTTAAGTGTGAATGAACTGTGATGTGTTGAGCCATCTGCATATGAGTGAATGGGATTATTAATCGAGTGGAAATTGGAATATACATTATCTACTTTTATCTTTCTGCCACTAAGATATGATGAAATCAGAAGAATAAAAGTAATAGGCCATAGCAAGGGAGTTTGGATAGCAGGGAACGGTGTCACATTCTGTCAAAAGCTTTAGAAATATCAAGGGCTGCTGCATGAGTTTCTCCATGTTGGTCAATTGACTGATGGATGGTATGAGTCAGGAGATTGAGTATATCAACAGTAGGTCTCTCGTGGCAAAAACTATACTGTCTATCACTAATTAAGTTGTTGGATCCAGGATGTTTAACAATGGACATCTTGATTGAAATCTCAAATACTTTACCAAGCGAAGATGTGATAGCTATTCGTCTGTAATCAGAGGGGTCAGAGGAAGATCCTTTCTGTGGAACTGGGTGAAAATTGGCTTCTTTCCAAGAAGTAGGGAATGAAGAAGTACTTATGGATAGTCTGAATAATTTAGTTAGAGAGGCAGGAATTTCTGGGGAACACTTTTTCAAAACAATGGGAAGAATTCCATCTGAACCTGGAGCTTCGTTGGTAAAGGTTCTAGTATGAATTTTATATATCTATTCTGTATCATAAGTGGAGGTATTTGTGGAGAGTCAGATTGTAAGTACAGAGACATCCTGGCTGATTACCTCTGTGGTAGAATTTCTGGCAAATGTACTGGCTAGGATGTTTGCTTTACCACGCAGGTCATTTAGTGTTTCCATCAGAAGATAAGAAGGGGGGGGGGAATGTGTGATGACTTGTTAAAGTTATTATTAAAAGAGATGAGAGTTGACCAGAATATTCTATTGCCATTAGGATTATTTGATAGATTCGATGCTTGGTTGTGAAGAAAGTTTGATTTAGTGAGATTAATTACTGCTTTTGCATGGTTTATAGCAATTTTAAATTGACAGATTCAGATGATTTTCATTTTAAGTAAACGTTATATGCTAAGGACTTTTGGGTCGTTGCATTGGCACAGTTGCTGTCAAATCATTTTTGGAATTTGGATCTTTTAGTGAACTGTTGACTGGGTATGAACAATTCCATACCAGATTGTATTAATCTTTTAATGTGGGACTGGGTAGAACTGATGTACCTGGACAAGAAAGACTGCCATGGAATATCAGCGAGATAATTTCTAAATCCATCCCAGCCTGCCCCATCAAAGTGCCATCTGGTCACCCTGACTGGTTCAGAATGGGGAGGTTTGGGTCAATTAATTAATGGGGCTTTGATGAGATTGTGGTCGTAGGATCCAAGCGGTAACAGTACTTTTAGCTGGTATTGATCTGGATTATTTGACAATAACAAGCCCAAGAGATAGATGTCATGGTCAGGATTACCTGGTATTCTGGTTGGTTGTTTTACCAACCTCGTGAGATTAAAAGATTCTGCAAACAGCTGGCATTCTAGATTGGTATCATCAGTCCTGGCACAATGCAATAACCATTCTACAATATGGACATTAAAATCGTCCATAGCGGTAATTTCAGCGGTAAGGATGATGTTAAAGTTAGTCAACTGTGTGGATATGGAATCAGATATGCTGGGTTCTGAAGAAGTAATGGGGGAGCGATAAATTACACGTATACATTTGGTAAATATTTGGAAAATTTAGTTTATATAGAAAGTAATCAAAATTAGCTGAAGTGAAGTTCAAATAAGTGTTAACTGCAAATTCAAATTTGGTATAAGAACAGGTGCCATCCTTGTTAGGGAAACTTGTCAGGAGATGGTAACTTGGAAAATAAAATGGGGATTTGTCAGTAAAGGGAGAGATTTGGGTTTCTGTGAGGAACACGGCTGTGAGGGGGGGCTATGGATCGGAGTAAAAAGTGAATGGAATTAAATTGGTACTAAGGCCACGGATATTAAGGAAATAGATGGCTGAACCTGTGCTTCTCCGCTGACGAGCATGAACGGTGTTTGCAACAGCCGCTCTTGGCACAGTCGTTTGACTGCGACTGGAAGGCCCCTGTGATGCCAGCTCTACCCTGACAGTGGTGGCCATCCGAGATACTACCGTATTTGCTGATGATAATGCTGCGGCCATTGCTAAGGGGGGATGGAAATAGAAGGTGTGACATGTAACATGCATGTAGCGTGGTGCAGACAGTTGAAGGTAGAGGTATTATGAGAGTATGCTGGCCTACTCTCTGTGTTAATGAAAACACCGAAAATGTTCAGCAAAGGGAGATGGTCACGTCCTGAGGGCTGCTGAAACGGGAGATCCAGTTCTCCCCATCACCAGCTTGCCATCTGCCTCGGGAGTACCACCTTGTTCGGCTGGTGCTACAGTCTACACCCTGATAGTTTAGACCATGGAATGTATTTATAAAAAAGGTTATTAACTACTTCCATATGTTATCATTCATTCATTCATTCATTCAATATCCAGCCATTTTTTACCCCAACAGGAGCATGAGGATCTCGAGTTCAGCTACTCAGTCCTAACAATTAAGACGAGGAGACCAGCATTACTCTCACCTGAGTGGTTTTAGGTGAGAGGTAAATCACAACCATCCTCTGATATAAAGCCTCATAATCCCAACCCGGTTGGAGCGACGTAACCCACTAGACCACCAGACGTAATATGATTATATGGTTACCACTAGTGTTGTGTGCATCACCTGCTGAAAGTAGTGGCACTACGGCTACCACTGCTTCAAATAAACTGTAGTCATTTATACAATAATATATATATATATATATATATATATATATATATATATATATATATATATTAAAAAGTAGTGCCCTACCACTACTCTAGTCCGTATCACCACTAAAGCGTTTTTTTTTTTTTTTTTTTTTTTTTTTTAGCGGCAAATATTAACGAGCACTTCTTATGGATGTTTATTATCAGCAAATTACATCCCAGATACAGGTTATGGTTTTCATTTACTGAAACTCCAGTAACATATTTATTGCAAAGCCTATTAATTTCGTTCACGAGGATTACCAGGTTCCTCAGAGATTATTACCAAATTAGACTCTTCATTACCAAATGTAAGTTTACCGGGTTCAGTATACAGTATACAACATTAGGACACAAACTATAGTTCACTGTAATTTTCAATAATATCCACCTGAAATGTGTATTTCAGTACCCCAAATGACGGAAATTTATGAACAGCACAAACATTTTACATACTGAATAGCAGACTTAAGATTAATACCACATTGTGTTTCACCAGTACCAGAAAGATATTTCATTACCAAAGTTGCCACAGTCTGGTTATGAATAATACCAGATGGCAGACATACTGAAGGTCCATTGTCTTTTTTTTTTTTTAACAGAAAATGAACAGAAAAAAAAAATCGATAACTATAGAAAAAACGATCCATACACCAGATTACACGAAAAGTCTGTAACAGTTGAACTTCTGTAGGTTGAGGTTGGGGGGGGGGAGCTAATCTGGACAAACGGGTTCCAGGGAGAAGCAGTTCGGGAAGTGAAATATTTTTGACAGGCGGAAGTTCTGCAATAGGGCAGTGAGACAGTCTAGTCTAGTCAGGAGCACTACACGATGCTGTGGCAGCGCGGAGGAAGGCGTAAAGAGGTGGCACAATGGATGTAACTTCATCTGAGCATTTGTCATGAAGTTGTTTGTAAAATAATGCGAGGGATACAACATTCTTTCTTACTTGGCGCACACCTGACTGACTTGTCCGATTTTGGTCTAGCACGAACACGATTAAGTGTAACAGGTACCTGGTGGCGTTTGGAATACTATACCTCAAAAAATTAGTGTAACTTTGCTATTGTTTCACTACTCTAAAGGAAAGGAGTACAGTACAGCTTCTCGCTAGTATACTTGCTTTACTGTAACATGGCCTAAAATTGCCTTCTTTCCATCTGGAATACTGAGTTGTAACAATACATTAACACCAGAATATTATGGTAATCATGAAGAAGCTCTGTGGAGAGTGTGCATAGCCGTTGCATTGTCTTTTTCGGCCACTGAGCTACGTGTAAAAAGCTGCAAGAGAACGATAATCCTTGTCAAATTACGATGAAACTTCTGTAATAAAAGTGGCACCGGTAGGTAGCATCACTTACTTGTAGTACCACTACTCCTAACACTGGCTTCCTAGTTTACAGGAAACCATTTTGCTTGTCACTCAGCGCAATGAACCTGAAAGCAGCAGTGCATTAGGTGAGAGGATGCAGGGCGACCCAATTTATCACAGTACGACATTGTATGTATCTTATGACTAAAACCTCAAGATTTTGTCAGTTTAGGAAAGACAGCACAAAACCCTTGGACTTCCAGTTTTTCCGAAGCTGAATCCCCATTAGACGGTAGAAAAATATATAAAAAACTTAGTTTTGAGTAACTTTTTTTTTTTCTACTGCTGACCTTACAATAATAAAAAAAAATATATATCATTCTCAGCTGCTCCCGTGTAAGGATGGGGTCAGGTGGATCCAGAAACTAGTTGTTGTTGCTGAATAACCCCTGTGTGTCTGACCGAGCAGATCCATCAACTGCAGACAAGTAATCGCCCCTGAAGGACTGTCCCGTGCAGTGTGGACGCCGCATTATTGTTTCTCCACCAACGTAACAAGGGCAGCATAGTAGGCTCCACATCATCCAGTTATTTGATTATATAGTTACCATCCAGCGTTGTAAATGTTTTCCTGGGTCATGGGGAACCATTACACTTGTCATTCAGAGCAGAGCCACCTACTAGAAAGAAGAGCAAAATATTGACAGGAATGATGGGAGAAACGGGAAGAGAGGAAGATAAACACAGTAACAGAAAGGTAAAGGTGAAGGAAGAAGTAAGGTGCAGTGTATCAAATTAGTAGATGATGATCGTCATTACCTACTGCCCTCCCGAAACTAGTAATAAAATGAAAAAGTGTGAAAACTATCAACAGCATGCCGAGTGAAATGGGCCACACAGTCACTCACACACCATTCCAGCTCTCGAAATCCTGGCTCCACCTACGTAACGCATCTGCCTGCATTATTTTTTTTTTTTACACGAGCTGCAAAAACACACCTGCCAGACAAGGTAAATAAATTCATAAAGATATACAGCTGGTCAGACGTCACATTCACACAATCATGGACATCTGTGGTTTGGGTGTATAGCAGTGGAAAATTGTTGGAGAAGGAAGAGAAGAGGAGGGCGAGGAGGAGGAGGAGAGGAAGAAAGGAGGAAAAGTGAAGAGGCTGAAGAGAAGAGGGGAGAGAAAGGACAAGAGGAAGAGGAAGAGAGGAGAAGAAGAAAAAATATGAGGAGATGACGAAGAAAGGAGAAGATGTAATGGAGAAGAAGATGAAGAAAGGAGAGGGAGAAGAAGAAGAAAGAAGGAGAAGAGGAAGAAAAAAGAAGAGGAAGAAGGAGGAAGAAAGGAGGAGAAGAGGAAGTATGGAGAAGAAAAGGAAGAAAAGAGGAAGAAAGGAAGAGATGAAAGGGAAGAAAGAAAAAGAAAAAAAAATAAAGCAGGAGAGGAAAAAGAAAGGAGATGAAGAAGAAAGGAGAAGGAGAAGAAGAAAAAGAAAGAAGAAGAGAAAGAAAGAATAAGAAGATAGGAAAGAAAAGAGGAATGAGTACAATATGAAGGAATGTAGAAGATGACGAGAACACTGGGTCCAGGGGAATGGTGACCCAACCGCCCAGCACCCGTGTTGCAAGGAGCCCCGTACTGTACCTTTAGTTCCCTTTCTCCTCTGATTCATATCTCGAGGAGGATTGCATCGCCTTCCTGTCTCTTTCCATCACCGATATACAGGAGCAAAGTGGTTGATGATGATGATGGTGGTGATGGTGATGATTTGATGATGATAAGGATGATGAATAAACAGAAATAATAATACACACACTACAGTATGTCAGTGTTTACTTCCAATACCTCTACACTTTTGATCAAGCCCTAACACGTTGCTTGAACTACTAAGGTCTATAATAATAATAATTACCAAACTTAAAAATTCACCTTTCCCAATACTCAACTGTTGCTCAAATCTTCCCTTTACTATAGTCCTTTCACCTTAGCTTGGCCGGGAATTTCGTTCTTTTGCAGCTTATTTCTCGTAGCTAAGTGGCAGAAAAAGGCGATGCTACGGCCATCTCATTGTACAGTACTTCTTGACGAGTAGGATCATGTTCTTGTCTTAATATATTGTCACAGCTCAGCATTCACGCCGGAGAGATGGCAATTTTAGGCCAAGTTACAGTGAAAGGAGTATATGTATTTTTATTTACATTAGAGTACGTCTGTTATTATTTTCATTTTAATACTCTTGATGGAAGCACCAATATGAGAGAGAGAGACAGAGAGAAGTAAACAATTCACTAAAAGATCAAACTCTCCAAAATGGTTTGATGGCAATTGTGCCAGAGCAACAGCCCAAAAGTCATTAGCATATAACTATTACTTAAAATAAAAAACATTTGAATCACTCTCCCAATTTAAAATTGCTAGAAATCATGCAAAAGCTGTATTAAATCTATCTAAATCAAACTTTCTTCAAAAGCAAGCATCAAAACTACTTAACAACCCTAATGACAATAGAATATTCTGGTCAACTCTTAATTCTTTCAATAATAACTTTAACAAGTCATCCTCCATTCCCCCACTAAAATCTTCAGATGGCAATATTACAAATGACCCACGTGGGAAAGCAGATATCTTTGCTAGTACCTTTGCAAGAAACTCTACCATAGATGATACCAGCCAGAATGTCTCAGTACTGGAACTTGATTCTCCCGAAATTGCCCCACTTAAAATACAGACACGATTCGTAAAATCCATCCTAGACAATTTACCTACCAACAAATCTCCAGGCCCAGATGGAATTCCGCCAATTGTTTTGAAAAAGTGTTCCCCTGAACTTGCCTCTATCCTAGCCAAATTATTCAGACTATGCATACGTACTTCTTTATTCCCAAATTCATGGAAAGAAGCCAATATCTACCCAGTTCCAAAGAAAGGAAGTTCGTCTGACCCCTCCAATTACAGACCAATAGCTGTTACATCTTCTCTTGGTAAGGTATTTGAAACTTTAATTAATAAGCATATTGTTAAACATCTTGAATCCAACAACTTAATTAGTGATAGACAATACGGTTATCGCCATGAAAGATCTACCATTGACATACTCAATCTCTTAACTCATACCATCCATCAATCAATTGATCTTTTTGGAGAAACTCATGCAGTAGCTCTTGATATCTCTAAAGCTTTCGACAGAGTATGACACCGTTCCCTGCTGTCCAAACTCCCTTGCTATGGACTAACGTCTTTTGTTCCTTTGATTTCTTCTTATATTAGTGACAGGAAAATAAGAGTAAAAGTATATGATGTATATTCGAATTTCCACTCAATTAACTCCGGCGTGCCGCAGGGATCAGTTCTGGTGCCAACCCTATTTCTGGTTCATATTAATGATCTCTTATCTGTCACTCACAATCCCGTTCACTCATATGCAGATGACTCAACACTACATAGTTCATTCACACTCTGACATCCATTTACAAAGTGTAATATCTCTACCTCTCAACTCAGTACAGCCATCTCCATAAATCAAGATCTAGCTACAATCAGTGAATGGGGACAAAACAACCTTGTCTCTTTTAATGCTAGTAAAACTAAATATTTACAGTTTACTAATAGACAGATATTGCCAGATTCGTACATTACCTTCAGTGCTACTAATATTCCCATCTCCAAAAGTATTGAAATTCTTGGTGTCTCATTTAACAGTGTCCTCAGCTGGACCTCTCATGTCAGATCACTTGCTAAAACCGCCTCAAAGAAACTTGGATTATTGTTCAGAGTCCGTAACTTCTTCGCCGATGAGCAGTTAGCTATAATTTATAAGAGTCATGTGCGCTCTCAGCTTGAATATTGCTCACCCTTGTGGAATGGTTGTGGAGAGGTTGCATTAAGACAACTAGACAAAATTCAGAATAAAGCTGTTAGAATCATTAACAACCCTGCCATTACATATAAACTACCTCCCCTGCAAGTAAGAAAGAATGTTGCCTCCCTTGCATTATTTTACAGAAATTTTTTTGGCAAATGCTCAGACGAAGTTGAGTCCATGGTGCCACCTCTCCATGCCTTCCCTCGTGCTACATGGGCATCCGGTAGCGCTCATGACTGGGATGTCACTCAGCTATATTGCAGAACTTCTGTCTATCAGAATTCTTTCATTCCCCGAACTGCATCTCTCTGGAACTCGCTTCCCCATAGTTGTTTTCCTCCAAATTTCAACCCACAACTGTTCAAGTCTAACTGTTACAGATATTTTATGAACAGAGGACACCAGTAATCTGGTGTATGGATTATTTTTTTTTTTTTCCCATTTGTTTTTCCTTCCTCCGTTCTGTTATTTAAAAAAAAAAAAAAAAAAGTGATGGAATGTTGTGGTGTTGATGCGGATGTGCTGGAAAGCTTTAGGGGAAGTATCTTATTATGGTGGTTTCCCGATGTGCAGAAAATGGAGAGTGACAGATTGACTACGAAGTGTATATGAGAGAGATGAAGGAGACGAGGGGACGGGAGAGAACGAGGTTAACGTGGAGGAATAGTTTGGAGAGGCACATAAGAAAGATTGTGGGTTGGAGACACGACAGTCTGATTGCTGAGGACAGACTGGCACCATATTGAAGGATTTAAGTGGTCTATCAGTGCTTAAGATAATGCAGAGAGGCAGCATTAAGCTGAACAGCAACTCTGTGTTGCTCGTTTGTAGCAATACATCAACACTAGAATATGCTAGTCACGAAGAAGTGATATGAAGAGGACACAGGGCTGTAACATTGCCTTTTTCTGCCACTGAGTTACGTGCTATAAACCACTAATGGACGAATATCTTGTTAAGTTAAAAGAAGTACAGGCGAGGATTTGCGTCATTTTGCTGCCTGTTTCCCTTTGCCCAATGCTAGGGTAACAAAATACCTCGACCCTGCATCCTTTCCACATAGAAGAAAAAAAAAAAAACGACTAGCACCATATTCTATTGTCATTCCATTGTTACAACTTAGCATTCAAAATTTATGTAGTAGTTATAATAGTAGTAGTCACAGTATTAGTAGTCGTTGAAGCAGTAGTAGTAGTAGTAGTAGTAGTAGTAGCAGCAGCAGTAGCAGTGATAGTAGTAGTAGTAGTAGTAGTAGTAGCAGTTGCTATTGTTAGTCGTGGTGGTTAATTTGAAATGTAAACCCAGTGGTCTGCAGGCTTACGTTGTCCCCCTCCTGCTGTCCACTATCACCCTTTCGGGGGATTGGGTGGGAGTTGAGGGACGTTTGCATAACCGGGCAGCTCCACAGCCCAGTTGTATCAGTGCCACCAATTGAAAGCGTCCCTCTCCAGCACCTGTATTCAAGATGAAAAGACGAATATGTTACACCAAGTTAAAGTGAACAGAGTGTAGTATTGATGTCACCAGATTCAGTAGCCTATATGATTGGTCTCTTGTTGAAGATGACGGAGAATGGCAGAGTGAAGTTGGACAGCGGTTTTGTGAAGTCTGTGTCGGTGGTGAAAGTAACGCCTGGTGGAGAGTTGATGGCGCTACTGCGACGTGTAAGTGTCGCAAAATTACAATGCCCATGAAGTTGGTGCCTTGTTGAAGACGGTGGAGAATGGCAGAGTGAAGCTGAATAGAAGTTTTGTCATGTCTTTTTTTGGAGTGAGGATAGTGCTTCGTGGAAGGTGAAACAGTGTAGTGTAGATGTCACTTGATTCAACAGCTTATGTAGTTGGTCTCTTGGTGAAGATGACGGAGAATGGCAGAGTTAAGTTTAAAAGCAGTTTTGTCTTGTCTGTTTCGGTGGTGAGGGTAACGCCTGGAGGAGGGGTGATGGTGAACCTGTGCAGTATAGCAGCAGTGAACAGGTACAATTCCATCTTGGCCAGACTTTCACCCAGACACTGACGCCGACCTGTAAATACATTAGAAGTACGAATGTAGTATATAAGTACACTAAAAGTATGGTAGCATGGATACAGAAAAGCAACAGTACATAGATACAACTCCAGCTTGGCTAGACCTTCACCCGGATACTGACGCCGGCCTGTAAATATTGTTACGGAACAGAGAAACATAATGTACACTTTAAGCGAGAATACTAAAAATCACTACTGTCCCGTTAAGTTCCAGGTTCAAAACAAAGGAGTTAGGTAAAATTACAAGTTAAAGTTTAATGCTCAAACTAACAACAAAACATTCAGGACTCATAAGGATAATGTAATGGCAAAAACAGGTTAAATATATGGTTAACTGCAATAGCCTCTATTAACACGAAATTAGCATGAGTAAATTTATCTAAGTCAGCCCTGTTAAAATGAGATACCAGATAATACTCAGTGAATGCCAGATATATTATTACAGATACAAAATATTATTAATGATGGCTGACAATAAGAACCTTACATAAATTACAAAAACCTTACTAGGCCTAAGAATTAACCTTATGCTACACAGTACAAGAAAAAATGAAACAACAGTTATACTCAAATTACACACAGCTGCTAGATGGTTGGAGACTTCCTGAGCATTCACAATAATAATAACTGTACAGGGGAGGACAGAGATGTGAGCAAAATGAGGAGTAGATCTAAGTGGCAATGATGCAGAGACTGAGCTCATTATATAGGGGCCGGCAGAGCTTGATACAACTTGTAAGAAGGACGCGCAAATGAAGCCATAGGGGACAAAGAGTTGACAATCCTGCTCTGAACAACAGAAAGGACGACTTACTCTACTATACCAGGTAGAAGGGGGAACTGAGGCAGAACACGCTCGTGATCAAACATGCAGCATACTGTGCGTTAAAATTACACAAAGGATGATGAAATCATAGGCTATGTAACACTTCCCCACAAAGAAAAAGAAATTTACAAAGAAAATTTCTTATTACTCTAAAACAATCTGTCTAAAATCTAGATAAGCAATCTGCAATAACATTTTCTTTCCCCTTGACATGTTGTATGTCTAATGAATACTCCTGAAGAAGTAGACTCCATCTTGTCAATCTCTGATTTTTATCTTTAAACCTACTTATGTACCTAGCCTTTCCGATCCCGTCCATGCAATCTTCCACACGAGGGAGAGGGTAAGTGTCTGTTTTGGTTATCTGATTGACACGTCTGTAGTCGATGCAAAGCCGCTGTGACCCACCTGGCTTAGGGACCAGAGTGACAGGAGAACTCCACTCGCTCTGACAGGGCTCAATCATCTTGTGGTCCAACAGGTAGCCAAGCTCCTTCTGGATGAGAGGAACTTTCACTGGGTTCACACAGTAAGGAGGCAATTTAATTGGCTTTGCGTCTCCAACATCGACATCATGCATCAACACAGTGGTTCTTCCTGGAGTGGCACAGAACACTTGCGGGTACTCCGGCAGTAATGCCGAAAACTCCTGCCTTTCCTCGGGAGGTAGATGAGAAAGCTTAGTCTGGAGATCATTCATGATATCAGGATTCTTCCCCAAACTATCACTCAGGCTCATACTGCATGGGAGAGCTTCTCTTGCAGACTCGGGTGGAACAGCTACAGTGTAGACTGGATTATTTTCGTCCCGCCTGTGATATAACTTTAGCATGTTGATGTGACATAGTTGCTTCTTCTTTCTACGATCTGGTGTGGCGATGACATAGTTGACATCACTGAGTTTCTTCTCCACGAAATAAGGACCACTAAACTTGGCTTGAAGAGGTTGCCCATGAACTGGTAGCAGAATCAAAACCTGATCTCCTGGCTGAAAGTGGCGTAACCTGGACTTCTTATCATACCAAGTCTTCATCTTCTCCTGAGCAGCTCCTAAATTCTCTCTCGCCAGCTGTAAAGCTGTGGACAGCCGTTCTTTGAACTTCATCACATTCACCAGCAGGTTGATGTCATCTTCCTCCGACAGCCAGCATTCCTTGAGTAACTTAAGGGGTCCTCTTACTTCATGGCCAAATAGTAGTTCAGAAGGTGAGAAGCCCAGTAATTCATTTGGAGATTCTCTTGTGGCAAATACAACAAATGGAAGACCTTTATCCCAGTCTTTCTGATGTTCCAAACAGTATTTCTTGAGCATCGATTTGAGTGTTTGATGATATCTCTCCAACGCTCCTTGGGTCTGGGGATGGTAAGCTGAAGACGTGATCTGGGTGATGCCCAACTCTTTCAGAGACTGCTTGAAAACGTTTGACATGAAATTACTTCCCGGTCTGACTGTACCTCCTTGGGCAGACCAAACTTTGTGAAGAACCCTAGCATTTCCTTAACCACGTTCTTTGCTGAGATATTTTTAAGTGGAATGGCTTCAGGATAACGAGTAGCCATATTAATCAGGGTCAACACATTAGAAAATCCTGAAGAAGTCTTAGGAAGAGGGCCCACAATATCCACCAACACACGGGTGAAAGGCGCCTCAAAAGGAGGAATGGGAACTAGAGGTGCAACCTTTTCGGTCTGATTACACTTCCCCACAACTTGACAGGTGTGACAAGACTTACAATACCAGGAAACATCCCTGAAGATACCTGGCCAGTAGAAGTGTTTCAAAATGTGTGCCACAGTCTTCCTCACTCCAAGGTGTCCTGCCAAACTGGAATCATGAGCCACTCTAATGATATCCTGCCTACAAACACGAGGGATGACAACTTGATGTACAACCTCCCATTCACAGTCGGCTGATGCTGTTGGGGGTCTCCACTTCCTCATAAGTACTCCTGACTTTATATAATAACAAGTAGAAGCACCAGCTGACTCTTCCTCACTGCAAGCAAAGTTAGCTAGACCTTTCAACTCAGGGTCAGCAACCTGCAACTCAACCAACTCTTGACGAGACAAATTATCAACACTACGGGGTACTGCCTCATCTGGTGAGTGGTCCAAATTAGCAAGAAAAGTGTCAGCTAGGATAACATCATCATCATCATTTTCCTCTAAATCACCAGTAACTTTAGACTTAGCCCTAGTGACAGCACATGCAGGGAACACATCAGGGACATCACAATCCTGGGCCCCAGCCACTGGCTCACTAGACAACTGAGGAGCTGGACACACTTGACTTCCACCAATATCATTTCCAAGTAAGAAAGTTGCACCTGACATTGGGAGTGTCTCAATCAACCCAACCATAACGGAACCATTAACAAAACCAGACTCTAAATTCACTCTGCACAGAGGGACAGAGAAGTAATTATTCCCTACGCCTTGTAAGATTACAGTTTCATCAGAGGAATTAACATTAGAGCCTAGAACACTGGTCAGCATAAGGGAATGGCAAGCACCTGTATCACGATATATTTTAACTGATTTCCTGTCATTACTGTCCAGAGGACTGACAAAACCATCAGACAGGAAATTAGCACATGAACTCTTGAGAGTGTCACCCACGTTACTGCTCAAAAGAGGAGCTCCATCATGAGAATTTAAGTTACCCCTCAAAGCAGGTTCCGTTAACTCAGTTAAAGAATTCTGGGAACTCTCAAGGGTGGACACTAGACCAATTGACTGAATATTTAAAGACTCCTTTTTGTTCACATCACGCTGTCTCCTGCAACATTTCTCCGTAGTATGACCAAGCTTACTACAATAAGTACATTTACTTTTCTGAAATCTAGAGGTGAAGCTGGTATTTACTTCCTGAGAAACATCATCTTTATTCTCTTTCCTGTTACCTGTACTCTGAGTAGAGGCAACGTACTTACTCTCAGCTTTCCCTTTTTCTTTAGAATATCTCTTGTGAGTGAGAACATATTCATCAGCTAAAACTGCAGCATCAGACAAATTATCGATTCTTCTCTCATCAAGATATAGGCTTACATCTTTATTAACACACCTCTTGAAGTCCTCCAGCAAAATCATCTACTTAAATTTACCAAAATCAGAATCCACATTCTTAGAATTTAACCACTGCTCTAACAGATCTTCTTTGATTTTTGCATACTCAACATGGGATTGCTTATCTTGCTTATAAGTTGTCCTAAATTTTACTCTATAGGCTTCAGGAACAAGCTCATAGGCCTTAAGAATCAAGCTCTTAACTACATCATAATTATCACATTGATCCTGAGGCAAAGATGCATAAGTTACTTGAGCTTTACCGGTGAGAAGAGTTTGAAGGAGTACTGGCCAATACTTTTTGGGCCAATAAAAACCTGTAGCTACCCTCTCAAACAACTGAAAATACTTTGTTAAATCAGATTCATAAAAAGGAGGAACAAGTTTAACATTTTTAGCCACATCAAAATCATCAGAGCTAGATGATCCAGTTCCACCTTGTTTCATGCGATACTCATGGTCTGCCTGAATCCTAGCTAGTTCAATTTGTGCCTGAGATTGTATCTGTGCCTCCTGAATCCGAGCTTGAGATTCAGCCTCCTTAGCATTTGCTTGAAATTCAGCCTCCTTAACACGAGCCTCCTGCAGGGCTAGCTGTAACTTAGCTATTTCAATCTGCGTTTGCTCATTTGGAGGAGTTACATTAAACAAGCTCTTATTAATCATGCCAACAATTTGATCTTTAGAATGATGAGAGTGAACTGCAATTCCCAATTGTTGAGCAACAAGCTTAAGTTCATTCTTTGTTCTGTTTTTTACATCACACACTGTTTGCATATTTGACAAAAAATCTTTGGCTTCATCAAGTGTAGTAATAGTAGACATCATGAATAAATCACAGTCACAAAATATCAAGCAATATCCTTATGATAATATCCTGAATATCCTGATAAGAGGTCGCCAAATTTATGTTATGTAACAGAGAAGATAATGTACACTTTAAGTGAGAATACTAAAATCACTACTGTCCCGTAAAGTTCCAGGTTCAAAACAAAAGAGTTAGGTAAAATTACAAGTTAAAGTTTAATGCTCAAACTAACAACGAAACATTCAGGACTCATAGGGATAATGTAATGGCAAAAAACAGGTTAAATATATGGTTAACTGCAATAGCCTCTATTAACACGAAATTAGCATGAGGAAATTTATCTAAGTCAGCCCTGTTAAAATGAGATACCAGATAATACTCAGTGAATGCCAGATATATTATTACAGATACAAAATATTATTAATGATGGCTGACAATAAGAACCTTACATAAATTACAAAAACCTTACTAGGCCTAAGAATTAACCTTATGCTACACAGTACAAGAAAAAATGCAACAACAGTTATACTCAAATTACACCCAGCTGCTAGATGGTTGGAGACTTCCTGAGCACTCACAATAATAATAACTGTACAGGGGAGGACAGAGATGTGAGCAAAATGAGGAGCAGATCTAAGTGGCAATGATGTAGAGACTGAGCTCATTATATAGGGGCCGGCAGAGCTTGATACAACTTGTAAGAAGGACGCGCAAATGAAGCCATAGGGGACAAAGAGTTGACAATCCTGCTCTGAACAACAGAAAGGACGACTTACTCTACTATAACGGTAGAAGGGGGAACTGAGGCAGAACACGCTCGTGATCAAACATGCAGCATACTGTGCGTTAAAATTACACAAAGGATGATGAAATCATAGGCTATGTAACAATATATAAAAGATGTGGATACATGGATGAATTAACTCGTTGGTACGAAGATGTTTGGATGACGACGATTACGGTACGTTGCTGACTTGTATATTTACCGATCTCTCTTAGAGGGCCGGCCTAGAATACCCAGTGTCATTGAGTTATTTACTTCCTGCATTACTGAGGGACTGATCTGTAATGAGCCCTTTGCAGCCTCCTAGAACCAATGGGATACGCATGTGCGTTCCTAGGATCTATCCCTTGATGATCTCCCGAGATTCCCTCGTCTAGTGTCCTTTATGAGATATTTTTAGGCCATTTTTTTTTTCTAGACCCTCTTTATGTATCATGTTCGTGTCAGCCAAGCTGGATCCGGCCACCATCATTGCACCCCGTACTGTAATACTATGCAACTATATTTGTCATATGAACCTCGTGATTAGAGTATCCAGAAATATTAATTATATATTATACACTTCATTACGGAAATACAACTAAAACAGAAAGTGAACTAAATTTTAGCTTGGGAACATCTGGCAGCCTGACCTACCAGATAGCAAGCTCACTACCCATGTGTTGCTAATTTATCAATTTGTCGCATGATCTAGCATTTTTCATAAAAAGATAGTGCGAAAAGTCTTACATTTTTCTCTATATATGGCGCCTTTCGAAGTCCAGTTAGGGCAAAATTTACTTCTGTTCATAAGGGATGGATCCAGGGGGGGATGCATCCCCCCACAGGCCAGAGAGAGAGAGAGAGACCTAGTAGATGTAGTTGAAAGTGTCACTTCTGTGAAATAAACACTACAATGCTGGGGAGACACAGATGAATGGGAGGATGCAGATTATGGTCCCTACACTACTGCACAGAATTTGGCCCTAGACTCGCAGCTCGTCAGAGAGATCGAAATAATGTACCTGCTGGTAATGCAGATGATTATTTCAAGCGAGCTGTGTGGTACCCCTGTCTGGATACAGTGACTGAAGGTATTGAGAGTCACGTTACATCTCACAGAATTCTTGTCAGCAAGATGATGGCATTCGTTCCAGCAAAATTGCCACATTTTTAATGGAATGGTGTAAAGAACAGCATACAGCTGTACAACTCCGTGCTGGGTAGTCCAGATGAAGAGGAAATGAAGCTGCAATACATGCAGTGAAAGGAATTCTGCTCTGGTCTTGAAAAGTCTCCAACAACACCATTGGAGGCTCGTGATATCATCCCTGATAGGCTGGGGCATATCAAGAATCTTATCATCTTCTGCACTGTTCCTATCACCACTTGCCCTGCTGAGAGAGCTGTTCAGTGCCTTGAGGATTCTAAAGAACTACCTTCGCAACAGGATGAATGATGAACGGCTGACAGGGTTGGCTTTAATGTATGTTCACCCTGAAACTAAATCAACATTTAGGAGGTAATTGACAGATTTGCAAGTAAAAAGAAAAGGCATCTTGATACTGTATCGTAATCTAAGAGTCTCTGAAATGGTCATTAATTGTTAGGTTACTTAAACATATAAGACTCAGCCTGTGTTTGTACTCTGATCTAGTACTTTAAGATTCTGAAATTTTGAAAACATATATTATTCATCAGTTCATGTTGGTATTAACATTTTCCCTATAGTGGTGCTTTTTTCTGTGAAAAATATTAAATGTTACAAATGTTGCAGAGAGAAAGAGAGAGAGAGAGAGCTGTTATTTATTAATGTGCAGAGTATTGCAAGGATAACATGTCATAAGCAATTAAACATGGTGCTCTGAAGTATGCCTGTAAAGCAGTTTCTGACTTCTGTCTCAAGATTCTTAGTCTAAAGTTATATAAGAATGAAAATGTTTGCGCAATAAATTGAATTTGCCAATAAACACTTTCAGTAGTCTCTTCAGTTACTCATTCATTTTCTTCTATAGTTGACTGAATATGATCAGAATATTCATGTCATTTAACTAATTTTAGATACACCAGCAGCCCCGCAAAAAGGAAAAATTAATATGAATGATGGAACAAACTCTACAGGCAGTACACTTGGGTTGCTGACAATATTGGTATTTAGATTTACTGAATTTACATAAAATTCTCAGTAACAAGTTGGGCATAAACAGAACAGATACTGGGGACTAATTAGGCCAGCGATTCTTAACCTGGGGTGCTAGCACCCCCAGGGGGTGCTGAAATCAATTTTAGGGGGTGCTGAAATCAATTTTAGGGGGTGCTGGAAAATACTGCATTATATTATTTCTTACTGGATTTGCTTAGTATTGGCATCCTTGATTTTTTGTTTTTGAGTCAGTATAAAATAAACTGTCAGGCAGTACTTCACTTTACTTTAACCCTGCAGTAGTGTAGCAACTGCAGTCCCAGTAACCAGATGTAGAGGGGTGCTGGACTGAGACCTTATTACAAGGGGGGTGCTGAGGTCGGAAAAGGTTAAGAAACGCTGAATTAGGCCTTTTCGGCATTGCAATACGTCGTGTCAAGTCTTTGGTCGGTTCAGACCCCCCTTCCCCACCGATAATTCCTGGATCCACCCCTGCTGTTCACCTGTAGCTTAGCAGGTTTTAAACTTCAGCTTAGTGTTTTGTATGATTTCTTTTGGGTAACACTGCCAGCCATCTCGCTCTCAGTGTGGCTCTGGAACTGTGTGTGGGAAGATGTTTTCTGCTTCACGACCTCCGTTTCTCCCTTCCTTAATAAATCCTTTTTAATGATAAGTATGGAATACATATTTTTGGTAATTTAGTCATCCCTATTGGTGGGTTCAGCAAGTAACCGGGGAATCTGTTCGTTTTAATTTGGATCAGTTAGATATACCCCGTAGTCTTGCAACTGAGGGCAGAGGTTACCCATTCTGCACCTCGCTCCAAGTGGAAGCTCACACTTTCAACGTAAGTAGTAATCTTGGAAACGTGAGAGTGCACCCCTTCGTGTGGGCAGGCACGGCAAACAGTTGGTAACACTGATTAATTTTAACATTAAAAATCTTAAGAAAAGCGTATGACAGTTTCTAAACTGTCATACAATATTATCTCTTAATGTTAGCAATTCTTACCTATTTTATTGTTAGAGACTGGCATTTGTTCTAAAATATTCTGTATAAAGGTATGCAACTATGGATACTGGCTTTGGAGAACCTGTACCGTAGGAAAAATTCGGTGTCAGACCTAGCTTCAAAGAAGTTCATGCAGTCAGTAATAACCCTACGAATACGCCTTGGCTGGTCATACCGATTCTGACTACGTTTCTGTCCCAAATGCATGTTTTTGCCATTTTTCTCACCCAGAACCCAGAAATCCCACCAGTCCCCCAAGATACTTGGGAGGGGGGTTAATTTGAAAACCAATCAAGAGCACCGAAAATAAAAGTCAAATTCGTTCAGATCACACTAAAAGTCACCAGAAAATACATTGAATTGCCAAGCCAAAACAAACAGCGCGGGCTTGTAAAAGTTTACCGAACGCAAACATGAGACTTCATAATTCACACTAAGTGGCTGTGCACGATTCGTCTGTTTAGGTAGTACTCGGCCATTCTTTTGTTGTAGGAATTATTTCATGAACTAATCAAACTAATTATAAAAGTATCATGCACCATATCTGATAAACAGCTTAGTAGAAATAGTGATAAATTAAATGGAAGTGGATACAGTATCTCATCTTTGTTTTCGTCTCGTCGTAAATTAACCATCTCCGGAGAGCGTTGAAGTCATGTAAAACGATAAAAATATTAAACGCTTATTTTTTTTTTTTACACAATGTTTTTATCATTACTTTAAAGTTCCCATCACACACACCACACGGTCCACCAAATTCTACATGGTTTTCATCGCACAAGGCTGCTGTAATATGACGAAGGGGCATGCAAAGGGGTGCTATGAGACTCCCTGTGGTTTCCAGTACTACGCTGTGGTAATCCTCTCCCGTTCACGGGAACGCCCTCCCTTTCGTACATTAAGATTATAAAAAAATACGGATAGAGCAAGGTGAATGCCTGCCCACATTTTAAGACTATGGCTGATAGCCTTCATTAAACCTTTCGGCTACCAGACGCCTCCCATAACATTATGTCACCGTGGATCTCACTCACGTACAGTATACAACGTCCATATTAACTCAGTCAGCCCGAGGACCTCATTACACCCGCGCTTGTGAAGCAAGAGTGTGTGTGTGTGTGTGTGTGTGTGTGTGTGTGTGTGTGTGTGTGTGTGTGTGTGCGTGTGTGTGTGTGTGTGTGTGTGTCGTTACCTAATTGTTCGTTGTATCTTTACAGGAATGAGTCAAGCTTGTACTGTCCCGCGTATTAAACCATTTTTATCATACATATCCTTATTTTATGAATTATTTTGGCACACACTATTTCATTAGGTAGTGATTTCCACTGATCAGTTGCCCTACTTGGGTAACTGAATTTCCTTACGTCTTGAGCGCCTCTTTTTTTATGTAGTTTTTTTGCAGTGTCCTCTTGCTGTTGCTTCCCCATTGGTTATTCATTTATGCCTACTTTCTCTTTCCCTGAGATGCATTTATATAGCATAATCATGTCTCCTCTTTTCCTTCTCTCCTGTAGTGCTGGTAGATTCAATTTTTCTAGTCTTTCTTCGTAGCTTAGATCCCTTAAGCTTGGTACCCATCTTGTAGCGCCCATTGTACTTTTTCAGTAATATCTTTGTGTTTTATGAGATGAGGATTCCATCTACTGATGCATACTCCAAGGCTGATCTTGTGAATGATGTTATTATCTTTCTCAGCAAGTCTTCATTTATATATGTGAAAGCTATTCTCATATTGGCAAGCAGTGTATACATGTTACGTACCTTCTCACTGATGTGGTCAGCTGGAGATAGTCTGTTACTGATAATCACCCCTAGGTCCTTCTCCCTTTCTGATGTGTGTAGAGTTAAACTTACTAACTTATATTCCCAGTCTGGTATTTCTCCACTTTTACCAAACTTAATTACATGGCACTTGCCCACACTAAATTCCATTTGACATTTATTGCTCCATTCATGAAGTTTATTTAATTCTTCTTATAGCTCTCTGCAAGAATCTGTGTTAGTAATTTCCCTTTGTATTTTGCATGATCCGCAAACATAATTAGATGGCTTCCATTTCCATTGTTATTATGCCATTTATATACAGTATAGTAAAATGGTAATTGATGCCAGCACTTAGCGCTGTGGAACTCCGTTACGTTAGTCACTTCCCTCCATGATGAGTAATTTCCCCTTAGTACTGTTCACATTTCCATTTTTCAGAGTAAATCCTGCATCCAGCATTACAGGTTACCTTGGGATCCTCCTTGATGGTACAGTTTCCATAAAGGTCTTTGGTGTGGCACTGTGTCAAATACTGTAGTTTCTTGAAATCTTAATAGGTACTGTCCACCCATCTTTCTCCTCTGCAATGTTTTTGTAACTCTGTCATAGTAGCTTAACACCTGCAGTGCTCATCGCCTCATATTAGGTGCTATGCAGGCCACCCCTGGCCACACTGATCGCCTTATATGAGGTGATGAGTTGGGTTTTGGCGCCATAATTTCAAGCATGAGGAAACATCAGTGATTTCCATGGGAACGCTGAGTCTCCCTCAATATCATCGGGGCTGTTGCCAAACCCTGCCACATCGCAGTTGCCAAATACCCCATTTTTAGTCATTCAGCTGAGCAGGCCATCCCTGGTCACGCTGATCGCCTCATAGGAGCCGATGGGTCTCTGTACCATAATTTCAAGCACGAGGAAGCATCAGGGGTTTCCCTCTACAATCTACATCATTAGCTCTGTTGCCAAACCATGCCACACCGCAGTTCCCAAATACCGCATATTTAGTAATTCAATTCTTGTTTGCAACCTAGCAATGGCGGATTCACGCCGTCTACCTCCCACAGTGTTGGTGACTTATCACTGCCTTCACACACACCCAAGAGACATAAATTACAAAGAGACGAGGATGATGAAGAGTTCGAGCTCAGAAACATTTCATCTGATAACAAAAAATCAACTTGATGTTAACATAAAAAGTCCAAATAAATAACTCAGGGAAGGTAATTGGGTTGATAAGAATTAGCGAGACGGGTGTTAATAGATTAGTAACACATGATTTTCCCTTTCTAAATCCGAACTGCCTTTATGTTACTCTTTCATACTGTGTTCTTCTAGATTGTTTACCCAAACTTTTCTTATTAGCTTTTCTGGTATCTTACAACACTGGTCAGTGATACTGGCTGGTAGTTGAGTGGATTCTGTCTATTCCCTTTCTTGAATAGGGGAACAATGTTTGCTTTCTTCCAAATACCAGGTAGTTTACCTTGACCTAAGGATTCCTTGAATAACTCTTCTGCACACTCAATGTAGCACCCAACCTGAAATTTCGTCAGGATCATATGTTTTTCCTTTGTCTAATTTACATAACTCTTCCTGGACTTCTTTTTCTGATATTTGTATATCTGGTAATTTGTGTGGACATGCATTTTTTTTTTATGCGAGGAAGAAGGAACCAAAGGCCATGAGCCCGCAATAACAGTTCCCTCCAAGAGAAAAACAAAATACAAAAGAGAGCCAAATTCAAGATCCATTCATTTCGAAATGCCTGGACACACTGCGTTTGAAAGACTGGAGATCATAGGCAGCAGGAAATACAGACAGAGGGAGACAGTTCAAGAGTTGACCTATTGCATAAATGAAGGACTAGGAGTTACGGTTAACTCTTGCATTAGAGAGTTGGACAGAAAAGGGATGAGAGTTTGCTGCTAGACGGGTGCTACGCGCCCGTCGTAGAGGTGGAGGAATGCATGCAGACAGTTCAGAGGAGCAGTGACCATTAAAGTAGCGACAGAAAAGAGATAAAGATGCAACAGTGCGGTGAAGAGACAGAGGTTGAAGGGAGTCAGTAAGAGGAGGAGAGTTAATGAGACGAAAAGCCTTTGACTCCACCCTATTGAGAAGAGCTGTATGTGGGGAGCCTCCCCACACATGAGAGTTGTACTCCACACAGGGGCGGATAAACCCCTGTATAGAGTCAACAATTGTGCAGGGGTAAAAAAAGAACAGAGTCAGCTTAGCACACCCAATCTCTTGGAAGCAGATTTTACAAGAGATGTAATACGATCTTTCCAAGATAAGTCCCGAGTAAATGAAACCCCAGACATGTTCAAGGATGATGCAGGATTAAGCTGAATATTATTAAAGATTAGTGGGTATACCTGTGGAAGATTTTGACGGGTTGATAGGTGTAAGAACTGAGCCTTAGATGCATTAAAAACAAGATTATTTTTACCCCAGGCAGAGATACGAGCCAATTCAGACATTAGGTGTGCCATAGCCTCATCCCTTGTTTGCTGAAATAACTGCTAAGATTGGCGTTGCGGGAACCGAATGGAAAGGTGAAGGGTGGAGTCATCAGCTTAGAAGATCATTGATGAATAAAAGGAAGAGAGTTGGAGATAGGACAGACCCCTGAGGAACACCACTGTTGATAGATCTAGGAGAAGAACGATGGCCGTCTACAACAGAGGCTATAGAACGACCAGAAAGGAAGCTAGCAATGAAGGCACTGATAGAAGGATAGAAACCGTAAGAGGGCAGTTTGGAAATTACTGATTTATGCCAGACTCGATCGAAAGTTTTTGAGATGTCAAGTGCAATGGCAAAGCTTTCGTCAAAGTCCCGAAAGGAGGATGACCAGGAGTCTGAAAGGTAGGTGAGAAGATCGCCAGTGGAGCGTCCCTGATGGAACCCGTACTGACGATCAGCAAGAAGGTTGTGATAGGAAAGAAACCTTAAAATTTTTCTATTGGGAATTGACACGAAAACTTTTGAAATACAGGACGTTAAAGCAATTGGACGATAGTTGGAGGGTTGGGAGTGGTCACCCTTCTTTGGGACTGGCTGAATGAGGGCAAACTTCCAGCAAGAAAGAAAGGTTCAAGTTGACAGACAAAGGCGAAAGAGTTTGCCTAGGCAGGGTGTAAGCAGAGAAGCACAGTTCTTGAGAACAACAGGAGGGACTCCATCAGGCCCATATGCTTTGTCAGTGTTGAGGCAAGTAATGTCAGAAAATACATCAGTTGAAGATATTTTAATGTCAGCCATGAGGAAGTCAGAGGCGGGAAGTGATGGAGGAACAGCATCGGAATCGTCTTAGGTAGAATTGGAAGAGAAAGTCTGTGCGAAAAGATCTGTTTTATCAGTAAAAGAAATAGCTACAGAACCATCGGAGTAGAAAAGAGGAGGGAAGGATGATGAGGTAAAGTTATTAGAAAGGTTTTTGACAAGATGCCAGAAGGAACGGAAAGAATTCGAGTTGGAGAGTTGAGAGCATTTAGTACGAATGAAATTATTTTTAGCAGAGCAAAGAACAGACTTAGCACGATTCCAGGCAGAAAAATAAAGATGATGTGATTCAGGGGTGGGTTGGATCCGGTACCTTTTGTAGGCCCTCTCCTTGTTGCGGACAGCATTAGAACAAGCGTGATTAAACCAAGGCTTTCTTGCGTTAGTCAAAGGATATGAAAAAGGAATGTATGCTTCCATGCCAGAGAGAATAACTTCCGTAATGCGCAAGGCACACTCAGATGGCTCCCGGCCATGGAAACAATAATCATTCCAGGGAAAATCAAAGAAGTATGGCCTGAGGGCCACCTAATCTGTGGCTCCAAAATGCCAGAGACGACATTTCCCTGGAGGGTCGAAAGGCCGTACTGGAGCGATAGGACTGGTTAAGGTGATAAGGTTGTGATCGAAGGAGCCCAATGGAGAGAAAAGATTAACAGTGTAAGCAGAAGGATTAGTTGTAAGGAAGAGGTCAAGTATGTTGGAGCTCTCTCCAAGGCAGTCTGGGATACGGCTAGGGTGCTGTACAAGCTGCTCTTGGTCATTAAAGATAGAAAAGATGTAGGCTTGTTCACCAGGTGGATCAGTGAAAGGAGAGGAGAGCCAAAGGTGGCGGTGAACATTGAAATCTCCTAGAATGGAGATTTCAGAGAAAGGAAAAATGGACAGAATGTGTTCCATCGTAGAAGTAAGATAGTCAAAGAATTTTTGATAGTAGAATTAGGGGATAAGAAAACAGTACAGATATATTTAGTCAGAGAATGACAGGAAAGCCGAAGCCAGCGTGTAGATATTTCAGAAGAATCGAGTTCAGGAACACGAGAGCAAGATAAGTCGTTGTGTATATATACACAACAGCCACCTTTGGCTTTGAAATGAGTATAGAGAAAGTAGGTGGATACAGAAAAGGGTTTGCTGTCAGGCGCCTCAGACAGCTGAGTCTCAGTTAGAAAAAGAAGGTGAGGTTTAGAGGAGGAGAGGTGGTGCTCAACAGAGAGAAAGTTAGGAAAGGCCACGAATGTTGCAGAAATGAAGAAGAGAGTCAGACAGTGGTTCCAGGCACCTTGAGTCGTCACCGGGAGAGGGGCGGAAGGTGGGGGCATTTATGGTCCCCCCTCCCTGGGGACTCCGAGGCTGGGTGATGAGACACCATGATTTTTTTTTTTTTTTTGAATTTTGGAAAAGGAAGTAGTGTGTACTGTGCATGTAGTTTGGTGTAGATAGTTAGAGAAATTTGTGTTGGAGAGCATGGTGGCCTACTCTCTGTGTAAATGAGACACTGAAAAAGTTCAGCAAAGGGGAATGGTCAGGAACTAGTCCTGAAGGCTGATGAAACGGGAGCTCCAGCACTCCCTGTCATCAGCTTTCCATCCACCTCGGGAGTACTGCTCTGCTCGACTGTCTGTCAAATTTATTTTCTTCTGTAAAAATTGATCGGAAGTTTTTATTTAGTGCTTCACAAATATCTTTCTCTTGTGTATAGATGATCACTTCGCCTGTAACAGACTGCGTTTAATCTTTAGCTTTGCTTAGGATGTAGCTGTAAAATAGCTTAGGTTGATCACTACTTTTATTTATAATGTCTTCCTCAAACTGTCTGTGAGCTCTCCTTATCCCTGTATAATCATCTTGCCTGCTTATGGTTATTATATGCCCTCAAATTTTTGTGACTTCTGTATCTACTCCACAGCAAATCTCTTTGCTGTTGATTTTTTGCATTCTGTATTAAACCATTCCTTTCTTTTATTTCTATTTCTTGTGCTGAGGGATGTAATTTTGGACTCCTGTTTCATATAATTGACAGAATTTTCTATAAATCACATTTAAATCTTGTCCTCTAAGCTCCTTTTCCCTTTCTGTTTGTAAGAAGTACTTCTTTAGGTCATGGTAGTTGCCCTTTTTGTAGTTAACACACTTTCTGTAATTCTCATTACAATTAATTATGCCATATGCAATCCTGAAATTTTAACTTACTACTGCATGGTCACATTTACCGAACGGAAAGTGATACATTATACTGTCAATATCATTTTCTTGCCTAGTAATATAAGATCTAGTATAGATGGATCATCAAGTCCTCTTTTTCTTGTGTTTTCCTTTGCATGCTGTGTTAGGAAAAACTCCTGCACAGGATCCAGGAGATTTTGATCCCCACAGCTTTCATGACTTCTTACGTCTAGAGTATTCCAATTTATATTTGTATTGAAATCTCTAGTTAATATAATTGCTTTATATTCCCCTTCCATTCTATGCAGTAATGCTCTTAAGCTCTGAATTGTACTTTCTGCCAGGTCTTCATATTCGCCTCTTTCCCAAGTGTTTGTTTTCGTTGGCATGTATAAATCTGTCGCAATTACATTCCCTTCAGACATGTTAACCTCTACTGCAGTCAGTTCCACTTGTGAGGGTATATGTAGTTCTATCACTTTGATTTTTGGATTTTTCTTTGTAAAGATTATAAATGCTCCTCCTTTTCTTAAATGTCTGTCTCTTCTCCATATACTGTATTCCTCTAAAATTAGGGTATCGTTTGATATCTTTGGGGTTAATTTTGTTTCGGTTTGGCAGATATTATGTGGCTCCTTTTCTTTGGTATAGTCTTTCATCTCTAATAATTTAGACACCATTCCATTTGCATTTACGTACATCAACTTAATCATCTTCTTTAAATGCCTGCCATAGTTTGAGTCTACTGCCTTCCCTCTTTTTATTCTCTGTTGGTTATGTACCACTTTCGTACCTACAGTACAGTCTAATTTCATTGCAAACAAATTTACTCTTCCTGTGATCCTTCTTTTTTTTTTTTTTCTGTTTTTGCTTTTTCCCTCTTCTCCTTTAGTATTCTTAATTCCTCTTCAGTTCAGTTAGGTATTTTTTTATCTATACTTTTTAAAACTCATCTTTTTCCATGAGTTTGTTTGCATTTTTTAGTATTTCTTCCATAGTGTTCACACTCTGGAAGGTTGCTTTCAGGGGCCTTGAATTACTTCTCTCATATTTCCCTAGCTCTTTGTGTTCCTCTATGTCTTTATTCCAGATTTCCTCTGATACTTTCTTCAATATGTTCATTATACTTGTCATCTCCTTTTTGTCTCGATTTTTTTTTTACTTCCTCTATACCAGTGATTTCTATAGATCTGTTGATATCTGCTGATTCTTTCACCAGTTTTGGGACTATTTCGTTCACTTCCTTTCTAAGGCTCTTTTCATCGACTTTTGTTCCTAAGTCTTTCCTTACTTTCACCATTTCAGCATACGTAGTTTCTGCTTCATCTTTGCAACTTCACATCATTTCGTTCGCCTGAGTTATCTTCTCTTCACTATCACTGCTTTGGTCTATCAGACTGCTTACTTGCCTAATTGTCTCTAAGTTTTCTCCAGGTTATTAGTGTGTGTGCGTGTGTGTGTGCGTGTTTGTGTGTATGTGTGTGTGTGTTCTTACCTGACTGTATCTTTACAGGAATGAGTCAGGCTCGTACTCTCCCGTGTATTTAACCATTTTTATCATACATATCCTTAGACTTATGAATAGTTTTGGCACACAAGAGTTCATTCGGTACTGTATTCCACTGATCAAACGCCCTATTTGGGATACTGAATTTCCTTACGTCTTCATCGCCTCTCTTTCTATGTAGCTTTTAGCAGTGTCCTCTTACTGATGCTTCCCCATAGGCTATATATTCATTTATGTATATTTCCTCATTTCCTGAGATGCATTTATAAAACATAATGACTCCTCTTTTCCTTCTCTCCTGTAGTGTTGCCAGATTCAATTTCTCTAGTCTTTCTTCGTAGCTTCGATCCTTTATGTTTGGTACCCATCTTGAAGCTGCCCTTTCTACTTTTTCAGTCTTATCTTTATGTTTATTGAGATGAGGAGTCCAGACTACTTATGCATACTCCACGGTTGTTCAGATGAATGATGTTAATATCTTTCTCAACAAGTCTTCATTTATTTATGTGAATGTTATTCCCATATTTGCAAGCGATGTATACATGTTACGTACCCTTTCATTGATGTGGTCAGCTGGAGATAGGCTGTTAATGATGATCACTCCTAGGTCCTTCTCCTTTCTGATATGTGTAGGGTTCAGCTTCCTAACTTATAATCCCAATCTGGTCTTTTCTCACTTTTACCAAACTTAATTTCATGACACTTGTCCACACTAAATTCCGTTTGCCTTTTAATGCTCCATTCATGAAACTTACTTAATTCTTCTTGCAGCTCTTTGCAAGAATCTGTGTTAGTAATTTTTCTTTGTATTTTTGCATCATCCACAAACATACTTAGACTGCTTCCGTTTCCATTGTTACTGTCTATGTCATTTATGTATACTAAAAACATAATTGATGCCAGCACTGAGCCCTGTGGAACTCTGCTAGTCACTTCCCTCCATGATGAGTAATTTCCTCTTAGTACTGTTCAACATTTTCATTTTTCTAAGTAAATCCTGCATCCAACATTACAGGTTGCCTTGGATACCTCCTTGATGGTTCAGTTTCCATAAAAGTCTTTGGTGTGATACTCTGTCAAATGTTTTCTTGAAATCTTAATAGGTACTGTCCACCCATCCTTCTTTTTTTTTTTTTTTTCGGTAACTCTATCATAGTAGCTAAATAGATTAGCAACACATGATTTTCCTAATCTAAAACAGAACTGCCTGTCTGTTATCGTACTGTGTTCTAGATGGTTTACCCAAACTTTTCTTATCAGCTTTTCTAGTATCTTACAACATTAATAAGTGGTACTGGTCGGTAGCTGAGTGGATTCTATCTATTCCCTTTCTTAAATAGGGGAACAGTGTTTGCTTTCTTCTAATTATCAGGGAGTTTACCTTGACCTAAGGATTCCTTGAATATTAAATACAATGGTCTGCTTAACTCTTTTGCACATTCAGGTACCATCCATCTTGAAATCATCAGGACTTTATGCTTTTCCTTTGTCTAAATTACTTAACTTCCTGTACTTCTTTTTCTGATATTTGTATATCTGGTAATACGTGTGGGCATGCTTCTTCCATATCGTCTCTTTCAAAATTATTTTATTTTATAAAAACTGACTGGAAGTCTTTATTTGGTGCTTTACAAATATCTTTGTCTTGTGTATAAATGATCCCCTCATTCGAAACGGATTGTATTTTATCTTTCTTTTTGGTTTTGCTTCGGATGTAGCTGTAAAATAGCTTAGGTTGGTCACTACCTTTATTCAAACTGTCTCTGAGTTTCCTTCCTTATCTTTGTATTATCATTTCGTGCCTGCTTATAGTTGTTGTATGCCCTCTCACTACTATATCTTCTGTATCTCTTCCACGGGAAGTCTCTTTTTTCTTTTGATTGTCTTTACATTCCGTGTTAAACCATTTCTTTATTTTTATTTCTGTGTGTGTGTGTGTGTGTGTGTGTGTGTGTGTGTGTGTGTGTGTGTGTGTGTGTGTGTGTGTGTGTGTGTGTGTGTGTGTGTGTGTGCGCTGAGGGATGTAATTTTGGACTCCTATTTCATAAAGATCACAGAATTTTCTATATATACTATTTAAATCTTGTCCTCTAAACTCTTTTTCCCAATCTATTTCTAAAAAGTACTTCTTCATGTCATGATATTGCCTTTTCTGTAGTTTAGACTCTTTTTCTAACTCTCATTTCTGGTAACGTCATATGCAATCCTGAAGTTGCAGTTTAATACTGCATGGTTGCTTTTGCCAGATGGAGGGTGATACATCATATTATTAATTTCATTTTCTTGCCTGGTAAATATAAGATCTAGTACTGACTGATCATCAAGTCCAATTTTTCCAGTATTTTCCTTTACATGGTGTGTTAAGAAAAACTGCACAAAATCCCCTCAGATGTGTTAATCTCCAATGCAATCAGTTCCACTTGTGAGGGTATATCTAGTTTCATTTCTTTGACTTGTAGATATTTCTTTGTTAAGTTTATAATTCCTCCTCCATTTGTTAAATTTCTGTCTCTTCTCCATATATTGTATTCCTCCGAGTTTTGGGTATCGCATGATATCTTCGGGGTTAATTTTGTTTCAGTTAAGCAAATGATATATGTCTCCTCTTCTATGGTATAATCTTTAATCTCTAATAATATAGATACCATTCCATCTACATTTGAGTACATCAACTTAATCATCATGTTTACATACCTGTCATAAGTAGAGTCTACTACCTTCCTCATTTTTATTCCCTGTTGGGTATGTACTACTTTCGCACCTGCAGTCCAATTGCTTTGTAAAAAGTGTACTCTTCTCTTCCTCTGATCTTCCCTATTTCTTTGTTTTTACCTCCTCTCTCTTCTCTTTTATTATTCCCAATTCCTCTTGAGTTAGGCATCTTTTTATCCATACTTTTTTAAATTCCTCTTTTTCCATGAGTTTGCATTTTTTAGTCTCTCCTCCATAATGTTCATAATCTGAAAGGTTACTTTTATATTTCCCTAGCCTTTTGTGTTCCTCTATGTCTTTATTACAGATTTCCTCTGATACTTCCTTCAATATGCCCATTATATTTGCCATCTCCTTTTAGTCTCTTGAATGTTTTTTTTTCGTCATTTATACCAGTGATTATAATAGATTTGTTGATATCTGCAGAATCTTTTACTAATTTGGGGTTGTTCTGAATAAATTTTTTCACTTCTTTTCTAATGCTTTTTTCTTCAACTCTTGTTTCTAATTCTTTAATTTCACCATTTCAGCATACATAGTTTCCACGTCATGTTTGTAACTTTGCATCACTTCATTCACCTGGGTTATCTTCTCTTCATTTTTCAGTACTTTGGTCTATCAGACTGCTTGCTTGCCTAACTGTCTCTGTATCATACTCTCATGGTTGACAACTGTACTGTACTTGCCATTTCACTAATCTTCCATCTAAGTGAACCCACCTGAACTGACAGCTCATCTACTGTTGTATCTTTCTTGTTTAACTCCTTTGCTTATTTTTCATTTCCCTCCTGCTGCTTGCAGAATTGCTTCTTAATTTCATCCATTTTATTCTGAAATGCCATCTCCAATATGTACATCGTCTCTGCTAGTTTGCTATATTTTTCCATTTCATCCAGATCTAGTAATCACCATACTGTTTTCTACCTTCTCTTAACTCCTTCCATATTTGCTTTACTAAAGATTGTGGTCATCTTGTGGTATTATTGAGAAAAAATTCTACTTACAAGTATGTATGACCTTGGTATTCGCCTGAGGTAAACGAAACAGCTTGAAGCTTGATTAGTTCATTCCTGCACTAATTGGCTGTATTCTGTTATTTGGACAACACTTTTGCTTAAACTTACTCTACTACATTAGAACACCATTTTGTTTAACCTCGTACAAAGCTTGACTCATATAAAGATACAATTTAGGTATGGCCAGTAGTGGCCAAGGGTGGCCAGTGCAGAGGAAGGAGACAGACGTGTTGACTGACGCTGCTGTGCAATGTGTGTGTGTGTGTGTGTGTGTGTGTGTGTGTGTGTTAACAAAATACCCCAAACAGTTTTGATCTAATTTTAACCAAACTTGGCTGAAGGGTTAAGCGTCAGCCTTGGAGTAACCGTATTTTCTAGAACAATGAGTCAAAGGTCAAGGTCACTAGGCAAAGTCAACTGCAGCAGCTTTGATCAGGTTTATATCAAATTTTGTGGAAGGGTTATGTACAGTAAGGCAAGAAACTGGACATTAGATTTAGAGAGAGAGAAAAAAAAAAAAATCAGTAAAAGGTCAAGGTAACAGGGAAAGGTCAAAGGACAAGGTGAGTGGGTACAGACAACTCAAGCAGTTTTTATCTGATTTAAAGCAGAAGGGTTGAAAGTCAGATAAAATCGATGGAATTCAGTTTTAAGAACAGTCAGCTAAAGGTCAAGGTCACAAGGCAAGGGCTAATTCTAAACTGCATGTCTGAGTGTAAACAAAATAAATCTACCATTTTTTACCTGATCTGAATTAATGTTGGTGGATGAGTTGAGGATCACCCAAGAGAATGACCTACTGTTTGAGAACAAGAGATCAAAAGTCAAGGCCATATGGTAAGGTTAACTTTTAAACAGTTTGCGATGTAGAATAAGCTTTGTGGCAGGGTTGAGGTTAAAACGAAGATAAAGAGACTGATATTTGAGAAAGGTCAGTCAAAGATCAAGATCAAAGGGAAAGGTCATAGTTTAGGGTCACTATAAAGTAAATTCAGTCAGCTTTTATCTCATTACTTGGTGGAAGGACTGAGAGTTAGGTAAAAATTAAGTAACTGGATTTTGAGGGTAATGTGTCAAAGTTCAAAGTCACATTTCAAAGTCAGGTGTTCCGACCGCAGACCAGGTGGTGGGCGCAGGTGTTGCCAGAAAGTGCTCTTTCTTGCTTTTAATTGATTTTGTTCTTGTTACCACCAAGCGATTATTTGCAGTTTACAAAGGCCTTAAGTGGCAGAGGGATTAATGGAAGCCTTATCTAGCCTTCCAGTTTGAAAAATCTTTTGAGAGAGAGAGAGAGAGCATTGGGAAAATATAAAAGTACCTCATCTGGTCAAAAATCTTAAGAAGCAGAAGTAACATACTGTAGAAGATAATATTTAAGTATCATATGAAGAATAAATCCCTAAAGAATTGTTCCTAGACAGAATGTTTCTTATATGTTAATTATGTATACTGTGTCCATACTACAAGTAATAAATGAATATGAGGCAATACTGCATATATAATACGCAATACAGGGTGAATAATGTGATTCTTAAATCGGTATCTTATGTATTGTGGGGTTGGCTCAGTCTCCTGGTGTGGGTGTGGCTGTGAGTGAAAAAAGAAAATGAATACATGGAGCAGGACTGATCATTGATAACAATGACTGAGCCGTCTCTGCAATACACAATAAATTATCCAGCCGAGTGGAATAGGAGCTTAAGATATGGACCACCCTGTATAATTACAATACTCCTTTTCCTCTAACTTGGCGTGAAATTATCATCATTCCATCCTGAATAATGAATTATAACAACATTAACACTAGGATAGGATATCGTAGCCTCGCCGAGCGTTTCCAAAAATGTGTTAGATGAGGAATAAAGATGAGTTTGGGGTTTGACTGTAGTTTCATTTCAGAGGAAGTATCTCACAAGAGCAGTACTGAGGCGAGAGCGGTTTATGTTTGCTAACTCCATGCACTTTGTTCCTGCCTTTCCCACCATGTCTCTTCTCTATCCTAACCTCTTCTGCCCTGTCTCTCCAATCTACCCTGCATATGACTGGTTGGGTCATGCGTGAGGGCATGTGTTTCCACACTTGTGGAGTTTCCCATCAGGCCTCATACTGAGCTGTGTAAGAAATTCCCTTGACAGAATGTGCTTCGCTGTTTCCTCTAGACCTCTTGAGCTTAGGCACGATTTTCTTCCAACCTCTATATTACATATTAATAATATATACGTCATTAGCTGTTATGTAGTGTGTAATATTTTAGTGTCCTGATACCGCTCAGTCACGCCAAGCTGGTGTTCCTACGACAGCATGTTGTAACAAATTACACATTCTGTCACAACTTATTAATGCATGGTATTCATCACAATATAGTATAGAGAAAATAATATTGTAGAATCATAACACATTGCATGGAGTAAATACATGGTAATAAAAACTAAACACAGAACACTGCATTGCAGTGATAATGTATATATGCATTTATGCAATGGTAATATAACGGCAGTACTATGCCAAGACAATAATATGAATCATTTATGTGTAATGTGCCCGTTACATATATATATACAGAGACACACACACACACACACACACACACACACACACATATATATATATATATATATATATATATATATATTGTAAGATATATATATATATATATATATATATATATATATATATATATATATATATATATATATATATATATTGTTACATAGCCTATGATTTCATCATCATTTGTGTAATTCTAACGTACAGTGTGCTGCCTGTTTGATCACGAGCGTGTTCTACCTCACTCCCCCCTTCTACCGTTATAGTAAAGTCGTTCTTTCTGTTGTTCAGAGCGGGATTGTCAACTCTTTGTCCCCATGGCTTCATTTGCACGTCCTTCTTACAAGTTGTATCAAGCTCTGCTGGCCCCTATATAATGAGCTCAGTCTCTGCATTATTGCCACTTAGATCTACTCCTCATTTTGTTCACATCTCTGTCCTCCCCTGTACAGTTATTATTGTGAGTGCTCAGGAAGTCTCCAACCATCTAGCAGCTGTGTAATTTGAGTATAAGTGTTATTGCATTTTGTTCTTGTACTGTATAGCATAATTGTTAATTTGTAGGCCTAGTGAGGTTTTTGTAATTCATGTAAGGTTCTCATTGTTAGCCATTGTTCATAATAGTTTGTATCTGTAATAATTTATCTTGCATTAACTGAGCATTACCCAGTGTATTTTCATTTTATCAGGGCTGACTTAGGTAAATTTACTCTTGCTAATTTCATGTTAATAGAGGCTATTGCAGTTAACCATATATTTAACCTGTTTTTGCCATTACATTATCCTTATGAGTCCTGAATGTTTTGTTGTTAGTTTGAGCATTAAACTTTAACTTGTAATTTTACCTAACTCTTTTGTTTTGAACCTGGAACTTTACGGAACAGTAGTGACTTTTAGTATTCTCACTTAAAGTGTACATTATCTTTCTCTGTTCCGTAACATAAATTTGGCGACCTCTTATCAGGATATTCAAGATATTATCATAAGGATATTGCTTGATATTTTGTGACTGTGATTTATTCATGATGTCTACTATTACTACGCTTGATGAAGCCAAAGATTTTTTGTCAAATGTGCAAACAGTGTGTGATGTAGAAAACAGAACAAAGAATGAACTTAAGCTTGTTGCTCAACAATTGGGAATTGCAGTTCACTCTCATCATTCTAAAGATCAAATTGTTGGCATGATTAATGAAAGCTTGTTTAATGTAACTCCTCCAAATGAGCAAACGCAGATTGAAATAGCTAAGTTACAGCTAGCCCTGCAGGAGGCTCGTGTGAAGGAAGCTGAATTTCAAGCACGTGCTAAGGAGGCTGAGTCTCAGGCTAAGGAGGCTTGTGTTAAGGAGGCTGAATTTCAAGCAAATGCTAAGGAGGCTGAATCTCAGGCTCGGATTCAGGAGGCACAGATACAAGCTCAGGCACAAATTGAACTAGCTAGGATTCAGGCAGACCATGAGTATCGCATGAAACAAGGTGGAACTGGATCATCTAGCTCTGATGATTTTGATGTGGCTAAAAATGTTCGACTTGTCCCTCCTTTTAATGAATCTGATTTAACAAAGTATTTTCAGTTGTTTGAGAGGGTAGCTACAGGTTTTAATTGGCCCAAACGATATTGGCCAGTACTCCTTCAAACTCTTCTCACCAGTAAAGCTCAAGTAACTTATGCATCTTTGCCTCAGGATCAATCTGATAATTATGATGTAGTTAAGAGCTTGATTCTTAAGGCCTATGAGCTTGTTCCTGAAGCCTATAGAGTAAAATTTAGGACAACTTACAAGCAAGATAAGAAATCCCATGTTGAGTATGCAAAAATCAAAGAAGATCTGTTAGAGCAGTGGTTAAATTCTAAGAATGTGAATTCTGATTTCGGTAAATTTAAGCAGATGATTTTCCTGGAGGACTTCAAGAGGTGTATTTATAAAGATGTAAGCCTATATCTTGATGAGAAAAGAATAGATAATTTGTCTGATGCTGCAGTTTTAGCTGATGAATATGTTCTCACTCACAAGAGATATTCTAGAGAAAAAGGGAAAGCTGAGAGTAAGTACGTTGCCTCTACTCAGAGTTGAGGTAACAGGAAAGAGAATAAAGATGATGTTTCTCAGGAAGTAAATACCAGCTTCACCTCTAGATTTCAGAAAAGTAAATGTACTTATTGTAGTAAGCTTGGTCATACTACGGAGAAATGTTTCAGGAGACAGCGTGATGTGAACAAAAAGGAGTCTTTAAATATTCAGTCAATTGGTCTAGTGTCCACTCTTGAGAGTTCCCAGAATTCTTTAACTGAGTTAACTGAACCTGCTTTGAGGGGTAACTTAAATTCTCATGATGGAGCTCCTCTTTTGAGCAGTAACGTGGGTGACACTCTCAAGAGTTCATGTGCTAATTTCCTGTCTGATGGTTTTGTCAGTCCTCTGGACAGTAATGACAGGAAATCAGTTAAAATATATCGTGATACAGGTGCTTGCCAATCCCTTATGCTGAGCAGTGTTCTAGGCTCTAATGTTAATTCCTCTGATGAAACTGTAATCTTACAAGGTGTAGGGAATAATTACTTCTCTGCCCCTCTGTGCAGAGTGAATTTAGAGTCTGGTTTTGTTAATGGTTCCGTTATGGTTGGGTTGGTTGAGACACTTCCAATGTCAGGTGTAACTTTCTTACTTGGAAATGATATTGGTGGAAGTCAAATGTGTCCAGCTCCTCAGTTGTCTAGTGAGCCAGTGGCTGCGTCCCAGGATTGTGATGTCCCTGATGTGTTCCCTGCATGTGCTGTCACTAGGGCTAAGTCTAAAGTTACTGGTGATTTAGAGGAAAATGATGATGATGATGTTATCCTAGCTGACACTTTTCTTGCTAATTTGGACCACTCACCAGATGAGGCAGTACCCCGTAGTGTTGATAATTTGTCTCGTCAAGAGTTGGTTGAGTTGCAGGTTGCTGACCCTGAGTTGAAAGGTCTAGCTAACTCTGCTTGCAGTGAAGAAGAGTCAGCCGGTGCTTCTACTTGTTATTATGTAAAGTCAGGAGTACTTATGAGGAAGTGGAGACCCCCAACAGCATCAGCCGACTGTGAATGGGAGGTTGTACATCAAGTTGTCATCCCTCATGTTTGTAGGCAGGATATCATTAGAGTGGCTCATGATTCCAGTTTGGCAGGACACCTTGGAGTGAGGAAGACTGTGGGACGCATTTTGAAACACTTCTACTGGCCAGGTATCTTCAGGGATGTTTCCTGGTATTGTAAGTCTTGTCACACCTGTCAAGTTGTGGGGAAGTGTAACCAGACCGAAAAGGTTGCACCTCTAGTTCCCATTCCTCCTTTTGAGGCGCCATTCACCCGTGTGTTGGTGGATTTTGTGGGCCCTCTTCCTACGACTTCTTCAGGATTCTCTTATGTGTTGACCCTGATTGATATGGCTACTCGTTATCCTGAAGCCATTCCACTTAGAAATATCTCAGCAAAGAACGTTGTTAAGGAAATGCTAGGGTTCTTCACCAAGTTTGGTCTGCCCAAGGAGGTACAGTCAGACCGGGGAAGTAATTTCATGTCAAATGTTTTCAAGCAGTCTCTGAAAGAGTTGGGCATCACCCAGATCACGTCTTCAGCTTACCATCCCCAGACTCAAGGAGCGTTGGAGAGATATCATCAAACACTCAAATCGATGCTCAAGAAATACTGTTTGGAACATCAGAAAGACTGGGATAAAGGTCTTCCATTCGTTGTGTTTGCCGCAAGAGAATCTCCAAATGAATCACTGGGCTTCTCACCTTTTGAACTACTGTTTGGCCATGAAGTAAGAGGACCCCTTAAGCTACTCAAAGAATGCTGGCTGTCGGAGAAAGATGACGTCAACCTGCAGGAGTATGTGATGAAGTTCAAAGAACGGCTGTCCACTGCTTTACAGCTGGCGAGAGAGAATTTAGGAGCTGCTCAGGAGAAGATGAAGACTTGGTATGATAAGAAATCCAGGTTACGCCACTTTCAGCCAGGAAATCAGGTTTTGATTCTGCTACCGGTTCATGGGCAACCTCTTCAAGCCAAGTTTAGTGGTCCTTATTTCGTGGAGAAGAAACTCAGTGATGTCAACTATGTCATCGCCACATCAGATCGTAGAAAGAACAAGCAACTATGTCACATCAACATGCTAAAGTTATATCACAGGCGGGACGAAAATAATCCAGTCTGCACTGTAGCTGTTCCACCCGAGTCTGCAAGTGAAGCTCTCCCATGCAGTATGAGCCTGAGTGATAGTTTGGGGAAGAATCCTGATATCATGAATGATCTCCAGACTAAGCTTTCTCATCTACCTCCCGAGGAAAGGCAGGAGTTTTCGGCATTACTGCAGGAGTACCCACAAGTGTTCCGTGCCACTCCAGGAAGAACCACTGTGTTGATGCATGATGTCGATGTTGGAGACGCAAAACCAATTAAACTGCCTCCTTACCGTGTGAACCCAGTGAAAGTTCCTCTCATCCAGAAGGAGCTTGGCTACCTGTTGGACCACAAGATGATTGAGCCCTGTCAGAGCGAGTGGAGTTCTCCTGTCACTCTAGTCCCTAAGCCAGGTGGGTCACAGCGGCTTTGCATCGACTACAGACGTGTTAATCAGATAACCAAAACAGACACTTACCCTCTCCCTCGTGTGGAAGATTGCATAGACAAGATCGGAAAGGCAAGGTACATAAGTAAGTTTGATTTGTTAAAGGGATACTGGCAAGTACCTATGACTGAAAGTGCTAGGGAGATCTCATATTTTGTAACACTAGGAAAGACTTTTGCATGTTCTGTAATGCCATATGGTATGAAGAATGCACCAGCCACATTTCAGAAGCTCATGAATGTTGTAACAGAGGGTTTGGCAGGGTGTGTTGTTTATATTGATGATGTATTAATCTTCAGTGACAACTGGGAAGATCACCTATGCCATGTCAGTAAATTTCTTGAGCGTTTGGTTCATGCTAATCTTGTAGCTAATTTATCAAAGTGTGAGTTTGGTCAAGCTAAAGTTCAGTACCTTGGGTTTGTAATTCGTGATGGACATGTTGCACCACCAGGAGCTAAGGTTCAGGTTATAAGTGATCTTCCCAGACCTAAAAGTAGGAAAGAGCTACAAAGATATTTGGGAATGGTAGGTTATTACAGGAGATTTGTTCTTAACTTTTATATTCTTGTATCACCACTTACAGACCTACTGAAAAAGGGAGTTAAATTTGTCTGGACCGATAACTGTGAATCCTCTTTCAACAAACTTAAAGCAATTCTATTAAGTCAGCCAGTGCTCGCTACTCCAAATTTTGCTAAGCCTTTTAAGATGGCTGTTGATGCAAGTGATACAGGAGCTGGGGCTGTTTTGCTGCAAGAGGATGATCAGGGTATTGAACACCCTGTATCTTACTACAGTAAGACGTTCACTCCGCCTCAAAAGAACTACTCAACTATTGAGAAAGAGCTTTTGGCCTTGATTTTGGGTTTACAACATTTTTCATTTTATTTGTGTTCTGGTTTTGACCCCATAGTCATTTATACCGATCATAACCCACTGAAATTCCTTAGTAAGTTTAAAGATAAAAATCAGAGATTGACAAGATGGAGTCTACTTCTTCAGGAGTATTCATTAGACATACAACATGTCAAGGGGAAAGAAAATGTTATTGCAGATTGCTTATGTAGACTTTAGACAGATTGTTTTAGAGTAATAAGAAATTTCCTTTGTAAATTTCTTTTTTCTTTGTGGGGAGGTGTTACATAACCTATGATTTCATCATCCTTTGTGTAATTCTAACGTACAGTGTGCTGCCTGTTTGATCACGAGCGTGTTCTACCTCACTCCCCCCTTCTACCGTTATAGTAGAGTAAGTCGTTCTTTCTGTTGTTCAGAGCGGGATTGTCAACTCTTTGTCCCCATGGCTTCATTTGCGCGTCCTTCTTACAAGTTGTATCAAGCTCTGCTGGCCCCTATATAATGAGCTCAGTCTCTGCATTATTGCCACTTAGATCTACTCCTCATTTTGTTCACATCTCTGTCCTCCCCTGTACAGTTATTATTGTGAGTGCTCAGGAAGTCTCCAACCATCTAGCAGCTGTGTAATTTGAGTATAAGTGTTATTGCATTTTGTTCTTGTACTGTATAGCATAAGTTGTTAATTTGTAGGCCTAGTGAGGTTTTTGTAATTCATGTAAGGTTCTTATTGTTAGCCATTGTTCATAATAGTTTGTATCTGTAATAATTTATCTTGCATTAACTGAGCATTACCCAGTGTATTTTCATTTTATCAGGGCTGACTTAGGTAAATTTGCTCTTGCTAATTTCGTGTTAATAGAGGCTATTGCAGTTAACCATATATTTAACCTGTTTTTGCCATTACATTATCCTTATGAGTCCTGAATGTTTTGTTGTTAGTTTGAGCATTAAACTTTAACTTGTAATTTTACCTAACTCTTTTGTTTTGAACCTGGAACTTTACGGGACAGTAGTGACTTTTAGTATTCTCACTTAAAGTGTACATTATCTTTCTCTGTTCAGTAACAACATATATATATATATATATATATATATATATATATATATATATATTATATATATATATATATATATATATATATATATATATATATATATATATATATATATTATATATATGGCGGACACCAGGGGTGCTGTAGTTGAACCAGTGTTGCTTACTATAAAGTATGCTTGCACCCAGTCGGCTTGCACGGGCCAATTACACTTGGTTCACAGACTACACACACATATCCAAAGCCACTCCAACACTACAATTACACTAACAAGCACTTCTAACCCTACATACAATCTCTACTAGGCAGCCTAAGCCACTTGGTAGAGATACATTGGCTGTATCGTCCCGACTTCGGTCGGGATAGGCCGGTCCTGCAGTGGATACTCAAACGGCTGATGATGATGATGAAGATGATGATGTATGTATTGCTATGAATATCAGTTTATCATTTATGCATAGTTAGATTAATATCATATATGTTACCCCATAATTTTCCCTCATTTTTCTGTTTTTTTCTTTGTATATATAATAAACAAATATTTACATAGTATACACATTTCACTCGGGGGATCTCACTTGAATGTTCACTTTTCCTCCCGTAAATACTGATTCCAAGTTTGATATCTTTGCTTGCATTTTGTGCATAGCCAATTGTAATAATGATTCCAAGTTTGACATCTTTGCTTGCATTTTGTGCATAGCCAATTGTAATATGCTAAATATAACTGAGATTATTATAATGACTACTGGAGCTGGGCTATACACATAACATGGACTGAACATAGTTAAACTCAGTTCTTCCTAGGGCTTCACTGTTTGATTGACTAATTGCATACTTTCAAACATATGTGAAGTCAACTTGATATTTGTGCTGTGTGAGAAATTCCCTTGCCAGAATGCTCATTGCTGTCTCCTCTAGATCTCTTGAGCTTCGGCACAACTTTCATTCCAATCTCAATATTACATATTAACAATATATATATACGTAACTAGCTCGTCTGTTGTGTGTTATATTTGGGTCCTGACAAGGATGCTAGTTGCGAGAAACGGTATAGAGAGGATGTAGAACGGTATCAATGTATTTTCATGCTAATGAGCATTGTGAAATACGGTAGAAAAGAATGAAAAGGGACAAGTCAGAATGAAAGAATGGTAATCTGAACAAACAAGTAATAGACCAACAAAGTTGTCTCTTACCTATGGAGAAAGGCAGGTATCCTTCCTTCTTTGAAATGAACTTGCCATGGTCATCCAGGAAGTGCTCAGGGTAAAAGTCATGGGGCCTCTCGAAATACTTCTTGTTGTAGTGGCAGCTCTCTTGGTAGGCCATGACTAGAGTGTCCTGCAGAGAAAGGTTCAGGTATTGAATTCATATTAGCCGTATCTTCCAAAACACTGGCCTACTATCAGCTTTGTCTTTAAGTCACTCAGATTGAAGGGTGTAAATCATTTTTACACTGCAGCATCCTGCCCTCTGCCACACAACCAATGCAGTCTACACCGTCATACTGTGATACTAGATATGTGACATGAATACCGTGTTTAAACCGTCCATGTTCATAAAATATAATAGGATATATATATATATATATATATATATATATATATATATATATATATATATATATATATATGTATATATAATATTGTTACGTCCCTGTCCCCACACTGCCACAAGCTCCAAAAGCAGTAGTACAGTATAGGAAGGACGTTGCCCAGTGAGTTGATTTTCCTATGGTCAGCCTTTAGGTGTGCAGTACACAAGATCAGCTGAGGCGAAAATAAACACTGGCTCCATGTAATTCCACTTAATGCTTTCCACTTCACTGTTCTAACAAGCACTGGAGCTATACACCCTTTAGGCTACTAATTGCAGTTACACTTAATGCCTGACAACACTTCACACTTAGCACACTTAATGCTTTGTAACACTTCAGATTACACAAGTACCGAAAATAATCTTCACCGACAGTACTAACACTTAATGCTTGACACTTCACTGTTTTCTCAAGTTCCAATGATATACAAACTTCAATAACTTGTCACTGTTTGCCACTGTCTTCACAAGTACCAAAAATATAGTCTGCACTGACTCTGACACTGCACTACACCAAAACCGACTGCATTTCACTCAAACTGACTTGACACCCGGCTGCACTCCAAACCGACTGACTAACTAACTAAGCTCTTCCCCATCCTTATATAAACTTGCATTGTTCTAGAAACGTCTACATTCTACGAGTATACTCTCGACGGGCAACAGTTGCCAACTCGGAAACACCCCGAAACATGCCAGTGTTGTCTTACATTACATAACACTCTAAATCATTTACCATACGAACTTAAACTACATAATTTAACAAGCAATCACTTAAACAAAACATTATAAAGAAAAAGAGCACAAAAAATTAATGCATAACTTACGAAATAACTATGTTTACAAACAGCAGGCAAACTGGCAACTCTGACTCGTACCGATGCCAGAACTTACGGTACGAGAAACATCTCGAAGGTACAAGACTTCCTATCTGGCAAATCCTCTATCATAACACTACCCCCTGCCTAGTTCTTTGTCGTCCCGACAAAACTACACAATATACACAAACATAAACCCTAATCTTAATAAAACATCTAACTGTACACAAAATAATCTTTCAACTTATCAGGTCTTCTTCTATGCCACTTCCGACGATGTCCTTGTTCCTCCACACAGTCCACTTCTCCTGGAAGGTCTTGGTCCTCTTCTTGACACAGCACACATCACAGGTCCGACACAACTCTTCAACATCCTGACGCATGACAATCTAGTAGAACTTGTGTCGCAGCTGGCTTAGAATTGTCTTCACTCCCAGTTGCCCACTAGTGATCTGATTATGGGATTCATCCAAGATCTCAGACCTCATCCTCTTCAGAACCATCAGTTGCCAAAACTTGCTGAGGCCAATGGGCATCTCCCACTGACGCTCCAGTAGTCCATTGCAACGAAGAGGGTCCCACTGACTCCAGCAGCTCCTGGTCGCAGGGCCCAACCTGGAAACTCCTCCCCATGGTCGCACTGCACTCCGCTGCAGCCACCCCAGCACCGATTGCAAATCTGCACCCTCCATCTGCTTCCTCCCTAGGTCTTCTCCGTCTGATGCTGGCCCCATCACTACAGTACAGCAGCATTTCTACCTACGATTCCCATTCCTACAATGCTGCATGTCGTCTGTCCTTCTGTCTTCTCGCACATTATTCATCAAGGTTCTCTTGCATTTCTTCAGTGGTGGGTCTTCTGCAGCCTTCTTATCATCCCAACCATTCTGATCCGCAAGTATCTCAAACTGTGCACGGTAAGCTTCCCAAGATACTCAACCATCACTTTCTTGAGGTTTCTTCTTATCCGCCCCTCTCCTGGTGACGACTCGAGGTGCCTGGGACCACTGTCTGACTCTCTTCTTCTTCATTTCTGCAACATTCGCAGCCTTTCCTCTAACTTTCGCTCTGTTGAGCACCACCTCTCCTCCTCTAAACCTCACCTTCTTTTTCTAACGGAGACTCAGCTGTCTGAAGCAACTGACAGCAAACCCTTTTCTGTATCCTTCTACTCTCTCTATACTCATTTCAAAGCCAAAGGTGGCTGTTGTGTATGTATACGCGACGACTTCTTGCTTTCGTGTTCCTGAACTCGATTCTTCTGAATTCTCTACACTCTGGCTTCGGGTTTCCTGTCTCTGACTAAATATATCTGTGCTGTTTACTTATCCCCTGATTCTACTGACTATCAAATATTCTTTGACCATCTTACTTCTACGATGGAACACATTCTATCCATTTCTCCTTTCTCTGAAATCTCCATTCTAGGAGATTTCAATGTTCACCACCACCTTTGGCTCTCCTCTCCTTTCACTGATCCACCTGGTGAACAAGCCTACATCTTTTCTATCCTTAATGACCTAGAGCAGCTTGTACAGCACACTACCCGTATCCCTGACCGCCTTGGAGAGAGTTCCAACATACCTGACCTCGTCCTCACAATTAATCCTTCTGCTTACTCTGTTAATCTTTTCTCTCCGTTGGGCTCCTCCGATCACAACCTTATTACCTTAACCTGTCCTATCACTCTGGTACGGCCTGTGGACCCTCCAGGGAAACATCGTCTGAGGCATTTTGGAGCCGCGGACTGGAAGGCCCTCAGGCAGTACTTCTTTGATTTTCCCTGGAATGATTATTGCTTCCATGGCCGTGAGTCATCTGAGTGTGCCTTGTGCATTACGGAGGTTATTCTCTCGGGCATGGAAGCATACATTCCTTTCTCATATCCTTTGACTAACGCAAGAAAGCCTTGGTTTAATCATGCTTGTCCTAATGCTGTCCGCAACAAGGAGAGGGCCTGCAAAAGGTACCGGATCCAACCCACCCCTGAATCACATCATCTTTACGTTTCTGCCCGGAATCGTGCTAAGTCTGTTCTTCGCTCTACTAAAAATAATTTCATCTGTACTAAATGCTCTCAACTCTCCAACTTGAATTCTTCCCACTCCTTCTGGCACCTTGCCAAAAATCTTTCTAACAACTTTACCTCATCATCCTTCCCTCCACTTTTCTGCTCTGATGGCTCTGTAGCTATTTCTTCTACTGATAAAGCAGATCTCTTCGCACAGACTTTCTCCTCCAATTCCACCTTAGACGATTCCGGTGCTGTTCCTCCATCACTTCCCCCCTCTGACTTCCTCATGGCTGACATTAAAATTTCTTCAGCTGATGTATTTTCTGCCATCACTGGTCTCAGTACTAACAAGGCATATGGGCCTGATGGGGTCCCTCCTGTTGTTCTCAAGAATTGTGCTTCTGCCTACACCCTGCCTAGGCAAACTCTTTCGCCTTTGTCTGTCAACTTGTACCTTTCCTTCTTGCTGGAAGTTTGATCTCATTCAGCCAGTCCCAAAGAAAGGTGACCACTCCCAACCCTCCAACTATCGTCCAATTGCTTTAACGTCTTGTATTTCAAAAGTTTTCGAGTCAATTCTCAATAGAAGAATTTTAAGGCATCTTTCCTATCCCAACCTTCTTTCCGATCGTCAGTACGGGTTCCGCCAGGGACGCTCCACTGGCGATCTTCTCACCTACCTTTCAGACTCCTGGTCATCCTCCTTTCGGGATTTTGGCGAAATCTTTGCCATTGCACTTGACATCTCAAAGGGTTTCGATTGAGTCTGGCATAAATCTTTAATTTATAAACTGCCCCCTTACGGTTTCTCTCCTTCTATCTGTGCCTTCATCGCTAGCTTCCTTTCTGGTCGTTCTATAGCTGCTGTTGTAGGCGGCCATCGTTCTTCTCCTAGATCTATCAACAGTGGTGTTCCTCAGGGCTCTGTCCTATCACCAACTCTCTTCCTTTTATTCATCAATGATCTTCTAAGCTGTACATCTAACCCTATCCACTCATATGCTGATGACTCCACCCTTCACCTTTCCATTCGGTTCCCACAATGCCCATCTCAACAGTTACTTCAACAAACAAGGGATGAGGCTATGGCACACCTAATGTCTGACTTGGCTCGTATCTCTGATTGGGGTAAAAATAATATGGTTGTTTTTAATGTATCTAAGACTCAGTTCTTACACCTATCAACCCGACAAAATCTTCCACAGGTATATCCACTGATGTTTAATAATATTCAGCTTAATCCAGCATCATCCTTGAACAAGCTTGGGGTTTCATTTACTTGGGACTTATCTTGGAAAGATCATAATACATCTCTTGTAAAATCTGCTTCCAAGAGATTGGGTGTGCTAAGCCGACTCCACTCTTTCTTTACCCCTGCACAATTGTTGACTCTATACAGGGGTTTTATCCGCCCCTGTGTGGAGTACAACTCTCATGTGTAGGGAGGCTCCCCACATACAGCTCTTCTCAATAGGGTGGAGTCAAAGGCTTTTCGTCTCATTAACTCTCCTCCTCTCACTGACTCCCTTCAACCTCTGTCTCTTCGCCGCACTGTTGCATCTTTATCTCTTTTCTATCGCTACTTTAATGGTCACTGCTCCTCTGAGCTATCTGCTTGCATTCCTCCACCTCAACGACGGGTGCGTAGCACCCGTCTGGCAGCAAACTCTCATCCCTTTTCTGTCCAACTCTCTAATGCAAGAGTTAACCGTTACTCCCAGTCTTTCATTTATGCAACAGGTCAGCTCTGGAACTGTCTCCCTCTGTCTGTATTTCCTGCTGCCTATGGTCTTCAGTCTTTCAAACGCAGTGTGTCCAGGCATCTCAAAATGATCGGATCTTGAATTTGGCTCTCTCTTGTATTTTGTTTTTCTCTTGGAGGGAACTGTTACTGCGGGCTCATGGCCTTTGGTTCCTTCTTCCTCACAAAAAAAAAAAAATGGATCCCCATTATAACCATGCACTTCACTGGTTTGGGGCCTAAAAACTGAGGCATCATAATTATGTCCAGGACTTGAACTTCCAACATTCTGATTATTCAACCCTGCAATGCCATCTTCAGATGCCCGGGATCCTCCAAGATTCACCATACACTGTCCACTCCTTTCATGCTCTCTGTACACCAACCTGAGGCCCAGCAGTGCAATATTTCTCTACAGCCTCCATATTCTCACTAATTATCCTCTCATGATTGATTACATGCTTCAACTGGTTATCTTCATGCTGTCTGCACTCTATCACCATTCCCTCACTAATCTTAAGCTGGTTGTCCACATGCTGTTTGCACTCCGTCACTATTTCCTCACTAACTGTCTTCAACTGTTCGTCTACATGCTGTTTACAGTCTGTCACATTATTGCTCACCTCACACTTCTGCTGCTTTAGCTTGGCATCTACTTCCTCCTTAAGCTGTTGCTGCTCTTCCTTGATTTCCCTCATGAATGCATCTGGCTGTCCTTGCATCCTCGGTTGTAATTCCCTCTGTTGCTTCTCTGATTCCTCTTTAAGTTGCTCATATCGTTGTTTTTGTTCTTCACGTTGTGCCTCTAGTAATTCCCTATTTGCCTTCAACAGTACACTTCGTGCCTGAAACAGTTCTTTGAGTTCTTTGGTTTGTTCCTGTATTAGATCTTTGATTTCGTTTCTGAGCTTTTCACTTTGGGCCTGTAACTGTTCTTGGAGTTGTTTCTGCCCTTCGTTCTGTGTCTGCATAACTGCTTGTAATAGTTTTATAATTTCACCCAGCGATGCCTTTTCCTGCCTAGCTTGGCCTCTTGTCTGGACCACCTTCTTGCTCCATGTCCAAGGTTAGACTCACTGCAGCCCAGAAATAATAATCCGACACACCTGACACAAGTGTTACGTCCCTGTGCCCACAATGCCACAGGCTCCAACAGCCGTAGTACAGTATAGGAAGGACGTTGCCCAGCGAGTTGTTCTTCCTATGGTCAGCCTTTAGGTGTGCAGTACACAAGATCAGCTGAGGCGAAAATAAACACTGGCTCCTTAAAGTTCACTGTTTTTGTTTTCCAAGTAATTCCACTTAATGCTTTCCACTTCACTGTTCTAACAAGCACTGGAGTTATACACCCTTTAGGCTACTAAATGCAATTACACTTTATGCCTGACAACACTTCACAGTTAGTACACTTAATGCTTTGTAAACAATTCACTTATTACACAAGTACCCAATATAATCTTCACTGACAGTAATTATACTTAATGCTTGACACTTCACTGTTATCTCAAGTTCCAATGGTATACAAACTTCAATAACTCGTCACTGTTTGCCACTGTTTTCACAAGTACCAAAAACATACAATCTTCACTGACACTGACTCTACACTAAAACCGACTGCACTTCATTCAAACTGACTTGACACCCGACTATACTCCAAACCGACTAACTAACTAAGCTCTTCCCCATCCTTATAAAAACTTGCATTGTTCTAGAAACGTCTACATTCTACGAGTATACTCTCGATGGGCAACAGTTGCCAACTCGGAAACAGTCCAAAACATGCCAGTGTTGTCTTACATTACATAACACTCTAAATCATTTACCATACGAACTTAAACTACATAATTTAATAAGCAATCACTTAAACAAAACATTATAAAGAAAAAGAGCACAAAAATTAATCCATAACTTACGAAATAACTATGCTCACAATCAGCAGGCAAACTGGCAACTCTGACTCGTACCGATGCCGGGTACGAAAACATCTCAGAGGTACGAGACTTCCTATCTGGCAAATCCCCTATCATAACAATATAATATAATAATGCATTTTACTTACCTTTAGTGCTTCGTAGGGTATCCTTTACGCTTCTTCACGGACCTGAGACGTCTTGGAAGTGAAAGGGCGAGGTTCCTGAGGTGCTGGAGGGGTATTTTATCCCAGGAGTCACGAATGGCGGCTTCCAGCTTAGGCAGAGAGCTCACGTCCTTCCCTTGGACATTCTTCTTTACGAGGTACCAGAGGTTTTCTATCGGGTTGAGGTCTGGGCTATTGCCTGGCCAGTCTTTCATGAATGATACCTCGCAGACACGAAGCCAATTGGTGACTGATTTGGCCTTATGAGTAGGTGCACCGTCCTGCTGAAACACTCGTGCACCTGTGAGCTCAAAGGACTCTGGTAAATGATCACAAAGAAGCTCCAGATAAACGTCCTGATTCACTCTGAAGTTCTTGGGAAGCACAACAAGCTTCCCCAAACCTTTACCAGAAAAACAACCCCATACCATGAGTGAATCAGGGTGTTTAACTGTGCCTTCCACGTAACGTTGGTCTAGCGGGTCATTACCTTTGCGCCGGTACACACGTGCTCCTCGATTACAGGTAACACTAAAAGTTGCCTCATCAGACCACAACACTGACAACCATTGCTCCTCACCCCAGTTAAGGTATTTGTCAGAAAAGGCAAGCCTACGAAGTCGCTGGTAACGTGTAAGAAGAGGCTTTCTCACAGGCCTGCGACTTATGTAACCAAGTTCATGGACCCTTCAAGACACTGTGCGCACAGAAACTTCACCAAACACTTACGGGTTGCTCTCCTTTATTTTCCTTGCACTCACACGAGGATTAGACTCCACTGCATGTTTTAAAACATTAACAGACCTCGGGGAAGTTTTCCTGGGCCTGCCAGACCGCGGTTTCTTTGTGGGAACGTCACCACTGTTTACCACTCAAAAACGGGCACACCACCTACCCACTGTCGATCGAGCTACGCCAACCAATTCACTAATTTCCTTTGTTTGGTGGCCTGCCTCCTTTAGAGCAGTGATCTGGGATATGATTTCACTCGATAGTTCACAGGTAGGTGCCATAACAAAGTGGCGAAAGCCAAAACACTGCGTGACACTCGGTAAAAAATGGCGCAATAAGAGAGGGAGACGCGGTGGAGTTCCTCTCTCTCAGGCAGCCCGTAGGCAACTGAGGTGGGAACCAACAAGCGCGCAGTAAGGCCTCAGGTTACTGTGACGTCATGCTAGCGCCGCAAACATCTGGCTCAATTTTTAGTACCAAAAACGGGTGATTCGTTTTTGGCCATGAGTATTGCACGCCCTGCCATAGGCGCTCTATACTTCTGACGAGCACTGTATATATATATATATATATATATATATATATATATATGTCACAAAAGACAAATCTGACAAAGAAGTAAATGAACCCAAACAAATAAGAATAATTTTTCATCTTCTAAGCTTCTGGCATCTTACAGCTGGATATGCATCTCTCTCTCTCTCTCTCTCTTAATGCAGTTTTAAAAGTGAGTGGGAAGACATTAATTAGTCCTTGCCCACCTTCTCTCCTCCTAATCCTACCCAGTTAATGATACACAGCTACATGAAATATATATTCCTTGGTAATGTAGTCGTGCCTTTTGGAGGGTCTGAGTTCTGTGTTGCCCTAGATGATTCCCTAACACCTGATCTTTAGTGATTTATTTTACAGAGGTGGGAGGGTCGTATCCCAAGTTGCTTTCAGAATCTTAACACCTGTTCCTTAACCCCTTAACAACGAGGCGTCACGTTCATGACGCTCGGGTGCAATGGATCATACCACGGGGCGTCACTTTTGCAAATCTGTGTTATTTTGAATTCTCCCGGGCTTTAAAGTGGTGGCTTGTATCATCTATCAGTACTGCCAGTGTCCAACAATAGTCAGCACTGCTAATGTCGTCTGTACTCCCATCCATTGTTGACAATTTAGCCATTTATCCCTGTTCTTGACTCCCCTCCCTACCTCCCCTGCATTACCCTCTCCTCTCGCCTGCCCAGCCGCCCTGCACTAAGCAAATCTTCTCTGGAATTTTCCATTGATTTCATCCATTGAAATAAGCCCTACGCCCTATTCTTATACAAAATAATATATACCAAAAAAAAAAAATAAGGTAACTGATAGTGCCATACACCTGGAGTTGGCTAATTATCACCTGGCAACACCCCACGTGCACTTGTTCGCTAATTATCCCTGGTGATTTCCCCTTGAAATATGCCGTCTAATCTATTCTCGTAATAAAAATATATATAAGAAAGGAAGGGAGAAGCATAAGTGATATTTACATTCACCTGGAACTACCTAATTTTCTGCCAATCATTTCACAGCATATAAATTAGCAGCTGTCACCTCGCTGACGTTGTCAACCCTTAGTGGCCCCATATCCGCCTCGTCATTTGGTTCAGTGTTGTTTCTTGAGATGAAAGCATGTAGGACTCGTGCCCCTCCATTTCCGCTGCTTCAAGAGGGCCCTGTGGTCTCTACCCCTACTAAACCTCGTGTGGGAAGGGGTAAAGGACTAAATGACTCCGCTGTGGAGCGTGAACTGGCTAATTTATCCATGATAATGATGGACAGTGACTACAATCTTTCTGGTGAATCGACTGAGGAGCCAGTGGAGGAAATGGTGATAAACTACGAGTGCTTCAGTGTCCCAAGTTCTTCCTGGCTCCAAGGGAAAGGAGCCCTTATTTACTGGAAGTGACAGTGCATAACATAGTGTAAATAAAATAGAAATGTAAATAACTATTAATATAAGAATATGAGTACAAATACTTAGAGTAATGACAGTCAAAGCTTTGCTCTCTACACTAGTTTACTGAACGAGAAAGTTAATGCCTGGAGTGAAAATAAACTACTATTACTGAAGGAAACTTATGGATATATACTGTATATATGTATATATATATATATATATATATATATATATATATATAAATATACATATATATATATAAAGTGTAATAAAGTAGTAGGAATATAAAGTGTGAGTGTGCTTATGAAAATAAATGACAGAATACCAGCGGGGAACAAGCGCAAGTGGGAAGCGCGTACGCACTCATAATTTTCATTGGATTTGCAGTGTTTTTTTTTTTTGGTGTATGGATTCCAAACTACTTGAAAATCATAGAATAGTGTTTCTAGTGATAATATCAGGCTGTGGTAATCATATTACGGGCTGTCGGGAAGTTTAAAGTGGAGAATTCGTTACCCAACTTCAGAAGTCTCCACAAGTCCTACGGTACTCGACGAAGGCTCAACAAACATCCCAGGAGAAAGCTGAAGGTATGTGACATAAGCACATTTAATTATATTCTAGGACTAATAACTGATTTTTGGCAAATATTTTTGAAAAGTAAGTCAGAGCACGAATATCCTCGCGGGACGCGCAAGGAGCACAAAAACATGACCGCGGTGTAGGGGTTAACGATTTATTGTGTGGTGTGACTGGTGTAGATGAAAGAATTTGGCAACACTGCGTGATGAGAGCTGGCAACACGGGGGAAAAGCAAAGTGAGATGAGGGTGCTGGCGAGCGGGCAGTTTTGAAGTGGTGGCTTGCTTGGTGAGACGTTTCTGTTCCTGCGGTGGCAAGGAGGTTGGTTGTTGTAGGGAGCTCCTCTTGGGATGGTGATTTTCCTAACCTTAGTCGCAATGGGGCTGTAAGGTCAGTAATAGTTGGCCACGGAAAAGTCTGGAAGGTCAACATAAGGAGGCGCAGGTGACCTGCAGGGAGGACAGGTGCTGGAGACTCGAACAAGCAGTCAACTGACTCTGCTGCCACAGGCAAGGTAATTGAATTTTCTGTTAACCCACAAGCTATCTAGGCTGTGTATCAACATGGCTGGAAAAGGGAAGCTGAGTAGCGAGATGATGAGGTCGTATGATGGTCAGGGCGATGTGGTGGCCTGGTTAAAAAAGGCTGAGTTGGTGGCCAAACTGACGGACATCAAAGATTTGGCCAGTTTTGTACCACTGTTTCTGGAAGGAGATGCATTAGCCTTGTATCTTGAGATGAATGAGAGCGATCAGCAGGACTATAAGAAAATAGGAAATAGATTGAAGGCAGCTTTTTCCCAAGGGATGTTTGAGGCATATGGAGCGTTAAAGAAGATCCAGTGGACAGGTGAACAGGTGGATGTTTTTGCCAACGAAATAAGACGGCTAGCAGGGCTAGCGGGCTGGAAGGGTGAGGGCCTGGAGAGGGCTGTAAAGTTAGGATTTGTGACTGGGTTCCCAGATAGGATATCAGTGGAACTGCAGCAGGTGAAGGACATTGAAACGGTGGATATGAGTGATTTGATCATGAGGGCTAGAGTATTGACCTCTGGAGCTGGGGGTCAGGAAGTTGCAGCAGTTGCAACTAGAGGTCCGGTATCAGCAGAACGCTGGCAAGCTCCTCAGTGTGCCTCATCCTCACGAGGCGAGCAAAGTAGCAAGAGGGAGACTCGGGGGTTCAAGGGTCGTTGCTTCCGATGTGGTGGTCGGTCCTCACATGATTAAAGATTGTAGAGAGCCAAAGCCAGCCCTAACATGTTACAGATGTGGAAAGGAGGGTCACATAGCGAGTCGGTGTGATCAGGGAAATGGGCAGGGGGGAGCTGCTGTGCCAGAAGCTACCCCCTCAGACAAGTAAAGGCGCTTCCAAGTTCCCTGCCAGTAGTCAAGGTCTTGGTGGGGGCCATGAGGGTGAGGGCACTGGTGGATTCTGGTTGCTCAACCACTGTGTGTGCCTCCCGATTAGTAGGGAGATGTACAGAGAAGGGTGAAGGGCTGGTAACAGTTGATGGTAGAGAAATTGGATGTGAGGGCACCAAAGAAGTAGAGTTGATGGTGCAAGGGACCCAGCTGAGACTTAAGGTTATCATTCTTGCTGAAGTGATTAATGGGATCGACATAGTGGTGGGAATGGATGTGATTAGTCAACTGGGTGGCGTGATGATAAGGAATGGAGGAGTAACTTTTGGGAAGGCATCAGAATCCTGCTCACAGGTAGAGAGAGGGGAGGTTCAGTGTGCCGTCGCAGTAGCAGAGGTAGGGTTGGAAGGAAGTTGCAAGAGTGCTGAGCCTGAGGGACTCAAGAAGTTAGAGTCGAAGACAGCTGTTGGACAGAAGGCTGATCTATGTAAAATAGTAGACAAAGACTTCGTTGCAGAATTTGATGGCACGAAGTGGGTAGTGGAGTGGTTTCTAAAGGGAGAGTCACCAGTTTTGAAGAATAAGGTGGGTTGTCATGAGCATGCAATGAAAGAGCCCGTAAGAGAAGAATTTTACAGGAAGGTGGAGAGATGGATCGCTGAGGGTATACTGGTGCCGTGGGGGAAGGAAGTGAAAAGTGGAGTGTTGCCAGTGATCCCGGTGGTGCAGCCGACGAAGAACAAGGTTCGGCCAGTACTGGACTTCTGTGAGCTCAATGTTCATGTGATGTCTCATACAGGCGACGATGCTGTCGATGTGTGTAGTGAGACACTGAGAGAATGGAGACGGATGAGTGGAGCCTCGACCATCGTGGATTTGAAGTCAGCCTACCTGCAAGTTCATGTTGTCAAGAAGTTGTGGAGGTACCAACTGGTGAACTACAAGGGGAAGACATATTATTAATGAGGCTGGGTTTCGGGTTAAGTTCGGCACCGAAAATCATGACAAGGTTCCTCAAAACAGTGTTGAGTAAAGGGAAAGGGATGGAGGCTGCTACAAATTCATATGTTGATGATAAACTGATCGATGAGACGAGGGTTGCAGTATCTGAAGTTGTGGAGCACCTGAAGCTGTATGGATTGGCCACGAAACAGCCTGAGCCACTGGAAGGGGGTACTGCCTTGGGTTTGAGACTGGAAAGAGAGAGAACTGGGGAGCTAGTTTTCAGGAGAGCCAATGAGGTGCCGGCAGTGAAAGGTGCCGGCAGTGAGGGAGGACTTGAGTAGGGGAGAGTTGTTTTCTGTGTGTGGAAAGTTGGTGGTCCACTACCCAGTTGCAGGATGGCTCTGGGTAGCGTGTAGTTATGTGAAGAGGAGAGCCGAGGGTGTGAGATGGGAGGACAAGGTTGGGAAGGAGACTGTTGAAATGATGCAAGATATCGTGAGGCGGGTAAGTCACAAAGACCTGGTAAGAGGGAGATGGTACGCGGCCAGGTCGGAGAAAGGAGTTGTTCGGTGTGACACAAGCAGTATCGCAACGGGAGTGATTTTGGAGACTGGTGATGAGACTGTTGAGGATGGTGCGTGGTTAAGGAAAAAAGACGACTACAACCATATCAACATGGCAGAGCTGGATGCTGTACTGAAAGGCGTCAATTTAGCTCTAAAGTGGAACTTGCGAGACATCGAGTTGCAAACGGATTCAGCTACAGTGTTTGGTTGGCTGAGATCAGCAGTGACTGCTGAGAACAGAGTTCGGGTGAAGGGACTCTCAGAACTGATTGTGAAGCACCGCTTGGGAATCTTGAAAGACTTGATAGAAGAGTTCAGGGTCAACCTGCGTTTAAGTTTTGTGCTGTCTGAGAAGAATAAAGCAGATGTGCTAACAAGGGTGAAGAAAGCGTGGCTAGGGGTCCCGGAAGAGGCATCGGAAGAGGCTATGGTGTGCTGCACAGGAGTCCAAAGTGTGGAAGATCTGCACCAAATGCACCACATGGGGGTTGATAGGACACTGTAAGTGGCGAGGAAGGTTGACCCAGCAATCACGAGAGACAAGGTCCGTCGGGTGGTGAGACACTGTAGCAAGTGTCAGACAATTGATCCCGCACCAGTTGTGCATGAAGCAGGGGAGATCAGAGTAGAGAGCAATTGGAAGAGACTAGCAGTGGATGTGACGCATTACAGGCAGGAGCTGTATTGTCTATGGTTGATTGTGGACCTGGTAGGGTAGCTATATGGAGAAAGCTGAGGGCAGAAAATGCAGAGGAAATTGCAGGAGCTCTAAACAAGGTATTTTTTGGAGAGGGGCCCAGTCGATGAGGTGCTGATTGATAACAGCACTGCTTTCCGGTCGCAGGTTTTGAAGAATGTGCTTGACAAGTGGAATATTAGTCGTTACTTTAGAGCTGCGTACCGGCCAAGTGGAAATGGAATCGTGGAGAGACATCATCGGACAATTAAGGCCATGGCAGAAAGGGCTCAGGTGACACCTATGGAGGCGGTATTTTGGTATAATATGTCGCCCAAGTCAGGCCAGGATGAGACGACTGTACCGCAGAGGGCGGTGTTTAAGTATGAGTGGCGACATCCTAGTATGATACCAAAGAGTGTGGGGGGCGAGGAAGGAGGTGCGTCCGTCCAGATTGGAGACGAGGTTTGGGTGAAGCCACCGAATGCAAAATGCACGTCACAATGGGGGAAGGGCACAGTGACTGATGTGCATTTCCAGAACAATGTCTCCGTCGACGAGATGCCGCGGCATATTCTGGACATTAGAAGAGTCGTGGACTCATCGACGGAGGACGAGGGGCCAGTGGCACCTGGTGGGGACGAAATGGTAGTAACATCTGGTGAAGACAAGGAGATACCACGGCGGTTGCAGCGAGAGAGACGACCACCGGTGTGGATGAGAGATTATGAAGAGGGAGAGTCAAGCGGGGAGGAGTATTAATCAGTGACCTTAAGATCAAGGGGGCGTGTGGTGTGATTGGTGTAGATGAAAGAATTTGGCAACACTGCGTGATGAGAGCTGGCAACACGAGGGAAAAGCAAAGTGAGACGAGGGTGCTGGCGAGCGGGCAGTTTTGAAGTGGTGGCTTGCTTGGTGAGACGTTTCTGATTCCTGCAGTGGCAAGGTTGGTTGTCGTAGGGAGCTCCTCTTGGGGTGGTGATTTTCCTAACCTTAGTCGCAATGGGGCTGTAAGGTCGGTAATAGTTGGTCATGGAAAAGTCTGGAAGGTCAACATAAGGAGGCGCAGGTGACCTGCAGGGAGGACAGGTGCTGGAGACTCGAACAAGCAGTCAACTGACTCTGCTGCCACAGGCAAGGTAATTGAATTTTCTGTTAACCCACATTCTGCATAGATGGGATTCGGACTTGTATTTATAAGTTCCCTTGAAGTTTTTGTAACAGCTGCCTCTTAGTGATTTATTATCATAGGTGGGATTCGGTTCCTCTTCTGGATTACTTTGGAGATCTGTATCACCTGATTTTTGGCGAATTATTGTGGAGGGATGGGAGGGTCGTATTCTTTGTTGCGTTGGATGGTTCCTTAACACCTGCTTTTTATGAATATATTGTGGAGGGATGTGAGAGTTGTAGTCTATGTTGCTTTGGATGATTCCGTAACACCCTATTTTTAGTAATTTACTAGAAGGGATACCCTGTGTTGCCTGGGTAAAACCCTATGATTGTGCTTTACCTGGGACTTTGAATGGCCAATACTTGTGGGAGAAGCTCCTCGGGTTCCCATTTCATCCTTGGGCCCATTTCCCCAGGGTTATAGTCTCCATGGACCTGTTCCTACCATGGATCTATCTTCCCACTACCCACCCACTAGTGGTGGGCGATACCAGCAAAAAAAAGTAATCGTGATTACTGATTAATTTTTTCGAAAGTAATCAAATAGTAATCGATACCTGTTCGATTACTTTCAGTACATAAGTCACTCACCGCTGTCGGCGTGGGTAATAATAATAATAATAATCACGACCTACCCATGTGGACCAGCTGGGCCTGTCCATTCCTAAGGCCTCTATCATTAGCCTACCTGCTAGGCTGCTTCCCCCCTACAAACAAAGACGAGCTTGATTACGATGATAGAAACATAAAAATGATGAGCATTTCATACTTCATTTCATGTTTGATATGAACTTCTACATAATCAACTAGTCACTATTCAGTATCTTCACTAATTACCAACCTTGTTAACACAGCATTAGGCTTTAACATAAATTATAGCAGTTGCCTGAATTGTTGAAAGTCTATAGAGAACAGTGAAATGATTGATAGTAATATTACCTGATGACTGATGTAATCCGCTAGTATCTAGTCACACTCTAATTATTCTAATATATACACTTTGATCACAATCTGTGACTGCAGTGTTCACTGCTGTGTAAGGGGTGGCCACTGGCCTATTGAACTGAGTGAACTCACTGCGTCGCAGCGTCAGTGCGTCTGAGATTCAAAGAGGGGAGGGGTCCCCTCCCCAGTTCCCACCAGCCACCACCGGCCCAACAGTCCACTGAGTTCAGTAGTCCACACCCCGTGACCGCAGAATCTGCTACTTGATCCCGTTTTCTTTTATTGACTATTGTTAAATGGATATAATTATTATTAAACGTAACAAGTACCCTACCACCCGATTGAATATATGTAACAAATATTATATAATCTCTCTTATATGCCTGGTGGCACAGTTGAAATTATATATATATATATATATATATATATATATATATATATATATATATATATATAAGGTATCTATCAGATCCAAACGAAACAAACGTTGTCATTATTTCATATTTCAGAGTAATCGGTCAGAAGTATCTATTCCTGGAAAAGTAATCGATTACTATTCTTTTGCAACATGTAATCGAATCATTCGATTACTAGTAATCGACTACGCCCACCAGTACCACCCACCCACCCACCAACCCTACCTACCTATCCCACCAATCCATCCACCTATCTACACCACTGTACCTAATACTATGTTAAAGAAGTAAAAAAATCAGCTGTACTTGGCTGTCACCTTTCCACCATGTTGACTTTATTTCTCATAAATTATAATCTTGGCTACCAGAGGAGCCACTTTAGCATATAATGTACACATCTAAAATGTTTAAATTCGTTGTAAGAAGTTACACCTTTCAGAGATACTGAAAGAGTTCTACAGTATATACTTCCCACTTATTTCCACAGAGGACAGACAGACAGGCAGACAAACTCTAACTCTCTCTCTCTCTCTCTCATATATATATATATATATATATATATATATATATATATATACGCTGTTTGAGAAGAAAGATATTTATAAGTATACATGGATGAGACAGAGACAGGAGGGTGGAAGGGTTGTTGATAGAGCTTTGATGGACACTGTGGTTGTGTCTAGGAATGTAATAGGAAGATTGTTGGATGTGAGAGTTCTGAGAGGGGAGGGTGGAGGTATGTCTGACCACTACCTGGTGGAGTGAAAGTTAAGAGCAGGTAAGAGATGGGTGAAAACTAGGAGGGTTAGGTGTGGCAGGAAGGTTTTGAAAGTGAGTTGGATAAAAGAGAGAAAAAGATAGAGTATCAGGAGAAATTGAAAGATGAGTGGAATGCAGTGAAAGATCAGGAAAATGGCAGTGTGGAGGAGGAATGGCAGTTGTTTAAGAGTGTTGTGGTGGGGCATGCAGAAGAGGTGTGTGGTGTGAGACGTGTGGGTGGTGGTGTAAGAAAAGGAAGTGAATGGTGGTGCGAGGCAGTAAGTATGGCTGTGGCTGAGAAGAGACGTGCATATGAAGTGTGGCTGCAGAGGAAGGGTGAGATGTCATATGAAAGGTATAAGGAAAAGAGGAATAGGGCGAGAAGGGCTGTGCGTGATGCTAAAGTGGCAGCAGATGAGAGGTGGGGTAGGCGGCTCAAAGAGAATTTTCAACAAAATAAGAAAATGTTTTGGAAGGAGGTGAAAAGGGTGCAAAAAGGAGTCTGGGAAGGAAGAACGAGTAAAAGCAGAGGATGGAAGGATGTTAACTGAGATGGATGCAGTAAGGAGGAGATGGGCAGAGTATTTTGAAAGATTGTTAAATGTAGAGGAGGAAAGGGTGGCTGAGATTGTGGCGGATGGAAGGGTGCAAGGAATAAATGTTTTGGGAGAGTTGAATGATTCTTTGATCACGAAGGAGGAAGTGGAGAAGGCAGTAAAGGAGATGAAAACAGGGAAAGCTGCAGGTATGGATGGGTGTGCTGTGGAATGCCTGAAGGGTGGTGGAGTGACTATTGTTGACTGGTTAGTAAGATTGTTGAATGTGTGCTTTGTGAAAGGTATGGTGCCAATTGACTGGGCAAGTGCTTGTGTGGTCCCGTTGTTTAAAGGCAAAGGTGATAAGTATGAATGTACTAGCTTTAAGGGTATAAGTCTGTTGAGTGTTCTAGATAAGGTGTATGGTAAAGTGTTAATTATGAGAGTTAGAGAGGGTACAGAGGGAGTGATTGGTGATGAGCAGTGTGACTTTAGGAGAGGGAGGGGATGCGTGAATCAGGTGTTTGCTGTGAGACGAGTGTGTGAAAAGTATTTAGCGAAAGGCAGGGATGTGTTTTCGGCTTTTATGGATTTAGAGACAGTGTATGATAGAATTGATAGGGAGGCTTTGTGGACTGTTTTAAAATTGTATGGACTTGATGGTAGGTTACTAAAAGGGGTGAAAAGTTTTTATGTAAATAGTAGAGCGTGTGTAAGAGTGGGAAATACTGTGAGTGATTGGTTTCCCGAGAGTGTGGGGCTGCGACAGGGATGTGTGATGTCGCCTTGGTTGTTTAATATTTACATGGGTGATGTAAGGGAGGTGAATGCAAGAGTTTTAGGTGGAGGTCTGAGTCTGGTAAATGTTGATGGTGGAGAGTGGAATCTGAAGCAGCTACTGTTTGCAGATGGTACTGCACTGGTGGCTGATTCAGAGGAGAGATTGAGACAGTTGGTAGAGGAGTTTGGAAGTGTGTGAAAGGAGGAAATTGAAAGTAAATGAGAATAAGAGTAAAGTGATGAAGTGTACAAGGTTGGTAGATGGTAGGGGGATGAATACAGTTTTGAATGACGAGTTGCTTGAGGAGGTAGAGTGTTTTAAATATCTAGGGTCACATGTTGCTGTGGATGGAAGAATAGATGCAGAAGTGATGTTTAGAATAAATGAAGTAGGAAAGGTGCTGGGAGGAATGAAAAAAGTGTTTAGTTGTCGTTCGCTTAGAATGGATGTAAAGAGAAGGCTGTATGAGGGTGCTGTGGTACCGACTGTGTTATATGGGGCTGAAACATGGAATTTGGGTGTAGCAGAGAGGAAAAGTTTGAATGTAATGGAGATGAGGTGTCTGAGGAGTATGTGTGGAGTGACACGTATGGATCGAGTGCGAAATGATGAAGTGCGTAGCAGAACTGGAGTTGTTCGGGAGATGGCTGGTAGAGTTGAGCAGAGGGTGTTGCGATGGTTTGGGCATATGGAGAGAATGGATAATGAGCGATTGGTGAAAAAGATAACTAGATCTGATGTGAGAGGTGTAAGGCTGAGAGGAAGACCACGAATAGGATGGATGGACAGTGTGAAGAGAGCACTGGATGTGAGAGGGATGTCTGTAGAGCAAGGAAGAGTGGCTGTGCGTGACAGATATAAATGGAGAGAAATTGTGAATAAGTGATGAAGCAGCCCTGAAGGGATATTCTCCCACATTTGGTCTAATCAGCTAGTCATGTCAGGTGCGGGTAACAGGATGGGTCTGTTATGATGTGGCAGGGGTAAACCAGCTCTGCTGTCGGGCCCTGCTGCGGATGTCACTGATTGCATTGCGTTGTTGACCCTTGTGCGGTGTGGTGCGGTGAGGATCTGTCCGTTCACCCCTTTGGGGCTAAGATGCGAATGAATGTGTTTGAATGGATAAGTAAATGGGGAGTGTGTCGTCCTGTCTCGGCTACCTCCCTTGCCTTGGGGGAAGCAGCCTAGGTATGTATATATATATATATATATATATATATATATATATATACAGTATATATATATATATATGGAGAGATGGGGTGGAGAGGTATATGAGAGAGGGGGGTGTGAGCTGGGAGCAGGGCAGTGAGATGGCGGGGGACAGGGCGACTTGGAGGCGATTTGTTTGTGGCCACCCCAAACGGGATTGAGGCATCTGGCAAAATGTATATATATATATATATATATATATATTGTTACATAGCCTATGATTTCATCATTCTTTGTGTAATTCTAACGTACAGTATGATGCATGTTTGATCACGAGCGTTTTCAACCTCACTCCCCCCCTCCTCCCTTATAGTAGAGTAAGTCGTTCTTTCTGTTGTTCAGAGCAGGATTGTCAACTCTTTGTCCCCAAGGCTTCATTTGCGCGTCCTTCTTACAAGTAGTATCAAGCTCTGCCGGCCCCTATATAATGAACTCAGTCTCTACTTTAATTGCCACTTAGATCTACTCCTCATTTTGTTCACATCTCTGTCCTCCCCTGTACAGTTATTATTGTGAGTGCTCAGGAAGTCCAACCATCTAGTAGCTGTGTAATTTGAGTATAACTGTTATTGCATTTTTTCTTGTACTGTGTAGCGTAAGGTGTTAATTCTTAGGCCTAGTAAGGTTTTTGTGATTAATGTAAAGTTTGGATGTCAGTCATTATTAATAATAGTTTGTATCTGTAATAATTTATCTTGTATTAACTGAGCATTACCCAGTGTATTTTCATTTTATCAGGGCTGACTTAGACAAATTTACTCTTGCCAATTTCGTGTTAATAGAGGCTATTGCAGTTAACCATATATTTAACCTGTTTTTTGCCATTACATTATCCTTATGAGTCCTGAATGTTTTGTTGTTAGTTTGAGCATTAAACTTTAACTTGTAATTTTACCTAACTCTTTTGTTTTGAACCTGGAACTTTACGGGACAGTAGTGATTTTTAGTATTCTCACTTAAAGTGTACATTATCTTTCTCTGTTCCGTAACAATATATATATATATATATATATATATATATATATATATATATATATATATATATATATATATATATATATATATATATATATATATATATACAGTACATGTTTGATTTAACGGAGGGCTTTAGTGGAATGCTCGGTGTAGTGGAGAAAAAAAATCAGTTTTCCCACGCTAGGTATGGTGGAAACAATTCTGCTAAATGTAACTAGGATCCTGGCTACCACATCCAAAAGTAAGGATGAAGTTGTGGTTGATGTGACTGCAGCAGAACGAGAGGAAGAGGATGAGGTGCAGGATCAGCATCCACCCAACCAGAAATTCTCTGAGGCCAGGGAGCAGGTTGATAGGCTGATAGGTTTTATCGTTGATGTTAATCATGAGGACCTGAAGCCATTCTACCTTAACCTGATTGAACTGAGAAGAACAGTGAGGAGGCTTCAAAGGGAGCTCTATGTGCCAAAGTAAACGAAGATCTCAGACTTCTTCAAGCCAGTACCACCACCTCGAAGCAGGGAAAGGCAGGACAGTGGATCCTCAGACATCTCTCTACCCTCTACAGTCTCCGTCTCTGATATCTCTCTCCCCTTCACCTCTGGGATAACACCAACTCCCTCTCCATCCCCATCCCCGTCACCACCCCTGTCACTCCCCAGCCCCTCTGTCACCCCTCAGCCACCTCTAGTGCTGATGGAGGGTGACTCAGACAATGAATAAACCTCTCCAGGCCTAACACAGGCTTGGTGAGCCATACAGACCATGAAGTATGGCTACCTGTGTCAGGCATATTTCTGCAATAGCTTTGGGACCCCTATTTGTGGAGGTATGCCAAAGTTCGTACAGTATTTCATGTGTCAATAAACAGTAATTTGAAATCTTTGTACAGGGGAGTACTTATAGGCTATTTTTATATTATTCTTTTTAACTAGTGGGACCCTCGATATGAAGGAAGTATGCTTGGCTGAAATAGTCCATTAAATCGAGCACATACTGTATATTGTATATATATTTATGTATGCAGAAACATGAAACTCCACGGTAATGCCTAGCTGCATTTACAACATAATATAAAATATGGATGTGTATTAATTAACATCATTCTTGGTAACTGGAGGCCAATTGCACCCTGTTTTTAATGCATTTTATAAGTTAGCGCATTTTAGATATGTTGATTCCAAAATTGTTCCACTGTATTGGACCATTTTGGCTAATCTGAGATTAAAAATAGACATCCAGATAAACAGGATGAGAAATTTAATAGTACACTAGAAGGCATACCCAGCATTGCCTGGATAAAGCCCTCTGACACTGTATTACTTGGGACCCTGGATGGCCTTTCCTTGTGGAAGAAAGCCCTCAGGTTCTCATTTTATCCTTGGGCCCATTTCTCCAGGGTTATATTCTCCATGGACCTATTCCTACCATGGATCTATTTTCCTACTACCCACCCACCCACCAACCCTACCCACGCATCCAAACCACTGTACCTAATAATATGGTTACAGAAGTCAAAAAATCAGCTGTAATTGCCTGTGACCTTTCCACCATATTGACTTGGGTATTTCTCATTAATTATAATCATGGCTACCAGAGGAGCCACTTTAGCATATGTAATATACACATTTAAAACACCTTTCAGAGATAACCCGTCACGTCCTAAGCTATTTCGCACCTCTGATGCCCCCCAATCCCAAGGTATTATCAAAAAATTCTTTTTTGCCTAAAACCTCTGCTTTGGGTGAGAAACATCAAAAATTCATAGAGAAATTGCTCACCTGAGATTTAAAATACTCGATCCACGTACCAGTACCTCCTTACCTGACTGGGTTTTCTAACAGGCTGGCACCAAAGAAAATGAGTTCTTTGGGAGGGTAAGTATTTCACACCACTCATAAACGGTATTTATTTATTTACTTGGTACGAATTTATATGTAGTACGAGAGTATATTGGTTTTCAAACAGTAATATAGGCATTATAAGCATTGTTTCACTCACTAACTCATCGCCATACCTGACCTTCTTTTGCCACATTACCTGATCATTATTTCTGACTGTTTCTTCGTCTCATGCTATGTAAACTTTGTCCTCCACATTGTCATTGATTGGGGAATCACTCTGGTCCTGAATGTCTTTATTGGCCAGGTCACTGGTAACAGGTGAATTGCCGAGACAATGGCGTGAGGGGGGGAGGGGGGAGGTTATGCAGTGTAAGGCATTGTCCCTGCTTGGCATCTTGTAGAGGAATAGAGGAAGGTGTCCCGTGTATACATACGTACAAAAAATCACGCGCAAAATTTGAAAATTGTGCAAATTGGGGGCCTTGCAATTGTACAACATACCAGTACGTCGTCAGGACTGTCAAATGCAAAATGTTGCAACGTACCCATACGTCAACGGGACGGGGCAGGTTAAAAGAGTTCTACAGTATATACATCCCACTTATTTCCATAGAGGACAGACAGACAGGCAGACAAACTCTCTCTCTCTCATCTATCTATCTATCTATATCTATATCTATCTATCCATCTATGTATCTACCTATCTATCTATAATATTATATATATATATATATATATATATATATATATATATACATATATATATATATATATATATATATATATATATATATATATATATATATATATATATATATATATATATATATATATATATATATATATATATATATATATATATATATATATATATATTTATATATACACGATGACGCATTACGCGTCATTATGGTCTTTCCTTGTAAATGCTCATTGACGGCTTTACTGTCATAAAACCATTAAATATTTGCCAAAAAAAAAAAAAAAAAGTTTTTGGATGATTTGCATAATTTTTGGAGGCGTCATAGCTTGCCTGGCTCTCATCAAAACTAATGAGTTGACAACTGTGAGTCCTGATACCCACAAGAGAGCAGCCAGGTTTTTTAGTACCAAATGAGCTGTGAGTGGGGAAGGTTTAGTGCGATCTTGTCACTTTTAATCTGCTATATTACCCCTGTCCTGGCCATGCAACATATTTCACTATAATACTAGTGCTTGTGTTGTGATTAGATATGGTGTTTGCAATAGGAAATTTGTGTTTGTGAAGCATTCTTGTTCATCCGCCATTGGCCCAACGAAGATTGTGCAACTGTTTCTAATCAAGTACACTGCCTCTACCCTGCACCAAATGTGAGTATTCAACTATAAAAATAGTGACAGTGAATCATGTGAATATAATGTGCTTATCTAGTGTACAAAGAATTGGTGAAATACGTGCAGTAGCTTAGTAGGAGGCAGGAAACTGTCCTACAGTCATGACACAGCTTGGGTACACTGCAGTTTTTTGCATTTTTGTTTTAAACTATGAGGCATAGGAGAACCGGTCTGGTCTGAAATGAAAGCCCATGAAACTGTGCATAAGGTGATGAAATAAAAACATAACACTGCTGAGAAAAGTTTTTCGGTAGAGCTCCCCAAATAAAAATGATGTCTATCAGAAATGGGTTTTACTTTTTTGCTTATTACTCAAAAACCATACTTCATATCAAAATGTCAATGATCCTATTTGAAAGCTAATAAAATTCTCTTTCCAGTGATGTATAACATGGAGAGATAGATTGGTAAACATTTGAGTTACGATGTTGGGAAATGAGATGAATGTTCCCAAATGTTTGTCACACTGCCCTAATATACGTATAGTGTTTTTTTTTTTTTTTTTGCTTATCGTGTAGAATAAACATCGATGAAAAGGAATATGTGTTTTTTGTGGCAAAACAAATATGTGTGGGTGGTGAAAATTGCTGAGAATACACTCTTTTGGAGCGCGGGGCGGGCAGTGAGGGGTGGGGAGAAAGACGATGTGTTGTGGAAAACGAAACTTATTAAAACTTACCATGAGCGAAAGGGTACTTATATATATATATATATATATATATTTGAAACTCCACGGTAATGCCCTTCCTCATTTATGACGTATAAAATATGGATGTGTGTTAACATCATTTTTGGTGACCAAAGGCCGATTGCACTCGATTTTTAATGTATTTTTTAAATTAGTGCACATTAGGTAGGTGATTCAAAAATTGTTGCACTGTATAGCACTGTTTCGAATAATTTGAGAGTAAAAATAGACATCCAGATAAACAGGATGAGAAATTTAGTAGTATACTAGAAGGCGTACCTGGCATACCCTGGATAAAGTGTTATAATACTGCATTACCTGGGACCCTGGAAGGCCTTTCCTTGTGGGAAAAAGACTCTCAGGTTCCCATTTTATCCTTGGGCCCATTTCCCCAGGGTTATATTCTCCATGGACCTATTCTTACCATGAACCTATTTTCCCACTGCCCACCCACCCACCAACCCTGCCCACCCATCCACCCAACCGACCCTCTGTAGCTAATAATAAAGTTATAGAAGTAAAAAATTCAGCAGTAATTGGCTACCATCTTTGCACCATCAGAGGAGCCACTTTAGCTTGGGCAATGTACACATTTAAAATGATTCAACTCGTCATAAGGTGTTACTCTTGTCAGAGCTGTTATAAGAGTTCTATCTACATCCCTCTTTTTTCCACAGAGGACATACAGAGAGGCAGACAAACTCTGTGTGTGTGTGTGTGTGTGTGTGTGTGTGTGTGTGTGTGTGTGCATGCGCAGAAACATGAAACTCCACGGAAATGCCCCGCCATATTAACCGCACATTAAAAGATGTGGACGTGTGATAATTAGCAACATTTTTGGAACGAACTCATTAACTGCACTAAAAAAATGTCTTGATTACTGATACAGTATAGATAAAATGCTAACGTGGAGTGAAGCAATACGAATTCGTGGAGTTGTACGTATTCTGAAAGGAGGCCTTAATGTTAGAAAATATTTTTAGGCTGAAACTAGCGTACTGCAGCTCGAATAGTGCTCTAAGTATGAACATAAACACCCACGGTTGTTAAGAAACGTTTTGGTGCTTGACATGCCCCTGTAAGCTCTTTCATTTTGGAGCTATGACTGATGAAGAAGGAAAAAAGGAAGAAAGAACAAAATCAGTATTTTTCTATCCTATTTCGCGATTCCTACGAGGGTTAGCAAGGCTTTGAGAGCAGGTTTGCCTGTATGCTTATATCTGGACATTACTAGCTTTTCTGTGCGAGCGCCACTGTACCATAATTACAAGATGCCATTATGACACTGCGCCGTCTGAACGGTGTAATCGTTACCACTGTTACTAATACTGTAGCGTGCCAGTGTCTTCAGTTTCCATTTGCATCCTCATTCTCACTCACTCTCGCCTCTTGTATCAATATTTGTACTTGCTCTCACTTTGACTCACTCTCACTCTCAATCAGACTCACGTTTGGGATGTTGTGGCATGCTAGACAACTTACCTACCAACAAAGCTCCAGGACCAGACGGAATTCCTCCAGTTGGTCTAAAAAGGTGTTCCCCAGAACTTGCTTCTGTTCTAGCTAAATTATTCAGGCTATGCATACGTACTTCTTCATTCCCTAATTCATGGAAAGAAGCCAATATCCACCCAGTTCCAAAGAAAGGAAGTTCCTCTGATCCTTCTGACTACAGACCAATAGCTGTCACATCTTCTCTTGGTAAAGTATCTGAAATTTTAATTAATAAGCACATAGATAAACATCTTGAATTCAACAACTTAATCAGTGATAGACAATATAGTTTTCGCCACGAAAGATCCACCATTGACATACCCAATCTCCTGACTTATAAATACCATTCATCAATCAATCGACCTACATGGAGAAACTCATGCAGTAGCCCTTCATATTTCTAAAGCTTTCGACAGAGTGTGGCACCATTCCTGCTGTCCAAACTACCTTGCTATAGACTAATGTCTTTTGATCCTCAGCTTTCCTCATTTCTTGGTGACAGAAAAATGAAAGTAGATGATGTATATTCCAATTTCCATTCAACGCTGGCGTGCCACAGGGATCAGTTCAGGCGCAACCCTGTTCCTGATTCATATTAATGATCTCGTATCTATCACCTGCAATCCCATCCATTCATATGCAGATGACTCAACGCTTCATAGCTCATTCACACTCAGACACCCATTTACAAAGTCTATTATCTCAAACTCTCAACTCCGTACAGCCATCTCCCATAAATCAAGACTTATCTACGATCAATGAATGGGGACAAAACAACCTTGTCTCATTTAATGCTAGTAAAACAAAATATATACAATTTACTAATAGACAGATATTGGCAGATTCGTATATTACCTTCAGTGCTACTAATATTCCCATCTCCAAAAGTATTGAAATTCTCGGTGTCTCACTTAACAATGCCCTCAGCTGGACCTCTCATGTCAGATCCCTTGCTAAAACTGCCTTGACGGAACTTGGAGTACAGAGTCCTTAACCCTTTAACCACGGGCATTGTTTTGCCCATACTGTCCTCTCCCGCGGGGGTTTCGACCAAAATGTAAACAAACTTTAAACCTTTATAACTCTGCACAGAATATATCTAGAGCGAAAAATAAGGTACCATTAGAAAGTACTAACCTTCGGCTTTGCAATGATGTAGGTTTCATGATTTCGTTGACTATCACTGGATGGGCAGTGCCATTAGAAGTGAGCGATCTAAAATCACTATTTTTCGCTCACACACCATTACCTTCGCTCATACACCATTACCAAATGCCAACCTCATTCTGATAATAATACTATAAACATATATGAACACTGCACATACGATAAACACCCACTCTGTGTTCACTGAGGCAGGTAAAAGGCACTGTAATTACCCGCACTTCACTGCCACATCAGCGGTGTTGTAATCACTATTTTTCGCTCACACACCATTACCAAATGCCAACCTCATTCTGATAATAATACTATAAACATATATGAACACTGCACATACGATAAACACCCACTCTGTGTTCACTGAGGCAGGTAAAAGGCACTGTAATTGCCCGCACTTCACTGCCATATCAGCGGTGTTGTAATCACTATTTTTCGCTCACACACCATTACCAAATGCCAACCTCATTCTGATAATAATACTATAAACATATATGAACACTGCACATACGATAAACACCCACTCTGTGTTCACTGAGGCAGGTAAAAGGCACTGTACTGTAATTGCCTGCACTTCACTATCACATCAGCAGTGTTGTCAATCACTCACACAGCTGGACAGATACTGATGCGTGTTTGGTCCGGGGTGGGGTGGGGGGCCCAGGGGGTGGGAGGTGGGGCCCCAGGGGGGGGAGGAGGGAGGTGGGGGTTGGCTGGAGTGAAAGAACTTAATAGCTACTCTCCCTTGAAACAATTGGCTCACGGAAAAAACGCGGGGTATTCAAAATATTCACAAACATTCGAGAATGACACCCGCGGTTTGGTCCAGTTTTTGCAATGTCATTCTGGAATGACACCCGCGGTTAAAGGGTTAATTTCTTCACTGACGAACAGTTAGCTATAATTTACAGTATAAGAGTCATTTGTGCTCTCAGTTTGAATATTGCTCACCCTTGTGGACTGGATGTGGAGAGGTTGCATTAAAACAACTAGACAAAATTCAGAATAAAGCTGCTGGAATTATTAATAACCCTGCTATTATAAATAAACCTCCCCCCTACAAGTAAGGAATGTTGCCTCCCTTGCATTACTTTACAGGTATTTTTATGGCAAATGCTCAGACAAAGTTGCGTCCATGGTGTCACCTCTCCATGCCTTCCCTCGTGCTACATGGGCATCTGGCAGTGCTCATGACTGGAACGTCACTTAGCCATACTGCAGTACTTCTGCCTATCAGAATTCTTTCATTCCCCGAACTGCGTCTCTCTGGAACTCGCATTCCCAGAGTTGTTTCCTTCCAAACTTCAACCAACAGCAGTTCAAGTTCACCTGTTACAATTATTTTATGAATGGAGGACACCAGAAATCTGGTGTATGGATTTTTTTTTTTACGCATTTGTTTTTCCTTACTCTGTTCTCTTATTAAAAAAAACATGCTAGTTTAGTGTATTCAGTAATTCTCACTCTCATCCTTCCCACCGCAGCCTGTGTATGTTCTCACACCAACTCACTCTGACTCACCCTCACTTACGCTCTAGCTATCACTCTGGCTCACCTTGGGGATGTTTTTAGCCTGCCAATGTTGTGTGCTTATTGATCCTTTCACTCTCATTCCCATCACCTTTACCACATACATTAATGATGGTTTAACCTACTGGTGCTCTCACTATGGCTCTCACTCTCACCCTCAGTCACACTAACTCTCGCTCAGACTCACTCTAACTCTAACTCACTCCATCTCTAGCTCACTCTCGCTGTGACTCACTCTAATTCACTCTAGCTCATTCTCACTCACTTTTTCATTCCAGCTTACCTTCAGGATGTTGCAGCCTGCCAGTGTTATGTGCTAAATGGCCCTCTCACACTCACTGTTCCACTCTTTCACTCCCATACTTCTTACATACTGTACCATCCCCATTTTCTCACTCTAAAGCCCTGTCCACAAGCGAACAGTTTGCCTGTTGACGGGCACAAGCGGTGAGCTCGTCAACAGGCAAACTGCTCGCTTGTGCCCGCGCGCATTGCCCGTTCGTGTGGACAGGGCTTAACTCTCACTCTAACCCACTCGAACTCACCTTGGGGATGTTGTAGCCAGCCAGTGTGGTGTCTTCAGTGGCCATATGGATCAAACCCACGGGAGCGAGTGAAGCTCTTCTCTGTATCTCACAGAGAGTCGCTTCGAGGTAAGGCAGGCTGTGGGCAGAAGAGCATCATCATTATCATTACCATTATCATTACCGTCGTCGTAATTATCAACATCGTTGTCATCATCATCATTATTACCATCATCATCATCAATACAATATCAGCGTCTTCATTATCGCAGGCTGTCAAGTGTTCCTATTTTTCTTATTTTTTTCCTATTTTTTCAGATATTCCTATATTTTCCTATATTTGAACCGCAATTCCTATATTTTTCACCAAATTCCTATACTTTTTTAAAATGCTGCAGATTAAGTGCATTGGTATTCAATACAAAATGGATATTTTGTGTTGAAATCTGTGTCAGTGTGCTGAAAATCAATAGCTATAGCTGTAATAAGAATCATTTACAGGGAAGGATCCCGATAAAGTGTTATCTGTGGTCATCCTGCATTAATCATAATAATTATATACTCTGATGATGCCATGCATTTTTTTCTATTTGCAGATTTTTGATAGATTTTGAGGACTATAGCTTTTGAAAAATCATGCCCAGTGGAAAGACACAGTATAATCCATCTTGGGGGTCCCCAAAAGATGACAATGGTGACTTCATACATAGTTGGTGTTCTAGCAGCTCTGCATCCGTGTATTTCGTCTACTGCAAATTGTGTAAAACAGCTATATCAGTTGATAACTCTGGTGTACAACAGTTATTACAGCATGCTAAAACAAAAAAGCATATCAAGGTCAGAAATGTTGGTCATAGCCCAGAACAGACCAAACTTACAGCAACCATGAAAGGAGACACAGAACAGCTTGGAACAAGTGCTAGCTCAGCTCAGACCATTTCACACGACTCAACAGATGTCGAACTTATTGTCAAAAACATCTTTTTGCTTCTTTATCTTCATTGATCCATCTGTTTAAAATTTTCAATATCTGCATTTTTCATCAGCCGTTTTTGGCTGTTAAACCTTGATAATGTTCCTATAAATTTCCTATTTTTTCCTATATTTTTCACGTCAATTTCCTATTTTTTGAAGCCCAGAATATATATTTTGCACCAGAATGCACTTGATAGCCTATATCGTCATTATCATCATCATCTTCAGCCTTTATTTATTTTAAGCCAATTTTCAAAACGACGACTGGAAAGCTAGCTTCTTTTTGCAGGTGGTGGTGGCTGTGCTGGTATTATTATTGTCAGTATTAGTATTAGTATTAGTATGATGATGATGATGATGATAATGATTTTATAATCATTATTAGTTTTATTAGTTTTTAGCTGTAGCAGCAGCAGCAGCAGCAGTAGTAGTAGTAGTAGTAGTAGTAGTAGTGGCAGTAGTAGTAGCAGCAGCAGCAGTTGTAGTGGTAGTAGTAGTAGTAGTAGTAGCAGTAGTAGCAAGCTGTGTATAAAAAGTGAAATATAGTTTATGGAAGGGAAAAAAAAAAGACGAAGACTCCTGGGTGGCTACCACAGCTGTTTCACTCCAACCAGGGTACGCAAGATCACTTTGTGTAGGTTTCTTTTTAGCGCCAGTTTTTGGGAATGAGGCAGTGAAATGTGGTGGGGAAAAATGAGAGAGGGAGAAAGTAAGACTGCAAAACTCACCGATCTTTGTGTTCCAGTGCAGGGAGGGAGTCACGAGGAATCACAGAGTCAATCTCATCCTGCACCTTCTTCTGCACGTCAGGATACAGAGCCATGAACAGAAACACCCAACGTAATGTGGAGGAAGTGGTCTCGCTCCCGGCCACGAACAGGTCACCCACTGATACTAAAAGGTCCTTGTCTGGTGGGAGGATGGGCACAGGATGGAGAGATTAGTTTAGTCTATAAAGTAACACCGGATACGAGAAATTGTTAATGTATTTGTAACAGTAACGTGTATCTTTTTAACGGGGAAGGGATGAGTATTAGACTTGAAATTACGTTTAGATAGAAGAGCATGAGAGTGCATGTATTTGTAAACTTTATATCTGTCCGCTGATCTAACAGCTAGTGGGTCTTTGTCAGGCTGGGAGACGATGGTAGGATTCGATTTCTTTCTTTTTCTCTCATTTTATCTCTTTTTTTTCTTTCTTTTTATCTGTTTTTCTCTCATTTTGTCTCTCATTTTCTCTCTCTCTCTCTCTCTCAATCACACACACACACTCCTGGTCTCCTCCTCCTCTTTACATTATTCAGCACTAATCTGTTCTGTTCTCCTCTCCTCTACTCTCCTTTCCCCTCTTCTGCTTAATTCTCATCTACTCTTGTTTCGTCTACTCACAGTCTAGCCTGAAGGTAGATTCTGGGTTATCCTTCTGCGCCTCTGCCTCTATCATGTAGGCATCAATATAGTCCCGGGGGTGGCTGGGATCCAGTGTTCTGCGGTGATCCTCAATCACTTTCTGTTGGATATAGATCATAATGCATTATGCTTACTTTAAACTATACCTACACTTTGGTGAACACGTGACTTTACATCCTGATCACAGTACACTACACTACGAGGAGCCTGGGCGTTGAAGAGGAGCCTACACACAGCGGCGCTGTGCACCCTGGGCGGAGCAGGTGTGCATCCAATTGGGAGCCAGTCCTTCCCATATTTCCCTGTACCAATTGGGAGCCAGTCCTTCACATATTTCCCTGTACCAATTGGGAGCCAGTCCTTCACATATTTCCCTGTACCAATTGGGAGCCAGTCCTTCACATATTTCCCTGTACCAATTGGGAGTCAGTCCTTCCCATATTTCCCTGTACCAATTGGGAGCCAGTCCTTCACATATTTCCCTGTACCAATTGGGAGCCAGTCCTTCACATATTTCCCTGTACCAATTGGAAGCCAGTCCTTCACATATTTCCCTGTACCTCGCCATGGGGAAGGACCTTAGTATGGCTCTGGCGAGGCGTTGTCTACCTACAAAGGGGCGCCTGTTCCCTGCTATATTTACTGTACTGTACTTGTAGGACAGTCCCACAAAAGCAGTTGCTTACTTTTTGTCAATGGGTCTGCTCCGTCAGACCTGGGTTAATCTACAACAACAGCAAACAATGCTGCTTTACACTGTGATACTTTAAATTTAACTGAACACACTGTACACTGCCTTAGTACGCTACACCATACTACGCACTATTCATGCTAAAACATGAAATTACTACTACTTCACACAGTAACACAGAGTCACACAGACAGTAGGCCAGCATGCTCTCTAATACAAGCTCATCTAGCTGCCAACACCAAACTACATGCACATTTCACACTAAACTTCGTTCTCATTCTTTTTTAATGACATCATCACAACACCAAGCCTAGGAGTCCATGGAGGGGGCCGTCCCCCTCTCTCCCGGTGACGACGAAGGGAGATGCCTGCAATCACTGTCTGACTCATTTTTCATTTCTGCAACATTTTGGCCTTTCCTCGAACTTTCTGTTGAGCACCATCTCTCCTTCTCTAAACCTCACCTTCTCTTCCTCACAGAGTCAACTGTCTGAGGCAACTGATAGCAAAACCATCTCTGTATCCTCCTACTTTCTCTATCCGCATTTCAAAGCCAAAGGTGGCTGTGGTGTATATGTACACAACATATCTTACTCGCTTGTTCCTGAACTTAAATCATCTGTACTCTCTACTCTCTGGCTTCGGCTGTCCTGTCATTCTTTGACTAAATATATCTATGCTGCTTACTTATCTCCTAATTCTACTGACTATGAAAAATTCTTCAACTATCTTGCTTTTACGACTATCTTGCTTCTCGTAATGTGAAACATAGCCTATCAACTTCTAATTTTCTGAAATCTCCATTCTAGGCGATTTCAATGTTCACCACCCCCTTTGGCTCTCCTCTCCTTTCACTAATCCACCTGGTGAACAAGCCTACATCTCTTCTATCCTTATTGACCCTGAACAGCTTAAATATTACCTTACCCATATCCCAAACCATCTTGGAGAATGTTCCAACATACTTGACCTCCTTCTTGCAACCAATCCTTCTGGTTATGCTGTTAATCTTTTCTCTCTGTTGGGCTCCTCTGAGCATTACCTCATCACTTTAACCTGTTTTGTTGCTCCAGTAAGGCCTGCAGACCGCCCCAAGAAGCAGCGGCTTTGGCACTTTGGGGCTGCTAATTGGGAGGCCCAAGAGCAGTATTATGATTTTCTCTGGAATGATTATTGTTTCCATGGCCGAGAGCTGTCTGAGCATTACGGAGGTTATTCTCTAGGGCATGGAAGCATACATTTCTTTCTCATTACCTATGACTGACACACACACAAAAAAAAGGTCTAATCACGCTTGTTTTAATGCTGTCCACGACATGGAGGGAGCATACAAAAGGTACTGGAGCAACCCACCTCTAAGTCTCATCTCATTTTCGTTTCTGACCAGAATCGTGCTAAGTCTTTCTTCGCTCTGCTAAAAATAATTTCATCAGTTTCTTCCTACTCCTTCTTGCACCTTTCCAAAAACCTTTCTAACAACTTTGCCTTATCATCCTTCCCTACCCTTTTCACTTCCATGGTTCTGTAGCTGTTTCTGCTACTGATAAAGCACAACTCTTCGCTCAGATTCTCCTCCAATTCCATCTTAGACAATTCCAGTGCTATTCCTCCCTCATTTCCCCCCTCTGACTTCCTCATGGTTGACATTAAAATTTCTTTAACTGACGTATTTTCTGTCATCTCTAGCCTCAGTACTAACAAGGTATATAGGCCTGATTGGGTCCCTCCTGCTGTCCTCAAGAACTGTGCTTTAGTATTTACACCCTGCCTGGGCAAAGTTGCCTATTTCGTCTTTGTCTGTCAACTTGTACCATACTTTCTTGCTGGAAATTTGCTCTCATTCAGCCAGTCCCAAAGAAGGGTGACCATTACCAACCCTCTAACTATTGCCCAGTCGCTTTAACATCCTGTATTTCAAAAATCTGTGAATCAATTCTTAATGAAAAGAAAAAGGCACCTTTCCTATCACAACCTTGTTTCTGACGGCCTGATCAAAAGATCGTTAGATCGGTGAGAAGACTACTCCACTGGCCATCTTCTCAGTGACCTTTCAGACTCCTAGTCATCCTCCTTTCGGGCCTTTGGCAACAGTTTTGCCATTGCACTTGACATCTCAAGGGCATTCGATCAAGTCTGGCATAATCTTTAATTTCCAAACTGCCCTCTTACAGTTTCTATCCTTCTATCTGTGCTTTCATTGCTAATTTCCTTTCTGGTCGTTCTATAGCCGCTGTTGTAGATGTCCGCCAATCCTCTCCTAAAGCTATTAATAGTGGTGTTCCTCAGGGCTCTGTCCTATCACCAACTCTCTTCCTTCTATTCATCAGTGGCCTTCTAAGCCGTACACCTAACCCTATCCACTGATACACTGATGACTCCACACTTCATCTTTCCATTCGCTTCTCGCAGCATCCATCTCAACACTTACATCCTATGGGACACCTAATGTCTGACTTGGCTCATATCTCTAATCGGGGTAAAAATAATCTTGTTTTTAATGCTTCACAAACTCAGTTCTTAAGTCTTTCAACTCGTCAAAATCTTCCGCAGGAGAATCCTCTAATTTTGTTGGGATTTATCTTGGAAAGATCATACTACCTCACTTGTAAAATCTACTTCCAACAGATTAAGTGTACTAAGCCGACTCATTGCTTTCTTTACCCCTGCACAGTTAATGACTTTATACACAGGTTTTATTTGCCTCTGTGTAGAGTACAACTCTCAGGTGTGGGGGTTTCCCCACATACAACTCTTCTCAAGATGTTGGAGTCAAAGGCTTTTCGTCTCCTCTTCCTGGCTCCCTTCAGTCTCTGTCTCTTCGCCACACTGTTGCATCTTTGTCTCTTTTCTATCACTACTTCAATGGTCACTGCTCCTTTGAACTGTTCATTTGCACCCCTCCCCCACTACGGCAGGCGCACAGCACTTGTCTAGCAACAAACACTCATCCCCTTTCCGCCCAGCTTTCTAATGCAAGAGTTAACCGTTACTCACAGTCCTTCATGTATGCAACTGGTCAGCTTTTTGAGACTTCTTCTTCTGTCTATATTTTCCACTGTGTATGACCGCCAGTCTTTCAAATGCAATGTGTCCGGGCACCTCGATATGAACACATCTTGAATTTGGCTTTTTTTTTTTTTTTTTTTTTTTTTTTTTTTTTTTAGGAGGGGAGAATCATACTGGCTTCTGGCCTTTGGTTCCTTCTTCCTTGCATTAAAAAAAAGTACACTTTACTACACTGCTGTACATAATTCCACTTACGATACTCTACACCATACTACACTACACTGCTTTACAGTACGCTGTATTCTGGTTGTTACTGTAACCCCAGGTTATCTAGATGTCATCCCAGTGGATGCTAGGAAACCGGTCACTTTGACTGAACATTCCTCAGGATCTTCTGTTGAGGTTATTTTGAAGGTATGTTTGTGCTGCGAAAGTGAAATGCTTGAGTGAAATGTGCTGTGATGTAGGGAGGATGCATCACAATGTTGGCATGGTGGATTGTATGCGAGTTGCATTTTGTGTTGGTAAAGAAGGAGGGAGGTGTGGAAGCCGCATCGTAGTCTGGCAAGGAGCACTCGTGTCTCTCTGAATGGGGTAGTTTCTGAGGAGTGAAAGTCTGGTGTGACTGATGAAGGAAGCTGTTTAACTGGAGGTTCTGAGTGGCCGTGTCTGTGTATGTGATTGCAGAGTGTAGTGTTGGATGAAGTAGGAGTGATGTTACTGGGACATTCGGCAAAGTGTTTTCTATGAGGTGTAAAGCAACATAAAGTTACTTGGGTGGGATGTATTCTGAGGTGAGCCAATGTGCCTCTCGTATTCATATTCATGTCATCATATGGTCAGTGACGAGTATTTTTGTCTCTGAATACAAGGAATCTGTGGCCTTGGTTCATTCTGTCATTATTCTTAAGATTCTGTGCATGGTTTTCAAAGCTTTTCCATGTATGTAACTGTTAAAGTTCATCGTCGTTCGAGTGAGTGGTTGATTGGCTTCAGTAATTCCTTTTGCTGCCTTAAGGTAGTCTCTACGAGTATTTTTAAGGAACTGATTTTACCTTTGCATTAATGTTGCTTGTATGTGTCTTTCCAGTGGAAGTAATTGTCTGAAGAGGGATACTTGAGGATGGGTTTGAGATTCGTGCCTGTCAGGAATGAAAAGTGATGGTTGAATTGGTTGGTGAAGCTGCCATTGTGTTTTGTCAAAGCCATTATTTAGGAAGCATATATTACTCTTGGAGTTGGCCTGCTGCGTGTTATGTTTTGCAGTGTGTTCAAGCTGTATTTAGATCATAAGCACAAGACAATACTGTCTGTGTAGGAAGAGTAGTTAGTAAATGTCACGAATTTGTGACATCATGTTGTTACGAAGCGAGATTTGCCAATTAGGTAGTCGAGGAGCTTCTCGATGTTTCCCGAGGTGTACCTTAGGTTCCAGTACGGGTCAGAGTTGCTAGTTTCCCTGCTGTTAGTGAGCGTAGTTATTTCGTAACTTGTGCTTTAATTTTTGTGCTCCTTTTTCTCTATAATTTTTATTTATGTGATTGCTTATTAAATTATGTAATTCAAGTTTGTATGCAAAATAATTTACAATGATATGTAAAATAAGAAAACTTTGGCATGCTTTGGATGTCTCCAAATTGGTAACTGTTGTTGCTAGGGGCAGGTACAGGACCAGCACGTTCTAGAATGTTGAAGAAGCAAGGAAGGCTATAGAAGGATGGGGAAAAGACTGGAGCGAGTTCAGCCGGTTTTCAGTTCAGTTTGAGTGTAGTGCAGTGTCAGTGAAGTGCAGTGAAGTTTGTATATTTTCGGTACTTGTGAAAACACTGAAGTATTGTTGGCAAACAGTGAAGATTTACTGAAGTTTGTATATCATCGGAACGTGAAAATAGTGAAGTGTTGTCAAGCATTAAGTGTAACTGCAGTTAGTAAAGCTGGTATAGCCCCAGTGCCTGTGAGAATAGTGAAGTGAAGTTGGAAAGCATTACGTGGAATTATTTGGAAAATAAAGACAAAGAACTTAAGAAGCCAGTGTTTATTTACGATGCCTAAGCTGATCTTGTGTACTGTACACCTAAGGCTGACCATAGAAAGAGCAAGTCACTGGGCAACCTCCTTGCTATACTGGACTACTGCTGTTGCAGCCTGTACCAGTGTGGGATGGGGATTTAACACTGGTGTCAGGTGTGAGATTTTTAGAAAGTGCTGCAGTGAGTCTAATCTTTCGACATGGAAAAAGGTGTGCAAAGTCTCGAGCTGGGCAGGAGGAGGAAATGTCCCTGGCGGCAATTGTGAAGCTATTATAGGAACAAAAGAAAGAACTTAAAGAACAATTACAGGCCCAAAAAGAGCTCGGGAACCAAGTCAAAGCACAACTAGAGGCACAACGTGAAGAACAAAAAGAACAATTACAGGCACAAAATAAAGAACTCAAACAACAATTACAAGTACAAAGTGTCCAACTACTAGCACAAAATGAAGAACAATTACAAGCACAGACTGAAGAACAGAAAGAACGATATGAACAGCTTCAGGGGGTATTACAGGAGCAACAGAGTGAATTACAACTGAGGATGCTAGGGTGGGTAGATGCTTTCATGGGGGAAATGAAGGAAGAACAAGAATGTTACTGAAGGAGGAGGTATATGCTGAGCTACGGCACCAGGAGTATGGGGTAAGCAATAATGTGACCGAGTGCAAACAGCACCTAGATGACCAGCTGAAGTCAGTAAGTGAGGAAAGTTTGAAAAAGTGCAAACAGCATGTGGACAACCAGCTGAAGATTAGTGAAGGAATAGTGGTGGAGTGCAGACTGCATGTAGATAACCAGTTGAAGCATGTAGTTGACCATGTGAAGATAATTAGTGAGGAAACTGAGGCAGTAGAGAAATATTGCATTGCTGAGCCTCAGGTTAGTGTACAGCGAGCATATGAAAAGAATGGACAGTGTACAGCGAGCATATGAAAAGAACTGACAGTGTATGGTGAATCTTGACGGATCCCAGGCATCTAAAGGTAGCATTATAGGGTTGAATAATCAGAATGCAGTAAGTTTTAAGTCCTGGCCTTAATTATGATGCCCTAGTTTTTAGGCCCCAAACCAGTGAAGTGCATGGCTATATTGAGGGTCCAATAAAAAAAAAAAGAAAATCAGCAGTTTGATGGCAGAGTATCTTGGGAAGCTTACCGTGCACAGTTTGAGTTACTTCCGGATCAGAATAGTTGGGATGATAGGCAAAGGGCAGTGTGGCTTGCTACTAGCCTTAAGGGTGGTGCAATGGAAATTCTGGGCCAGATGTCAATGATGGAGAGAAACAGTTATCAGTCCCTAGTAGAAGTGCTGGAGCACAGATATGGAACCTTGTAGCAGACTGAGGTTTACAGAGCAAGATTCTGGAGCCGTGTACGGGCTCGAGGAAAAATCCCTACAGCAGCTTGCTCATGACCTGGAGAGTATGGCATACAAGGCGTAACCTGGAGTAGCACCTAACCTGTTAGCTATTCCATGAGGGACCAGTTCATCGATGCTGTTGATAGTGCAGAGTTGAAAGTGCAAGAGAATCAGGCACATCCAAGAAGCATGCAAGAAGGGCTCCAGAATTTGAGTTCTGTATCAGGTCCAGTACATCCACCTTTCAAGCCAGTCGCACAGGATTCAAGGCAAGAAAGGGGCAGGTATGTGAAAAGGAAAAATTTGCCGGAAGTTGCTGGTACTGTGATAAGCCAGGACACAGAAAAGAAGACTGCTACAAGTGGAAGAGGGAATGAGGGAAGACCAGAGGAGGCTGCTGGTTCTGTGGGAAGCTGGGACACAAGATGGAGGATTGTCACAAATGGATGAAGGAGCAAGAACGGAACAGTGCAAGGAAATCTCATATTGCAACAAACGGGTGGTGGACATGTGGCGAGGTGGGACACTTCAGCTATGAGTGTTGAAATGAGAAGGATGAGGGTAAATTAGTGAAGGCTGGTGACAAGAGGCAACAACCAGCCAATTTTTCCCAAGAAGCCCCACCACCAAAGAAATGCAGGAGAACCTTGATGAATAGTGTGCGAGAAGACAGAAGAACAGATGGCAAGGAGTGTAGTAGGAATGGGAATCTTAGCAAGAAATGCTGCCATACTTTACTGACAGGACCAGCGTCAGATGAAGACTTGAAGAGGATACAGATTTACGATCAGTGCTAGAGTGGCTGCAGCAGAGTACAGTGCGACCATCTTGGGAAGAAGTTTCCAGGTTCAGCCCCGCGACCAAGAGCTACTGGAGTCAGTGGGACCTTCTTCGTTTGAACAACGGACTACTGGAGTGTAAGTGGGAGACACCCGATGGCCTCAGCAAGTATTGGCAACTGGTGATTCCGAAGATATTTTGGATGAGTCTCATAACCAGATCACTGCTGGGCACCTGGGAGTGAAGAAAACCCTAAGCCGGTTGCGACAGAGATTCTACTGGATTGGCAGGCGTCAGGATGTTGAAGAGTGGTGTCGAGCCTGCAATGTATACAGTGCCAAGACGGGACACAAGAAACGTGATTGTGCCCCTCTCCAGCTGTACCAAGTGGGTGCACCGATGGAAAGAGTAGTGGTGGACATTGCTGGACCTCTGCCACTCCCTGAAAGAGGAAACTGGTATCTATGTGTCGCCATAAACTACATCACAATGTGGCCAGAAGCCTATGTCATCCTCGATCAAGTGGCTGCGATTGTTGCTCAGACTTCGGTTGATCAGTTCTGTTGTTTTGGGATGCCACAAGACCTACATTCAGACCAGGGTAGAAACTTCGAGTCTGTCGTGTTCCTTGAGTGCTGCAAGTTATTGGGGATCAAGAATACCAGGATGATCCCCCTAAGGCCACAGTCAGATGGGATGGTGGAGAAATTCAACTGGACCCTGGGACAATAACTGGCCAAGTAGTGTGTAGTGGGACAAGTAGAATGGGACCAGAAATTACCTTCGTTCCTGATGGCATATTGGTCTGCATTCCATGAGTCTACCGGCTACACCGCTGCAAAACTGATGTTGGGCCACAATTTATGTTTACCTGTTGACTTGTTAGTGGGAAGACCACCTGGTGAAGAGCTGCCTACAGACACCACTAGCTATGCGAAGCACCTTCAGGAAAGGGTGGCTGAGGTACATCATCAACTGTGAGGAGCCCTTAAGTTTTCAGAAGTGATGAAGTGCAAGTATGATGCCAAGGCAAGTGAGGTGAGCTTGAAGGATGGTGACCAAGTTTGGTTATAGAATCCTCAGCGAAAGAAGGGACAGTCACCGAAGCTGCAAAGCCCATGGGATGGGCCTTACACTGTTTTAGACTGCCTATCAGACGTAACTTATCAGATTCAGGGAGGCATGAAGTCTCGCCCAAAGGTGGTACATGTGAATAGTCTGTGGCAGTACCATGGGCCAGGACAGTATAGCTGGGACGTCTCTGAGGAATCTTGCTCTCCCACAGCCGAGGATGTTGAGGAAGACCAAGGAGCTGAAGTACAAGAAGATGGTGTCAGTTTCCCAAGTGAATCAGGAAGAGGACCAAGACATTCAAGGAGGAGTGGAGTGGGTGGAGGAGCAAGGACATCGTCACAAACAGCATAAGATAAGACTTGATGAGTTGAAGGATTATTTTGTGTATAATCAGATGTTTAGTTTGGATACATTCTTTTATTCAAAGAAGAAGGAACCAAAGGCCAGGAGCCCACAAGCCTTTCCTTCTAAGAAAAAAAAAAACTACAGAAGAGAGCCAAATTCAAGATCTGTTTGAGATGCCTGGTTACACTCCATGTGAAAGACTGGAGATCATAGGAAGTAGGAATTACAGACAGAGGGAGACAGTTCCAGAGTTGACCTGTTGCATAAATGAAGGACTGGGAGTAACGGTTAACTCTTGCATTAGAGAATTGGACAGAAAAAGGATGAGAGTTTCTTGCTAGACGGGTGTTATGTGCTCGTTGTACAGTTGGAGGGATGCAAGCAGACAGTTCAGAGGAGCAGTAACCATTGAAGCATCGACAGAAAAGAGATAAAGTGCGACGAAGAGACAGAAGTTGAAGGGAGCCAGTAGGAGGATGGGAGTTAATGAGACAAAAAGCCTTTGACTCCACCCTATTGAGAAGGGCTGTAAGTTGGGAGCATCCCCACACGTGAGAATTGTACTCCACACAGAGGCGAATAAAACCTGTGTATAAGGTCAACAACTGTGAGTGGTAAAGAAGGTACGGAGTCGGCTTAACATACCTAATCTCTTGGAAGCAGATTTTACAAGAGATGTAATATGATCTTTCCAAGATAAGTCCCGAGAGAATGAAACCCTAAGCATGTTCAAGGATGATGTAGGATTGAGCTGGATATTATTAAACAGTACTGGCTACTACTGTGGAAAATTCTGTCGGGTTGATAGGTACAAGAGCTGAGTCTTTGATGCATCAAAAACAACGCTATTTTTACCCCAGAGATACGAGCCAAGTCAGACATTAGGTGTGCCATAGCCTCATCCCTTGTTTGTTGAAGTAACTGCTGAGATGGATGTTGTGGGAACCGAATGGAAAGGTGAAGGGTGGAATCATCAGCATACATTGATAGGGTTACATGTACAGCTAAGGTCATTGATGAATAAAAGGAAGAGAGTTGGTGATATGACAGAGCCGTAAGGAAACCACTGTTGACAGATCTAGGAGAAGAACGATGGCCGTCTACAACAGCGGCTTTAGAACGACCAGAAAGGAAACTAGCAATGAAAACACAGATGGAAAGATAGAAAATCCTAGAGGGCAGTTTGGAAATTAAAGATTTATGCCAGACTCGATCGAAAGCCTTTGAGATGTTAAGTGCAATGGCAAAGCCTTCGCCAAAGTCCCGAAAGGAGGATGACCAGAAGTCTGAAAGGTAGGTGACAAGATCGCCAGAGGAGCGTCCCTAACGAAACCCATACTTTCGATCAGAAAGAAGGTTGTGATAGGAAAGGTGCTTAAAAATATTTCTGTTAAGAAGTGACTCGAAATCTTTTGAGACACAGGATGTTAAAGCAATTGGACGATAGTTACAGGGTTGGGAATGGTCACCCTTCTTTGGGACTGGCTAAATGAAAGCAAACTTCCAGCATGAAGGTAAGATACAAGTTGATAGACAATGGTGAGAGAGTTTACCTAGGCAGGGTGTAAGCACAGAAGCACAGTTCTTGAGGACAACAGGAGGGACTCCATCAGTCCCATATGCCTTGTTAGTATTGAGGCCAGTGATGGCAGAAAATACATTAGCTGAAGAAATTGTGATGTCAGCCATGAGAAAGTCGGAGGGGGGGAAGTGATGAAGGAACAGTACCGGAATCATCTAGTGTGGAATTGGAGGAGAAAGTCTGAGCGAAGAGATATCCTTGATCAGTTGAAGGAATAGCTACCGAACTATCAGTGTAGAAAAGAGAAGGGAAGGATGATGAAGTAAAGTTGTTAGAAAGGTTTTTGGCAAGGTGCCAGAACGAGCGAGAAGAATTTCAGTTGGAGAGCTGAGAGCATTTAGTACGGATGACATTATTTTTAGCAGCGCGAAGAACAGACTTAACACGATTCCGGGCAGAAAATTAAAAAAGATGTGATTCAGGGATGGGTTGGCTCTGGTACCTTTTATAGGGCCTCTCCTTGTTCTGGACAGCATTAGAACAAGCGTGATTAAACCAAGGCTTTCTTGCATTAGTCAAAGGATATGAGAAGGGAATGTATGCTTCCATGCCCAAGAGAAAAACCTTTGTAATGTGCAAGGCACACTCAGATGGCTCCTGGGCATGGAAGCAATAATCATTCCAGGGAAAATGAAAGAAGTACTACCTGAGGGCTTCCCAATCCACAGCTCCAATGTGTCACAATCGACGTTTCTTTGGAGGGTCCACAGGCCGTACCAGAATGATACGACAGGTTAAGGTAATAAGGTTGTGATCGGAGGAGCCCAACGGAGAGGAAAGATAAACAGTGTAAGCAGAAGGATTAGATGTAAGGAAGAGGTCAAGTTTGTTGGAGCTCTCTCCAAGGCAGTCATGGATATGGGTAGGGTACTGTACAAACTGCCCTAGGTTGTTAAGGATAGAAAAGAGCCAAAGGTGGTGGTGAGCACTGAAATCTCCTAGAATGGAGATTTCAGAGAAAGAAGAAATGGACAATGTGCTCCATTGCAGATGGAAGATAGTCGAAGAATTTTTCATAGTCAGCAAAAATAGGGGATTAGTAAACAGCACAGATATATTTAGTCTGAGAATGACAGGAAAGCTAAAGCAAGAGAGTGAGAATTCAGAAGAATCAAGTTCATGAACATGAGAGGAAGGTAAGTCTTTGCGTACATATATACAACAACTGCCTTTGGCTTTGAAATGAGTATAAAGAAAGTAGGAGGATACAGAAAACGGTTTGCTATCAGTTACCTCAGACTGCTGAGCCTCAGTCAGGATGAGAAGTTGAGGTTTGGAGAAAGAGGTGGTGCTCAACAGAGCGAAAGTTAGAGGAAAGGCTGCGGATGTTGCAGAAATGAAGATGGAGTGAGTCAGAGTGGTTCTAGGCATCTCGTTGAATCGTCGCCGGGAGAGGGGTGGACGGTGGGGGCATTAACGGCCATAGTCTTAAACTGTGGGAAGGCGTTCACCTTGCCTTATCCGCAGCTTTTGGTAGTCTTAAAGCACGAAAGGGAAAGCGTTCCCCGGTGAACGGGAGAGGATTACCACAGTGTAGTACTGGAATCCGCGGGGGTTCTCGTAGCACCCCTTCGCATGCCCCTTCGTCATATTATAGCAGCCTTGTGCAATGAAAACTGTGTAGAATTTGAAGGATCCTATGGTGTGTGTGATAGGAATTTTAATTTAATGATAAAAACATCGTGTAAAGAAAAAAATAAGCATTTACTATTTTTATTATTTTAAAACTCTTCACCATTACTCTGGGGATGGTTAATTTATGACGAGACGAAAACAAAGATGAGATACTGTATCCACTTCCCTTTTATTTCTCAATATTTCTACCAAGCTGTTTATCAGATATGGTGCATGATACTTTTATAATTAGTTTGATTAGTACGTGAAATAATTCCTACAGTAAAGAATGGCCGATTACTACCTAAACAGACAACTAGTGCACAGTCGTTCGGTGAGTTTTTACAAGTCCACACTATTTTGTTTTGGTTTGGCAATATACTTTTCTATTGTATTTTGGTGTGATCTGAACGAATTTGGCTTTTATTTTCGGTGGTCATAATTGGTTTTCAAATTAACCCCCCACCCCGTGTCTTGGGGAGTGGGATTTCGGGGTTCTGGGTGGAAAGAATAGCAAAAACAAACATTTGCGGCAGAAATATAGTCAAAATCAGTATGACCAGCCAAGGCGTATTCGTAGGGTTATTACTGACTGCTTGAACTCCTTTGAAGCTATGTCTGACACCGAATTTTTCATGCGTCACAGGATCTCCAAATCCTGTATGCATACTCCTATACAGAGTAAAGTATTTAAGAACAAATGCCAGTTTTTAATAACTGAAGAGGTACGACTTGCAATCATTAATAGATTATATTGTGTGTGAAACTTAGAAACTGTCATATGTATTGTTTTTAATTTAAGATCTTGAATTTTAAAATTAATCAGTGTTACCAACTCTCTGCCGCGCTTACCCACACGAAGGGGTGCGTTCTCCCGGTTTCAAGATTACCACTTAGGTTGAAAGTCTGAGCTTCCACCTCGAGTGGGGTGCGGGAAGGGCAACCCCTGCCCTCAGTTTCAAGACTACGGGCGTAAGGGTTCCCTCCTTTGGAGACTCCGAGGCATGTTTGAATAACGCCATTTTTTTTTTTAACTTTGAAAATGAAGTGTAGTGTGTACTGTGCATGTAGTTTGGTGTTGACAGTTAGAGAAACTTGTACTGGAGAGCATGCTGGCCTACTTTCTGTGTTACTGAAACACTGAAAAAGTCCAGGAAAGGAGGATGGTCAGGAACTAGTTCCAAGGGCTGATGACATGGGAGCTCCAGCTCTCCCTATCATCAGCTTTCCATCCACCCTGGGAGAATAAGGGTTATATTTGTATATACTGTGTATTTTTGCTGGAATGACAAAAAGATTAGGGAGGAGGTTATGCTGAGAAGCAGGATTTGCTAGTTAATCAATCTGAACGTTTCTCAGTGTTTCTGGTATTTTACCGCTGCGTGCCAGAGTTGCCAGTTAGCTTGGTATTGTAAGCATAGTTATTTCGTAAGTTGTACATTAATTTGTGCGCTCTTTTTCTCTATAATGTGTTAATTATGTGATTGCTTGTTATGTTATGTTATTTAAGTTTATGCTAAATAATTTACAGTGTTATGTAATGTAAGAAAGTTCTGGCATGTTTTTTATGGCTCTGAGTTCGTAACTGTTGTAACCGTGCTCTCTCTCTCTCTCTCTCTCTCTCTCTCTGGAATACAAGAACTGTGGGGAAATCTAGATCATTCTAGAACAATGCAAGCTTATATAAGGCTGGGGAAGAGACTAGAGCAGGGACAGTCGGATTTCAGTTCATTTTGAATGTAGTGCAGTGTCAATGCAGTTTGTATATTTTCAGTACTTGTGTAAACTGAGAAGTGTTGTTGGCAAACAGCGAAGTGTTACTGAGGTTTGTATATCATCGGTACTTGTGAGAATAGTGAAGTGTTGTCAAGCATTAAGTGTAACTGTAGTTGGTAAACTGTGTATAGCTCCAGTGCCTGTGAGAATAATGAAGTGAAGTTGGAAAGCATTCAGTGTAATTATTTGGAAAATAAAAACGGCGAACTTGAGAAACCAGTGCTTATTTACGACGCCTGAGCTGATCCTCTGTACTGTACACCTAAGGCTGACTATAGGAAGAACAACTCACTATGCAACGTCCTACCTGTACTGAACTACTGGTGTTGGAGCCTGTGACAGTGTGGGACGGGGACATAACAATACTCTTAACTATTTAGCATACAAGCTTAATTTGAATTACATGACTGAACAATCACATCAATAAAATATTGTAAAGAAAAAGAGCACACAAATTAATGCATAATTTACAAAACAACTATGCTTACAAAAAGCAGGCTAACTGGCAACTTTGACTCATACCTGAACTACGGTAAACATCGGGAATTTTCCAGGACAGTCTAGGTAGCAACTTCTCAACACTACCCCCTCCCTAATCCTTTTACCGCCCCGACACAACTACACAATGTATATAAACATACAGTATACCTTAATCGTAATGAAACATCTAACTATACACAAAATAATCCTTCAACTTATCAGGCCTTCTCCTATGCCGCTTCTGACGACGTCCCTGCTCCTCCACACAGTCCACTCCTCACAGAATGTGTTGATCCTCATCCTGATGCACTTCATCTCTTGGGAAACTGTCACCATCCTCTTGTACTTCAGCTCGTTGGTCCTCCTCAACATCCTCGGCTGCGGGAGAGCACGATTCCTCGGAGACGTCCCAACTGTACTGTCCTGGCCTATGGTACTGCCACAGACAATTCACGTGTACCACGTTCGGGTGAGATTTCCTGCCTCCCAGAATCCGGTACATTACGTCTGAGAGGCAGTCCAACACAGTGTAAGGCTCGTCCCATGAGCTCTGCAGCTTCAGTGACTGAACCTTCTTTCACTGAGGATGTATAACCAGACTTGGTCACCATCCTTGAAGCTCACCTTACTTGCCTTGGCATCATACTTGCACTTCATCACCTCTCCCGAAAATTTAAGAGCTCCTCGCACTTCATGATGTACCTCAGCCAGCCTTTCCTTAAGATGCTTCACATAGCTGGAGGTGTCCATAGATAGCTGTTCTCCAGGTGGTTTGCCCATTAACAAGGCAACAGGTAAATGTAACTTGTGGCCCAACATCAGTTTTGAAAGGATGAAGCCAGTAGACTCATGGAATGAGACCTATATGCCATCAACAACGCAGGTAATTTCTGGTCCCATTCCATTTGTTCCTCTGCACAGTACTTAGCCAGTTCTTTTCCCAGGGTCCAGTTGAATTTCTCCATCATCCCATCTGACTATGGCCTTAGTGGGGTCATCCTGGTCTTCTTGATCCCTAATAACTAGCATCACTCATGGAACACAGCAGACTCGAAGTTTCTACCCTGGTCTGGATGTAGCTCTTGTGGCATCCCGAAACGACAGAAAAACTGATCAACCAACACCTGAGCAATAGTCGCAGCCTCTTGATTGGGATAGCATAGGCTTCTGGCCGCTTTGTGAAGTAGTCCGTGGCAACACATATATACCTGTTTCTTCTTTCAGTGCGTGGCGGAGGTCCAGCAATATTCACCCCAACTCTTTCCATCGGTGCACCCACTTGGTACAGTTGAAGAGGGGTGCATCCACATTTCTTGGGTCTCTTCTTTGCATAACACACATCAGAGGCTCAACACCACTCTTCAACATCCTGATGCATGCCAGTCCAGTAGAACCTCTGTCACAGGCGACTTAGAGTTTTCTTCACTCGCAGGTGCCCACTAGTGATCTGGTTATGGGACTCATCCAAGATCTCAGACCTCATCTTCGAAACCATCAGTTGCCAGTACTTGCTGAAGCCATCGGGTGTCTCCCACTGACGTTCCAATAGCCCCTTGCTCAAACAAAGAAGGTCTCATTGATTCCAGTAGTTCTTGGTCGCAGGCCTTAACCTTATTTTTTCTATTTAAGAGAACAGAGGAAGGAAAAACAAAGGAAATTTAAAAAAAAAAGGGCATGTGCTTAAAGGCATCATTCATTCATAAAATATATACAACTGGATTTCAATAAAAGTGAATTAAATGTCTGTGGGAAGCAACTCCCAGGAAGTGAATTGCAGAGAGTAGTAGTTCATGGGATAAATGAATTTTGATAAGCAGTGGTTCTGCACTGCGGGTGAGAGAGTGTAAGTTCATGGGCACTCCCAGCTGCCTGAGTATTTCGGGAGAAAACGTGAAGGGGAGGCACAATTGAAGCAAGTTCGTCAGAACACTTGCGGTCAAAATATCGGTAAAATAATGCTAAAGAAGTAATGTGGAAGGTCCTGCATAATGGCAGATTTATTGATTAATCTAATGGCTTTATTTTGAATTTTGTCCAACTGCCTCAATGCAACCGCTCCGCATCCACTCCACAGTGGCGAACAGTATTCGATCTGAGATCAGACATGACTTTTGTATATTATGGCCAACTGCTCGTCAGTGAAGAATTCACGAACTCTGTACAGAAGTCCCAATTATTTTAGAAGCATTTTTAGCAAGGGATTTAACATAAGCTGTCCAGCTTAGGTTGGGGTTTAGAGTAACACCTAGGATATCAATGGTAGTGGATATGGGAATATTGAAATCATTTAAAATTATATGGGAGTCTGAGGGATTCTTTCTGTTGGAGAAATTAATGTACTTAATTTTCTGAGCATTAAATGAGACCAGATTTGTTTGTTCCCATTGATTAATTTTAGAAAGGTCCTGGTTCAGAGAAATTGCTGTGTTTATTTGGGAATTTACGGTATCAGAGTGTGTAAAGGAGGTACTAAATGTGAAAGAACTATAAAGTGTCGAGTCGTCAGAATAAGAGTGTATTTGGTTGAGAGCGACCGACATGATGTCATTCATATGAATGAGAAAGAGGTTTGGGGCCAAAACTCATCCCTGAGGAAGCCTCTTCCCAAGATGGTCGCACTGTACTCCACTGCAGCCACTTTAGCACCGGTTGCTAATCTGCTTCCCCTTCAGGTCTTCATCTGATGCTGGCCCTCTCACTGCAATATGGCGGCATTTCTTGCTAAGATTCCCATTCCTGCTACAGTGCTTGTTGTCTGTTCTTCCGTCTTCTCGCACAGTATTCATCAAGGTTCTCCTGCATTTCCTCAGTGGTGGGGCTTCTTGGGAAAAACTGGCCGGTTGTTGCCTCTTGTCACCAGCCTTCATTAATTTACCCTCATCCTTTTCATTTAGACACATAGCTGAAGTGTCCCACCTCATCACATGTCCAACACCCGTTGTCGCAATCGGGGATTTCTTTGCACTGTTCCATTCTTACTCCTTGTTGCATTTGTAACAATCCACCTACTTGTGTCCCAGCTTCCCGCAGAACCAGTAAACTCCTCCTGTCTTCTCCTGTTCTCTCTTCCACTTGTTGCACAATACAAGCAACTTCATCTGATCTTCTCTTCCCACTTCCACTTGTAGCAGTCCTCTTTCCTATGTCCTGGCTTTTCACAGTACCAGCACCTTCCTTCAAAATTTTTCACTTCATGTACCTGCGCCTTTCTTGCCTTGAATCCTGCACTACGACTGGCCTGAAAAGTGGATGTACTGGACCTAACTTGGGACTTAAATTCTAGAGCCCTGGCTAGTGCTTCTTGCATGCTTCTGGGTTGTGCCTGCTTCACTTGCACTTTCAGCTCTGCACTGTCAAAAGCATCGATGAACTGGTCCCTCAGAAGAAAGCCAACAGGTTAAGTGGTGCCCCAGGGTACACCTTGTATGCCATACTCTCCAGATCATGAGCATGCTGCTGTAGGAATTCGCCTCCAGCCCGTAAAGGGGTCCGGAATTGTGCTCTGTAAACTTCAGGCTGGTACATGGTCCCATACCTGACCTCCAGTACCTCTTCTAAGGACTAATAACTGTTCCTCTCCATCACTGACATCTAGTCCAGAATTTCCACTATGGCACCCTTTAGGCTAGTGGCAAGTTGCAATGCCCTCTGCCTAAAATTCCAACCATTCTGATCAGCAAGTAACTCAAACTGTCGGTAAGCTTCCCAAGATACTCTACCATCAAATTCCTGAGGTTTCCTTTTAATTGTACCCCCATTATAGCCATGCACTTCACTGGTTTGGGGCCAAAGAACTGGGGAATTATAATTAAGGACAGGACTTAAAACTTCTGCATTCTGATTATTCACCCCTGTAATGCTGCCTCTAGACGCTTGGGATCCATTCGATCCACCATACACTGTCTGTTCTTTTCATATGCTCTCTGTACACTAACCTGAGCTCAGCAGTGCAAAGTTTCTCTACTGCCTCAAATTTCTCACTAATTATCTTTACATAATGGACTACATGCTTCAAATGGTTATCTACATGCTGCCTGCACTCCATCACTATTCCCTCATTAATCTTCAGGTGGCTGTCAACATGCTGTTTGCATTCTGTCACTATTCCCTCAATAATCTTCAGCTGGTCGTCTACATGCTTCACCCAGTTTCTAGACGGTGTCTGAACTCCATCACGTTATTGCTTACCTCACACTGCTGCTGTAGCTAAGTGTATACTTCTTCCTTCAACTGCTGCTGCTCTTCCTTCATTTCTTCCATGAAAGCATCAAGCTGTCCTTGCATCCTTAGTTGTACTTCCCTCTGTTGCTCTTGTAATGCCTCCTTAAGCTGTTCATATCATTCTTTTTTGTTCTTCACGTTGTGGCTCTAGTTGTTCACTATGTGCTTGCAATTGTTCTTTGAGTTCTTCATTTTATGCCTGTAATTGTCCTCTGAGTTCTTTCTGTCCTTCATTCTGTGCCTGTAGTCCTTCATTCTGTTTTTGAAGTTGTACACTTTGTGCTTGTAAATGTTTTTTAAGTTCTTTCTGTCTTTTACTGTGTGCTTGTAGTCCTGCATTCTGTGCTTGTAGTTGGACACTGAGTTTGCAATAGCTTCATGACTGCAGCCAGTGAGACCTCGTTCTCCTGCCCAGTTCGGGATCTTGTCTGCACAACCCCCTGCTCCACATCGAAGATTAGATTAACTGCAGCACTTTCTAATAAAATCCACATTCCTGACACCACTGTTACATCCCCACCCCACACTGCCACAGGCAGTAATAATGTATAGGAAGGATGTTGCCCTGTGATTTGTTCTTCCTATGGTCAGCCTTTCGGTGTACAGCACACAAGACCAGCTGAGGCAAAAATAAACACTGGCTTCTTAAGTTCGCTGTCTTTATTTTTCCAAATAATTACACTTAATGCTTTCCAACTTCACTTCACTATTAATCACAAGCACCGAAAACACACACTGTAATAACACTTCTCTGTTTCACTTCACTGTCTGCCGACAACACTTCGCTATTTTCACAAGTACTGATGATACACAAACTGCAACAACACTTCACTGTTTCCCAACAACACTTCACTATTTTCACAAGTAACAAAAATATACACACTGCACTGACACTGAACTACACTCAAAAGTGAACTGAAACTGACTGACACAGATCCAAAACATGCCAGAGTTTTCTTCCATTGCACAATACTCTAAATTATTTAGCATACAGACTTAAATTTAATTACACAGTTTAACAATCACATACAAAAACATTATAAAGAAAAAGAACACAATAATTTATGCATAACTTACAATACAACTATGTTCACAAATAGCAGGCTAACTGGCAACTCTGACTAGTACTGGAACTACAGTAAACATAGGGAATTCTCCAGGACAATTTAGCTAGCAATCCGGATTCACAACACTACGTTTTTTGACATGTCGTTGTACATTCTCTTATAGTGCTGGTAATGCTGGTATTTCGTTCAACCTTATATGCATAAATCCTTATAGAAAAATCAACTGCAAACAATTTGAGACTAAAATGAATAATGTAGCATGAAAAATAATGTTAGAAATAAGAAAAGAATAAAAACATATGCGAGTAACCACTCGCAGCCTGGCAAACCCCAGCCAACTTAGGGATGTAGTGATGCGCGCATGTGGGGCCGGCCGAAGTGTAGTATGCATGTACCGTTCGTCCCGCCCCTGTAACCGCCGGGAGTGGAAACTCCACCCTATTCCCATGATCATGGCCTGCAGCTCGTGACTCGTGAGAACAGTCCGTTAGAAGCCGGCAGTCCAGAGGGATGTACATGTTCCCAGAGCAGTGCAACGAGCAGTGATTAGTGAAGGCCATCGCTAATGCCTTGAGCAGCAGATCACCTAGTCTCCTTGCAGTCCTGTGATGCCATATCTTTTCACTGAGTCAGAGGCTGGCATCCACAAGAGACGGACCTGCTTCCCAGAGAAATGCAACAGCAGCAATGAAGACTACCCCTGGTGTCTTGGCGATGTTTTAGCGACTAGGTTACCCAATCTCCTTGCAGATCAGTGACTCCGTATCTCCACCGAGTTGGAGATTGGCAGGCCTGACAGACGAACGTCAACAGAGCTATGCAACCCCCAGCAGCGGTCAGCAGATCAACCCAGTCTTCCTCTCATTTCTGTGACTCCATATCTCTCCATTTAACAGTATTTTCTTCCTGTATTCCAGATTATGAGTATTAGGTAGAGTGAATTTAGTTGCTTAAGAGTCATTGTAACGTAAGCATTCTTTCTGTTGCAACTGGTAAATTCACAGCTTTTCTCTTGAACTTGATTGAATGTCAAATCGCATTAAACTTTTTCAGTTATTCTCAAAATACTTTGCTCCCGCTTACACAAACTTTCGTTGATATTAATTACGACTGGTTGTTTAGTCATTATTTAATATTAGTTCAAAATGAAACAATTTGTGCAAGCTAGAAGAGACAAAAGAAAGGACCTGGTTTTAGTATTACTAAGTTCCAGGATAAATTATTATTTCTCCAGGGGCAGGTCCTTTCTCTGGAAGCCAACAAGACTCATTAAGTAAGCTTTAGTGAGTGATTAGCTCTTGCTGAGTACCCTTTAATGTGAAAGTTGATAAATTTCTCGTTTTCTGATAATTGGCATCGTAAGCCAGAATAAAGTAAAAAACTCAAAACTCTAATCCGAGGGTGAGGAACGTCCGGCCTCCGGGCCGTACAAGGCCCGCAAGACCATTTGATCAGGCCTGCGAGGCAATTCATGAATGCATTTTCATAAACTCATGAATGAATATATATATATATATATATATATATATATATATATATATATATATATATATATATATATATATATATATATATATATTTAATAAACTGTGCTACAGTTGATTTTAAGCTGATAATTTTGTATGGCCCGCGAATGATGTTAAAATATCCTAATGGTCCTTAATAGGAGAAAGGTTCCCCATCCCTGCTCAAATCTCACAAGTCAAAAACCTCCTTAAAACCCCTCTTTTTTGACAACTGATGAAAGAGAAAAAGGATTTTTAAAAATGAGGGTGAGAGGACTGAACCTTGTGGGATGCCAGTGGATAGTTCTCTGAAATCGGAACTGATTTTCAGTACTCGGGTTTGTATACCTGAGAGACGTTGGTTAGCCACATATTCTCCTATCTTGAACCATTACCTGCCATGATCTTGGTCTTCCTCTTCTTGTTGGCAATTAGCTGACGATCAGGACCATCAAGTGATCCTGACCGACCCAGTGAATTACACACAAAAAGAATAAAGTAAACAATCAAGATTTTATCACCATCATCATCGTCGTCGTCCAAACCTCTGTTAACACCTAAGGATTAGGCGAGGTAGGGTCCAGAGAGCAAGAAAAAACTGATAGAGGGTGAAACTAATTAGATTTCTGTCCAGTTAAACGAGCTACACTCTCATGCACCTACCATTCAAGCCCTCGGAATCCTCACTCCACCCCACAGGCATAAACATCCACATTTTACATTATGAAAATAATAAACAGAGTCTGGGTTATGTCGGCTTTATCTGCCGAGAGAGAGCGAGAGAGAGGATAAAACACTGAACATTTTACCTTTAGAAAATCATACACGGCGTATACTTGTTGTTTGACCTTATCCACTTTCATCCACCTGTTCTTGATGACCTGTGGCAGTAGGGGTATGAGCCAGGGCATAAAATCCAGCAGTACCATGGAGCCCTGTACCTCGTCGAAGTTGTTCTGGATGATATTGGCGAAATAAATTACCTCCTCGTCGTTGATGTCGTACCGTCGATCTGGGGTTGGATAAGGGTGTGTGTGTGTGATTATTTGTTTAGTATAAGTAGTTGTAGTTGATAACATTGACGAAATACAGTAGATCATCTCTTTGTCATGTATGTCTTAACGCTAATCTGGTGTTGGATATGTATTGGTGCTGCAGAGGGACACCTTCATCAAGTAGTGGCACTGATATGACCGGCCGGTGGAGCTGCCCGTTTAAACAAATGTCTCTCAGTCCCCTCCCTATCCCCTAAACGAGGACGTGGATTGCAGGAGGAGGTCAACGTTATCCTGCAGTCCACAGGGTTTACGTCCAGATGAGCCTGGGATTGCATTTACTTGTGCTTCTACTAGGCTACTACTACTACGACAACTTCTTCTGCCACTACTACTACTACTACTACTACTACTACTACTACTACTGCTACTACTACTACTGCTGCTGCTGCTGCTGCTGCTACTACTATTCCTACTATTACCATAACTACTACGACTACTACTACTACGACTACGAGTACTACTACTACTACTACTACTACTACTACTACTACTACTACCACCACTACTACTACCACTACCACTACTGCTACTACTACTACCAGTACTACTACTACTACTACTAATATTACTATTACTAATACTAGTGCTACTATTTCAAAAGTAACTCTGTATTTTTACCACTCAATAACCACTATTTTTGAAGTTTTATCAATAACATAGATATTCAACACACAATATACCAAAGTGGATGATCTCTTCGTCACTGGTACTGTAGCGCCACTCTTTCTTTGATTTGATTTTGTGAGAATAATTATTAACCTTCTAGTATTAATTATATATATATATATATATATATATATATATATATATATATATATATATATATATATATATATATATATATATATATATATATATATATATATATATATATATATATATATATATATATATATATAAAATGACCAAAGGAGAGAGAGAGAGAGAGAAAGAGAGAACTGCACTTACAAAACGAAAGAAAAAGTAAGCCTACTGAAAAGAGGAAAAAACACAATGGAGAGTGTGCACCGAACCAGAAGTAGCATTAGTAGTAGTGGTAGTAGTAGTAGTAGTAGTAGTAGTAGTCGTAGTAGTAGTAGTTGTAGTAGTAGGTCTTGCTGCTGTTGTTGTTGCACAGTAGTAGTAGTGGTGGTAGTGATGGTGGTGGTGTTGGTGGTGGTAGTAGGAGTAGTAATATTAGTAGTAACAGTAGTAGTAGTAGTAGTAGTAGTAGCAGTAGTGGTAGTAGTAGCCTAGTAGTAGCAGTAGGAGGAGGAGGAGTAATAACGGTGGTAGTAGTAGTAGTAGTAGTAGTAGCTGTTACTGTTGTTGCTGTTGCACAGTAGTAGTAGCAGTAGTGGTAGTACTAGTAGTGGTAGTACTAGTAGTAGTAGTACTAGTAGTAGTAGTAATAGTAGTAGTAGTAGTTGTAGTAGCAGTAGGAGGAAGAGGAGGAGGACGATTAGCAGCAGTAGTAGTAGTAGTTGTTGCTGTTGTTGATGCACAGTAGTAGCAGTTGTAGTTTTTTTTTTTTTTTTTATGCGAGGAAGAAGGAACCAAAGGCCATGAGCCCGCAGTAACAGTTCCCTCCAAGAGAAAAACAAAATACAATAGAGAGCCAAATTCAAGATCCGATCATTTTGAGATGATAGTTGGAGGGTTGGGAGTGGTCACCCTTCTTTGGGACTGGCTGAATGAGAGCAAACTTCCAGCAAGAAGGAAAGGTACAAGTTGACAGACAAAGGCGAAAGAGTTTGCCTAGGCAGGGTGTAAGCACAGAAGCACAGTTTTTGAGAACAACAGGAGGGACCCCATCAGGCCCATATGCCTTGTTAGTACTGAGGCCAGTAATGGCAGAAAATACATCAACTGAAGAAATTTTAATGTCAGCCATGAGGAAGTCAGAGGGGAGAAGTGATGGAGGAACAGCACCGGAATCGTCTAAGGTGGAATTGGAGGAGAAAGTCTGTGCAAAGAGATCTGCTTTATCAGTAGAAGAAATAGCTACAGAACCATCAGAGTAGAAAAGAGGAGGGAAGGATGATGAGGTAAAGTTGTTAGAAAGATTTTTGGCAAGGTGCCAGAAGGAGCGGGAAGAATTCGAGTTGGAGAGTTGAGAGCATTTAGTATGGATGAAATTATTTTTAGTAGAGCGAAGAACAGACTTAGCATGATTCCGGGCAGAAACGTAAAGATTATGTGATTCAGGGGTGGGTTGGCTCCGGTACCTTTTGTAGGCCTTCTCCTTGTTGCGGACAGCATTAGAACAAGCGTGATTAAACCAAGGCTTTCTTGCGTTAGTCAAAGGATATGAGAAAGGAATGTATGCTTCCATGCCCGAGAGAATAACCTCCGTAATGCGCAAGGCACACTCAGATGGCTCACGGCCATGGAAGCAATAATCATTCCAGGGAAAATTAAAGAAGTACTGCCTGAGGGCCTCCCAGTCCGCAGCTCCAAAATGCCAGAGACGACGTTTCCCTGGAGGGTCCGCAGGCCGTACTGGAGCGATAGGACAGGTTAAGGTAATAAGGTTGTGATCGGAGGAGCCCAACGGAGAGAAAAGATTAACAGAGTAAGCAGAAGGATTAGTTGTGAGGAAGAGGTCAAGTATGTTGGAGCTCTCTCCAAGGCGGTCAGGGATACAGGTAGGGTGCTGTACAAGCTGCTCTAGGTCATTAAGGATAGAAAAGATGTAGGCTTGTTCACCAGGTGGATCCGTGAAAGGAGAGGAGAGCCAAAGGTGGTGGTGAACATTGAAATCTCCAAGAATGGAGATTTCAGAGAAAGGAGAAATGGACAGAATGTGTTCCATCGTAGAAGTAAGATAGTCGAAGAATTTTTGATAGTCAGTAGAATTAGGGGATAAGTAAACGCACAGATATATTTAGTCAGAGAATGACAGGAAAGCCGAAGCCAGAGAGTGGAGAATTCAGAAGAATCAAGTTCAGGAACACGAGAGCAAGATAAGTCGTTGCGTATGTATACACAACAGCCACCTTTGGCTTTGAAATGAGTATAGAGAAAGTAGGAGGATACAGAAAAGGGTTTGCTGTCAGTTGCCTCAGACAGCTGAGTCTCCGTTAGAAAAAGAAGGTGAGGTTTAGAGGAGGAGAGGTGGTGCTCAACAGAGCGAAAGTTAGATGAAAGGCCGCGAATGTTGCAGAAATGAAGAAGAAGAGAGTCAGACAGTGGTTCCAGGCACCTCGAGTCGTCACCGGGAGAGGGGCAGATGGCGGGGGCATTTATGGTCCCCCCCCCTGGGGACTCCGAGGCTGGGTGAATTGACGCCATTTTGGTAAATTTTGAATAGGAAGTGTAGTGTGTACTGTGCATTTAGTTTGGTGAAGATAGATAGAGAAATTTTTACAGGAGAGCATGCTGGCCTACTCTCTGTGTAACTGAGACACTGAAAAAGTTCAGCAAAGGAGGATGGTCAGGAACTAGTCCTGAGGGCTGATGAAACGGGAGCTCCAGCACTCCCTGTCATCAGCTTTCCATCCACCTCGGGAGTACTGCCCTGCTCGACTGGTGCTACAGTCTACTCCACACAGTAGTAGTAGTAGTAGTAGTAGGAGGAGGAGGAGGAGGAGGAGGAGGAATAATAGTAGTAGTAGGAGTAATAGTATCCTGGGTGCTGGAGTGAGAGGACGTTTGTCACAGGCACTCTGTGTTTTCGCCTCAAAATCTTGGTAAAAATTATCGTGGGTTCTTTGAAATACGTACCCAGTACGTCATAAAGTGGACATTGATTTATATGTGAACGAATGTTTTAAGTATCAGCGATATAAGACTTGCAAAATGTGAAAAAATGTTAAAATTATGGTGTGAAAGGGTGGAAGGGTGATGGGTGTGTTTGGAGGGAAGGTTAGCGAGTGAGGTGCTGACCTGTGAGGTTATCAAAACTGCTGTCATCACCGTACAGTTCATCGCCATCTGGCACCCACCACCACACGTGTGCTGCCCCCCACACCCACAATGAGAATCCCCATCCTCACGCATAATTTAATCACCTCTGTGAAGCCTATTTTTTCACTGTTAATAACATTCTACAAATATCACTAAGACGTGGGAAGTCTGTCACACACCTCTTGCTCGTTCCATTATTCTTGGGGCACTAACTCCATTTCCCTAACACATCAGGCGTTACAACACACTGTATATCTCTAGCATCATACACACATTGATCACTTGCATATTCACCACCCGATTCCCGGATTCAGGAAAAAAAAGTAACGGTAAAAAACGTAAGGGAAAGAGCTAATCTAACCTAACCTAATCTAACCTAACCTAACCTAATCTAACCTAACCTAACCTAATCTAACCTAACCTAACCTGACCTAATCTAACCTAACCTAACCTGACCTAATCTAACCTAACCTAACATAACCTGACCTAATCTAACCTGACCTAACCTAGGAAAAGTTGTTACTTTTTGACTGTTACTTTTTTTCCTGGTACTTTCTTTCCGATTCCCTCACCACCCAGTCATACGATCTATAAATACCATATCAAACAGTAAATATGACAATAACTGCCACTAATAATAAAACATTCACTTACATAACACCACCAGCATGGCCAGGTGGTATAGATGTGTGGCATATAATAACATTATGTGGCATACAAGAACATTTAAGTATCTATCTATCTATCGCCAGACGCCACAATCCCGTAAGGGGTGGCCATTTGACTTTGAGTTATTTGTTTTATGGGGAGGGGCACTAATCCTCCACCAACCCACTTGTTGACACGTAGGGAGCACGTATGGTTTGGTTATATGGTTACCACCCAGCGTATAAATCGTTTCTTGGCTTACAAGAAACCATTTGGCTTGTCATTCAATGTAAAGCCACCTGTAAAGGAAAGAAAAGCAATAAGAAGTGACAGGAAAGATGGGAGAAATATGAAGAGAGGAGGGCAGACACAGAAAAAGAATGATCAAGGCTAAGGAAGAAGTAGGGAGCTCTACATCAAGTGAGTGGATGATGGTCGCCACCACCTACCATTAAACATTTAAGTAGGGAACCTTAAATACACCCTAGTTGACACTTAAATGTAAACATATCATACATACAGACACACACTTATTGACTATTCTTTAATTATTATAAAACATCCATCCATCCATCATCCAATCCTATGTCGCCCCATGAGGACCGTAGGAACCCGGGGCTAGGCAAGTTGGTCCTGACATTTAAGATGAGTGACCAGCCTCACTCATCCCTGAGTGGCCTTTACGTGAGCAATAAACCCCAACCACCCTTTGGATATATATCTACACAGGCTCAATCCGATTGGAGGGCCATAATTACCCACTAAACCACCAGGCGCCATAATTTGGTTATATGGTTACCACCCACCGTAGTAAATGGTTTCCTGGTGTACAGGAAACTATTTGGTTTGTCATTCAGTGTAGAGTCACTCATAGGCAGAAGAAAGAGGAAAGAATGAAGGAAAGACAGACGAGGGATTGTATAGTAGCTCATAGCAGATGAAAGAAGAAAGAATGAAGGAAAGAAAGAAGAAGAAGGATAGAAGAGAGGAAAGAGCAGACACCCAAAGCAGCGCTACATCGAGTGAGTGGATGGTGAGCGTCCTTGCCTGCCACATAATTAACCCTTTCGCTCGTTATAAGTTTAAGTTTTGCATTCCACAACACGTCACCTTTCTCCCCATCCCCCCACCGCCCGCCCCGTGCTAAAAAAAAAAAAAAAAAATGTATTCTCGGCTTATTTTCACCACCCAAATATATTTATTTTGCCACAATATCCACATATTCCTATTCATCGATGTTTGTTTTACACGATAAGAAAAAAAAAAAAACTATATGTACACTCGACAAGAGTTCCGACTGGACCGACCTGTTTATGGGAATTGGCTAATGTGGCAACAGCGCTCGCACGTGTGTGTGTGTGTGTGTGTGTGTGTGTGTGTGTAGCCTACACGCCCGACAATTTTTCGAATCGCTAAGCTTCATCCTCTGAATTATATTACGTGTCTATTGTATTATGCAATGATGTAGGCTAATAAATATTTTGCGATTGATTGGGATAATGGGCTGTGCAGTATACCATTTATAAAGTCTGAGTTACACAAAATAATTCTTTAGCCTTGTAGCATGAACCACGATACGGGTTGAGTTGTGGTTCAGAAACAGAGGGCTAATTCACCCACAAATGGCACGATGTAGGGGGAAGTGGGGAATATGGGAGTGAGCGGCCAACAGTTATACATTCTTAATCATTACAGTGTAGTTATTAAGGTGTCAATGATATCCTGTATCCTAAATAATAATAAACCTATTTATTTTTATTAATTTTATAGACCTGATTACACACTTTAAATTACATCAAACATAGGATACCACTCCCTCACAAACGGAAAACATGCAGCCTCTTCCACCACCTCGACTCTCTCTCTCTCTCTCTCTCTCACTCTCTCTCTCCTCAGATGGCTATCAGTACACACTCACACACAAACACACACACACACACACACACACATTATCAGTTTGTGCTAATGAGTAATGACGCTGCATTTAATGTTTACCTAAAATTTAATACTGTGTCAAAATACAAGTGCAATACATAACCACCTCACATTACGGATTACGTTAACCAATAATCAGTACTTATTTGCATAGTCTGTGTTTCAGTAAAGTCCAAGGGTAGTCATACCCACAGTGATTTTTTTTTTTTTTTTATGTTAAAAGTAATCATGTGTTCAGTGGCGGATACCAGTTAGAGGGGAGGTGGCCGCTGACACCTCCAATCCTCATAACTACGGTGGTGAGTTGTAGTGTCACTACAGAGGTTCCTGTTCTTCCAATTATGTTAATAAACATACTGATGAACAGCCATTTCTTATGGAAAATAGAAAGAGCTAATACGGAAATCTCAAAATACATCATGGAGCATATTGTGGGAGCTTTGCAGCTCTCAAGCACCAGTCGCAGTCTTGGTCCGATTGTTTCAATATTGCCAGGCTGACAGTGTGCAGTGCTGTTAATGCTGCAGTTCTATGTGCTTATTTACATTTGGAACAACACGGACGTTTGATGGAGCGACCAGAGCAGCCATGCAAGACGTACGTGGTACCATTGCCTGCGACCCGTTGAGGGGGGCAACCAGCCAGCTACAGTCTTCCACCACCCAGAAGATCCGGGGGACCGTGGTTTGGTTTAACGTAATGGCGGGGTATGGATTCATCAAACGCCAGGATACTGGCGTTGATGTTTTTGTGCACCGCCAGGCAACCATTAAACCAAATCCACGGCACCTCCAACGCTCCCTAGGTGATGGAGAATCGGTGGAGTTTAGTCTGTTGGAACCCCCAAGGGTCCTGAGGCCCGGGATGTTACTGGGCCAGGTGGTGTAGCTGTGCAGGGTTCTGCCCATGGACGGCGGTGCCTCACGGCCCGGGGGCGTCAGGCCAGGGATCCTGGTAGTTCTGAACAGATGAACCTCGTCGTGGAGATGTGTATCGCAACGGCAAAGGCTTTTTGTGGGGGTGATAAGAGGGCTTTGAGCGTTCTTCTCCCAAAGATCTTCGAGGAGATTGGGCTGCCTCACCTTATCATTCCTGACTGCTTTGCCCGTGATATACACTCTGTCCCTCGCCGACGGGAGCGTCGGGCTCGTCCACCACAGACACGACATGCTGCTCCTTGTCAAACGCCGAGGAAGAGACTTAGGCTGGAGGCCCCCCTCAACTGACGAACAGCCTCTCGGATTACCGACCCGGCCCCGGACCTGACCAATGCTATGACCACGACTACTACCACGGCGGAAGTCCACCAGCCGCCAGCAATGTCTGAGGAGGATCAGGACTCAACTGACACCGCCTCCATGGCCGAGGAAGCGTTGACCGGCTCCTCAACCAAGGAGGAAGTTGGTGAGTCCCCCCCTCCTCAGACAGAGGAGGGCACCCCATCTCGCCCTCCCATCATTGACCTAAAGGATCGGATAGACGTGGCCTCCTATAGACACCTCCTGGCTCTCAGTGTTCACACCCGGTTGTACCAGCTCGGATCTACGACATATACCACCCTTTACGATCTGCTCCGAGCTTCCGACAGGGGTGAGGACATAAGACCTGCACTGATTGTCAGGGGGGAGGAGGTGCATCTAGCCGACCTTAGAGCATTTTATCATATGCTTCCACCTCGTCTGGCCCCTTAGATCGTTGGTGGTGCACAGTGAGGGAATTACAACATTTTGTTTATTCACCCTGGCTGGCCTAATGCCCCATGTTGGAGGTGATGGCCATTAAGCCACAACAAAACAAAACCCAAAACGGACGTTTGGGCCATGGACCACCAACCTAGGATGTTTTGAAGTGTGAAGTGTTGTGAACCTAACCTTACCTAATCTATGCCCAAAACGACCTAGGGTGGTGGCCCATGGCTGAAACGTCCGTGGCCGAAACATCCGAGCACGGTGTGTGCGTGTGGGTGTGGGTGTGGGACAATACGTGTTTTTAGGGTGGGGGGAGTATAGTGAGTATGAAATGTGTGTCATAATGGTAATATCCGTGTGGGCATACGTGGCTAAGGATGTCCAAAACTGATATATAATGTTTGCTGCACACACCTCAGAATATATTAGGTTCTAATCATAGTTTGTAGCATGTTACATTATTATATTTATGATTATGTTTTGGGGGTGAAACCTGAAACACCATATAAAGACTATCTATCTATCTATCTATAGCCCGACGCCCTAATCCCGCAAAGGGTGGCCGCAGACAAAACGCCTCCAAGTCACTCTGTCACCCACCATTTGACTCCCCTCCCCCCAACTCACCCCCCCCTCCCTCACATACCTCTCAACTCCATCCCTCCACCTCATCCTCGGTCTACCCCTCCCTCTCCCTCCCTCCACCTCACCTACATACACCCTCTTAGTCAGTCTTTCATTCTCCATCCTCTCCACATGTCCAAACCACCTCAGTGTATTTCTCCTAATCTTTTCAACCACATCCACATCCACCCCACAACGTTCCTTCAAAGACTAAAATAATAGAAAAATGCATTATGTGTGGCAAAATACATGAATAACAATATTTCAGGAAGAAATATTACCATATTATAACATCTATTTAAATACGTTGTAGGTGCAGCGTTTCTTAAGCTTAGATTATCGGATTTCCTTAGATCTGTATGTTATATTATAATGTAACTGTGAGTTATGTAATATATATTGTATTATAAGTGACGTTCACTTAAAACTTCATCGAACAGACAGCAAGTGCAGTTGTTAGTAGTTTACCTGTATTTGTTATTGATCACACACTGACCAAGTTATTCCTGAGTAATTTTTTAAAATCTTTATCACGACTGGAAAACAGCACTTTAGGCAGGTCAGCAGGTGCAAGATGTCTAACATGTTGGCAAAATGTCTAGAGTTGTGATTATGTCAATCAAGAAAACATCATATTTTAACCCGCCCCGTGCCGGAGATGTGAATTCACGTCCTCACATGATGTGCGCTCATATCCCGGAGACGTAAATTAAAGCGGCAACATTGCAAGGTCCTTAATTTGCACAATTTTCAATATTCGCAAGTGATTTCGCGAGTGATTTTTGGCACATATACACGGGACACCTTCCTCTATTCCTCTACAAGATACCAAGCAGGGACAATGCCATACACCGCATCTCTCCCCCCCCCCTGCATGCAACTGTCTCGGCAATTCACCTGTTACCAGCGACCTGGCCAATAAAGACATTCAGGGCCAGAGTGATTCCCCAATCGATGACAATGTGGAGGACAAAGTTTACATAGCACTAGAGGAAGAAACAGTCAGAAATGATGATTAGGTAATGTGGGAAAAAAAGGTCATGAATGGTGATGAGTTAGTGAGTGAAACAATGCTTATAATGCCTATATTACTGTTTGAAAACCAATATACTCTTGTACTACATATAAATTCATACCAAGTAAATAAATAAATACTGTTTATGAGTGGATAAAATAGTTACCCTCCCATAGAACTCATTTTCTTTGGTGCCAGCCTGTTAGAAAACCCAGTCTGGTAAGGAGGTACTCGTACCTGGATCGAGTATTTTAAACCTCAGGTGAGCGATTTCTCTATGAATATTCGATGTTTCTCACCAAAAGCGAATGTTTGAGCCTAAAAAAAAAAGGTCTAAAAATGTCAGGACTAGGGCGTACCACTGCCCAGAAAACGTTGGGATGGGGCGGGTTAATGGAAAATACCTGCTATTGTTGCAGGAAAGTTGCCTTAAGAAATGCACATAAACGTAACTAATTCGTGTATAAGTGCCCCGTAATAAAAATCATGCCAGTGAGCAAAATATATAAGATATGTCATATCAATTATATTAGCAGATAAGTTATAGTAAGTTATTAAAGTTACTGATAGATTGTTCTACTGCATGGAATAATATCCATTATAATCAGAGGATAATTAAAAAAAAAATACAAAAAATAAGATTCTATGGAACTCATTCATTAGTAGGAAGCCAACCCACTTTCCTCGATCATCTCCCGCAGTCTGTTCGGCATCGAGGCGACATGGTTCCGTATGAGCTGTTGCTGGCTTCTGAACTGTTCCCACTAGGCATGGACGTGGGTCAATAGTTCATCTGGTGTCCGTTCCCTCTCAGGCTTCCAACAGTTAACCATATTCCCCCATACATTTCGATGGGGCATGTCTGCTCCCTTACTGAGCCAGTCGAACATCTGCAAGTCCTCTCGACCTCCAAACCATTCTGAGACTCTTCTCGCCGTGTGGATGGGGCAGCAGTCCTGAAGAAAAATTATAGGGCCGGGAGGAAATGGACAGTTCCGCTTCTAGACTGAGGGAGTGAAAAATCCTGCAAAATTTCAATGCATTTTTCAGCAGTGAAACTCCCTTCTATCCTGGTGACATCAATCATGCCGTGGATGCACACCCACCCCCAGACATTGACGGTGACGTGTCCACTTCTGGCCTCCTCGTACATGTTCCTACGGTCGTATCGTATCTGCACGTGAACAGAATATTAACACATCGCTCATATAGTTGCATTTCTAATATCTTTGACGCTTCGGGAAAAATCATCGCTCTTCATGTTATGGTTCATTATGCACTATTTCTATGGTATATTTTATGTGGATTGTAAAGCTTAATAAACAGTGGTGCAAGTATTGGTAATATGTGTTCATCAAGACTTCTTATTACTATATCAATTAATCTCTGAACATTATTTTAATAAAATTAAAATTATTTAGTGATACAGTATAAAAATATGTTTGTTATACAGTACATATCGTCAGTAAATTTATACATATGCATTAGAGTACTGTCGCCTCCAGAAATCTTTTCCCTATCATTAAATTTTATGACTATAAGATACCTGGTAACAGTCATATACAGAAGTGTCAGGCATACGATCAACACATCTCTATATTCTGGCCTTTATCTACTGCTCTTCCACACTCGCCAATCAGTTTTTCCTTAAACTGTCTGTTTACCATAATTCTTACAATTCTCCACCATATTTATTCTGTGTGTGTGTGTGTGTGTGTGTGTGTGTGTGTGTGTGTGTGTGTGTGTGTGTGTAGGTTCTCACTTTTACCTTATAACCATTCACCCACATATCATTTTAATCAGAAAACCTCATACCGGCTAAGTTTTATTCAACAAATCCACGTGGGCTATCGTGTCATTTACTCATATCCGTTCTAAGTGAACATTAAAATAAATAAAACAAAGATTCTTGGTGTGGTCATTCGGGAGGGTCATGCAGTAATCATGTATTATTATCAGTGATCATTTTCAAACCACTATCCGACATAGGGTATTGGTTTTAAACTTGACCACTCTCATTTTATATGGACTTACACTGACCATCAAAGGATAACTGGATTTATAACCACACCAAAAAATATGTGAACTTCGCAAACTACTAAAAACTGACCTTGCTGCCTTTTCGAAGCAGTTTACGTGAACGTCCACTGTGTGATCTAAGTAGGGGAGGTCAGCCAGACAGTGGGGAATCCCCGCCTGCATGACGTCACACCCCCCTCCCCAACTGCCTTCCTAGTCCTTGCTGTCAAGGCTGGCTGGCTGGCGTCAGCCTGGACACGCTATCTGATGTTCAACCACACTGCTTCATTCATAGCTTCATCTCTCCTACAGTATACAGTATTTTATGTCTTTATAACCATTTACCATAACCATAGTCAGTATATCAATAAATCACATTATCATCCGCCTGTAACATTCCACAGCAGGACTTAATATATGTTTCTCCTATCTATCTATCTATATTTTTTGTTTTATACTTAATCGCACCTTCCCACCACGGTGGGGTAGCGATACGACAAAGGAAAAGAAAATAACAAAATAAAAACCTTCACACACAAATACACATTCGATCACATTCACACTCATCTCCCTACCTACCTATCTATCTATCTGTCTCTCTATCTATCTAACTATCTATCAATCTCTCTCTCTCTCTCTCTCTCTCTCTCTCTCTCTCTCTCTCTCTCTCTCTCTCTATTCCCGATATATAATAACGCGAGCAACGTTTATGATGGCTCTTAGACGGATAAATGAATAAATCAATGTAATTTTCAGCATTTATTAGTGTGATAAAATACAGCCATCATTCCTGGTGTATATTATATTCATTCATTCATTCTCTCTCTCTCTCTGTCTCTGTCTATCTGTCTGTCTGTCTGTCTCTCTCTCTCTCTCTCTCTCTCTCTCTCTCTCTCTCTCTCTCTCTCTCTCCCCGGGCTTGATGCTGTGGTGTCTAGATCATGGTGTCCCTATTCATTCATTCATGCATGGAATGGGACAAGCTGAACCCGCTCGCCAAAGGGCTGATGTGACGTCATGAAGGGTCACGTGGCGCGCTGTCTGGCTGACCTCCCCTACTTAGATCATGGTCCCGCCCTTCCTCACCCACCACCCACCATATAACTCCCACACCCCCCTCCCCTTGTTTCGCCTACTGTGGTGTGAACCTTTAACTGTCCCACCTGCTTTGGAGTCAGAGGTCGATGAAAGTGAGGTTAACGGTGAAGGATGACTGGCATGACGGTGTTTTTTGTGATAATAATGCTAGGTTGCGGAGAAGCCGATAACCCTACGGCATATCTCTTGAAAACTGGTAAAGGTTGTTTGGTTCACGACCATAGTCCAACGAAATAAATCACTACCGATACCCGTGTGTCTCACATGAATGAACGCACCACTATTTGGATGCCTGTGTTGTAATACTATGGTTATAAATATATCTACCATGTGTATGACACGTTAATCATTATCAGTATAATACGTTTACTTGCATGGTATTGACTGGAGACCAGTTAGAACTGCACATTGACAAATTATCACTGGGTTTGTCTCCCCCGAACAGCTGACTGAATCTCGGTCAAGTTCACAGCTACCACTGTTGCCAGACAAAACACCAACATGTTGGTGGACTAGGTGGCCTCGAGTCATCTGCTCGCAACTGTACATTAGGATCATACAAAGGATGATGCAGTCATGAAGAAAACTGTATCATAAATTAGAATTATACAAGGGATGATGAAATCATAGGCTATGTAACACCTCCCCACAAAGAAAAAAAAATTGCAAAGGAAATTTCTTATTACTCTAAAGCAATCTGTCTAAAGTCTAGATAAGCAATCTGCAATAACATTTTCTTTCCTCTTGACATGTTGTATGTCTAATGAATACTCCTGAAGAAGTAGACTCCATCTTGTCAATCTCTGATTTTTATCTTTAAACTTACTAAGGAATTTCAGTAGGTTATGATCGGTATAAATGACTATGGAGTCAAAACCAGAACACAAATAAAATGAAAAATGCTGTAAACCCAAAATCATGGCCAAAAGCTCTTTCCCAATAACTGAGTAGTTCTTTTGAGGTGGAGTGAACTTCTTACTGTAATAAGATACAGGGTGTTCAATACCCTGATCATCCTCTTGCAGCAAAACAGCCCCAGCTTCTGTATCACTTGCGTCAACAGCCATCTTAAAAGGCTTAGCAAAATTTGGAGTAGCGAGCACTGGCTGACTTAATAGGATAGCTTTAAGTTTGCTGAAAGAGGATTCACAGTTATCGGTCCAGACAAATTTAACTCCCTGTTTCAGTAGGTCTGTAAGTGGCGATACAAGAATTGAAAAATTAAGAACAAATCTCCTGTAATAACCTACCATTCCCAAAAATCTTTGTAGCTCTTTCCTACTTTTAGGTCTGGGAAGATCACTTATAACCTGAACCTTAGCTCCTGGTGGTGCAACGTGTCCATCACCAATTACGTACCCAAGGTACTGAACTTTACCTTAACCAAACTCACACTTTGATAAATTAGCTACAAGATTAGCCTCAACCAAACGCTCAAGAAATTTACTGACATGGCAGAGGTGATCTTTCCAGTTGTCACTGAAGATTAATACATCATCAATATAAACAACACACCCTGCCAAACCCTCTGTTACAACATTCATGAGCTTCTGAAAAGTGGCTGGTGCATTCTTCATACCATATGGCATTACAGAACATGCAAAAGTCTTTCCTAGTGTTACAAAACTTGAGGTCTCCCTAGCACGTTCAGTCATAGGTACTTGCCAGTATCCCTTTAACAAATCAAACTTACTTATGTACCTAGCCTTTCCAATCTTGTCTATGCAATCTTCCACGTGAGGAAGAGGGTAGGTGTCTGTTTTGGTTATCTGATTAACACGTCTGTAGTCGATGCAAAGCCGCTATGACCCACCTGGCTTAGGGATTAGAGTGACAGGAGAACTCCACTCGCTCTGACAGGGCTCAATCATCTTGTGGTCCAACAGGTAGCCAAGCTCCTTCTGGATGAGAGGAACTTTCACTGGGTTCACACGGTAAGGAGGCAGTTTAATTGGCTTTGCGTCTCCAACATCGACATCATGCATCAACACAGTGGTTCTTCCTGGAGTGGCACGGAACACTTGCGGGTACTCCTGCAGTAATGCCGAAAACTCCTGCCTTTCCTCGGGAGCTAGATGAGAAAGCTTAGTCTGGAGATCATTCATGATATCAGGATTCTTCCCCAAACTATCACTCAGGCTCATACTGCATGGGAAAGCTTCACTTGCAGACTCGGGTGGAACAGCTACAGTGCAGACTGGGTTATTTTCGTCCCGCCTGTGATATAACTTTAGCATGCTGATGTAACAAAGTTGCTTGTTCTTTCTAAGATCTGGTGTGGCGATGACATAGTTGACATCACTGAGTTTCTTCTCCACGAAATAAGGACCACTAAACTTGGCTTGAAGAGGTTGCCCATGCACCGGTAGCAGAATCAAAACCTGATCTCCTGGCTGAAAGTGGCGTAACCTGGACTTCTTATCATACCAAGTCTTCATCTTCTCGTGAGCAGCTCCTAAATTCTCTCTCGCCAGCTGTAAAGCAGTGGACAGCCGTTCTTTGAACTTCATCACATACTCCAGCAGGTTGACGTCATCTTCATCCAACAGCCAGCATTCCTTGAGTAGCTTAAGGGGTCCTCTTACTTCATGGCCAAACAGTAGTTCAAAGGGTGAGAAGCCCAGTGATTCATTTGGAGATTCTCTTGCGGCAAATACAACGAATAAAAGACCTTTATCCCAATCTTTCTGATGTTCCAAACAGTATTTCCTGAGCATCGATTTGAGTGTTTGATGATATCTCTTCAACGCTCCTTGGGTCTGGGGATGGTAAACTGAAGACGTGATCTGGGTGATGCCCAACTCTTTCAGAGACTGCTTGAAAACATTTGACATGAAATTACTTCCCCGGTCTGATTGTACCTCCTTGGGCAGACCAAACTTGGTGAAGAACCCTAGCATTTCCTTAACCACGTTCTTTGCTGAGATATTTCTAAGTGGAATGGCTTCAGGATAACGAGTAGCCATATCAATCAGGGTCAACACATAAGAGAATCCTGAAGAAGTCTTAGGAAGAGGGCCCACAATATCCACCAACACACGGGTGAATGGCGCCTCAAAAGGAGGAATGGGAACTGGAGGTGCAACCTTTTCGGTCTGATTACACTTCCCCACAACTTGACAGGTGTGACAAGACTTACAATACCAGGAAACATCTCTGAAGATACCTGGCCAGTAGAAGTGTTTCAAAATGCGTGCCACAGTCTTCCTCACTCCAAGGTGTCCTGCCAAACTGGAATCATGAGCCACTCTAATGATATCCTGCCTACAAACACGAGGAATGACAACTTGATGTACAACCTCCCATTCACAGTCGGCTGATGCTGTTGGGGGTCTCTACTTCCTCATAAGTACTCCTGACTTTATATAATAACAAGTAGAAGCACCAGCTGACTCTTCCTCATTGCAAGCAGAGTTAGCTAGACCTTCAACTCAGAGTCAGCAACCTGCAACTCAACCAACTCTTGATAAGTCAAATTATCAACACTACGGGGTACTGTTTCATCTGGTGAGTGGTCCAAATTAGCAAGAAAAGTGTCAGCTAGGATAACATCATCATCATCATTATCCTCTAAGTCACCAGTAACTTTAGACTTAGCCCTAGTGACAGCACATGCAAAGAACACATCAGGGACATCACAGTCCTGGGTCGCAGTCACTGGTTCACTAGACAACTGAGGAGCTGAACACACTTGACTTCCACCAATATCATTTCCAAGTAAGAAAGTTACACCTGACATTGGGAGTGTCTCAACCAACCCAACCATAATGGAACCATTAACCCCTTAACCGCGGGGCGTCACTTTCGTGATGCTTGGGAGCAAGGGATCATACCGCGGGGCGTCGCTTTTGTGATTCTGTGTTATTTTGAATTCACCCGGGCTTCCAAGTGGGGGCTTGTATCATCTATCAGTACTGCCAATGTCCAACACTAGTCAGCACTCCTAATCTCATCTGTACTCCCATCCATTGTTGACAATTTAGCCATTTCTCCCCGTTCTTGACTCCCCTCCCTACCCCCCCTCCATTATCCTATCCTCTCGCCTGCCCGGCCATGCTACGCTAAGTAAATCTTCCCTGGAATTTTTCACTGATTTCATCCATTGAAATAAGCCCTATGTCGTATTCTTATACCAAATAATATATACAAGAAAGAAATAAGGTAAGTGAGAGTTCCATACACCTGGAATTGGCTAATTATCACCTGACAACACCTCAAGTGCACTCGTTCGCTAATTTTCGCTGTTTTTTTCCCCTTGAAATATGCCGTATAATCTATTTTCGAAATAAATATACATGTAAGGAGGGAAGGGAGAAGCCTAAGTGATATTTACATTCACCTGGAACTACCTAATTTATAATGTATTGTCTAGATTTCCTGCCAGTCATATCAGTGCTACACAAAGCTGTTTCAAGATTTAACATTGGTAGCTCTGATTATATATCTCCTAAGTAGGCCTCTAATCTATTTTCGTAATAAATATACATGTAAGGAGGGAAGGGAGAAGCCTAAGTGATATTTACATTCACCTGGAACTACCAAATTTATAATGTATTGTCTAGATTTCCTGCCAATCATATCAGTGCTAGACTTAGCTGTTTCAAGAACCAATATTGGTAACTCTGAATAACCCCTAAACAGGCCTCCAGGCTGGCCCTGCGTTATCAGTTTACTCTCATCTTCCGAAGTGAGGGGACGTATGTTTCTTCTTGCTGACTTCAAGGCCTTTTTTCACCCCCATGCAAATGGCTCTGTGACCTTTACCCCCTACTAAACCTCGTGTGGAAAGAGGTAAAGGGCTGACAATTGATAAAAGAGTGACTACGATCTTTCTATTGAGTAAAACAGTGCATGTGGAATTGTAAATAATGTGTAAATAATGTGTAAACAGCAAGTGAAAGTAATGAATGTAAATATACGTGAACAATGGAAAATATTTTTATAAGTTATTTCAAGTGACAGTGCACAACACAGTGTAAATAAAATAGAAATGTAAATAACGTAAATAAAATAGAGAACGTAAATAGAAATGTAAATGAGTAGTATTATAAGAATACGAGTATATACCCTAAGAGTAATGAAAGTGAAAGTTTCACTCTAGCATGTCTGAATGCTATGAGTTATGAGAGTGAAGATGAAAGTGACATTCACTCTCAATGCCAGTATACAGGACGAGAAAGTGAATGCTACGTATTTTACTGAAAGAAATTGAATCCCTACAGTGACAATAAACTAATACTACTGAAGGAAACTTATGGATAAAGACTGTAGATATATATAAGTGTTATATAGTAATAGAAATATAAAGTGTGAGGGGTTTTATGAATAATAAATGACAGAGTAACAAAAGCGAACTAGTGCCAGTGCGACGATCAGACGCGCTCGTAATTTCCATTGCTTTCATAGTGTTTTTTTTTTTTTTTAGTATGGATCCCAAACTACTTGAAAATTGTAGAATAGTGTTTATAGTGTTTGTATCTGGCTGTGGTAATCATATTACGGGTTGTCGGGAAGTGTAAAGTGGAGACTTCGTTACCCTACTTCAGAAGTCTCCAAAAGTCCTACGGTAACCGACGAAGGCTCAACAATCATTCCAGGAGAAAGCTGAAGGTATGTGCCATAAGCATATGTAATTTTATTATTCTAGGACTAATAACTGATTTTTGGCAAATATTTTTTGAGAGTCTGTCGGAGCCCAAATAACCCCGCGGCACACGCAAGTCATTGGTAAACAAGCCCGCGGTGTAGGGGTTAACAAAACCAGACTCTAAATTCACTCTGCACAGAGGGACAGAGAAGTAATTATTCCCTACACCTTGTAAGATTACAGTTTCATCAGAGGAATTAACATTAGAGCCTAGAACACTGGTCAGCATAAGGGATTGGCAAGCACCTGTACCACGATATATTTTAACTGATTTCCTGTCATTACTGTCCAGAGGACTGACAAAACCATCAGACAGGAAATTAGCACATGAACTCTTGAGAGTGTCACCCACGTTACTGCTCAAAAGAGGAGCTTCATCATGAGAATTTAATTTACCCCTCAAAGCAGGTTCAGTTAACTCGGTTAAAGAATTCTGGGAACTCTCAAGGGTGGACACTAGACCAATTGACTGAATATTTAAAGACTCCTTTTTGTTCACATCACGCTGTCCCCAGAAACATTTCTCCGTAGTATGACCAATCTTACTACAATAAGTACATTTACTTTTCTGAAATCTAGAGGTGAAGCTGATATTTACTTCCTGAGAAACATCATCTTTATTCTCTTTCCTGTTACCTGTACTCTGAGTAGAGGCAACGTACTTACTCTCAGCTTTCCTTTTTTCTTTAGAATATCTCTTGTGAGTGAGAACATATTCATCAGCTAAAACTGCAGCATCAGACAAATTATCTATTCTTTTCTCATCAAGATATAGGCTTACATCTTTATTAATACACCTCTTGAAGTCCTCCAGCAAAATCATCTGCTTAAATTTATCAAAATCAGAATTTACATTCTTAGAATTTAACCACTGCTTTAACAGATCTTCTTTGATTTTTGCATACTCAACATGGGATTACTTATCTTGCTTATAAGTTGTCCTAAATTTTACTCTATAGGCTTTAGGAACAAGCTCATAGGCCTTAAGAATCAAGCTCTTAACTACATCATAAATATCAGATTGATCCTGAGGCAAAAACGCATAAGTTACTTGAGCTTTACCGGTGAGAACACTCTGAAGGAGTACTGGCCAATACTTTTTGGGCCAATCAAAACCTGTAGCTACCCTCTCAAACAACTGAAAACACTTTGTTATATCATTCATTAAAAGGAGGGACAAGTTTAACATTTTTAGCCACATCAAAATCATCAGAGCTAGATGATCCAGTTCCACCTTGTTTCATGCGATACTCATAGTCTGCCTGAATCCTAGCAAGTTCAATTTGTGCCTGAGCCTGTGCCTGTGCCTCCTGAATACAAGCCTGAGACTCAGCCTCCTTACCACGTGCCTGAAACTCAGCCTCCTTAGCACGAGCCTCCTGCAGGTCTAGCTGAAACTTAGCTATTTCAATCTGCGTTTGCTCATCTGGAGGAGTTACATTAAACAAGCTTTTATTAATCATGCCAACAATTTGATCTCTAGAATGATGAGAGTGAACAGCAATTCCCAATTGTTGAGCAACAAGCTTAAGTTCATTCTTTGTTCTGTTTTCTACATCCAACACTGTTTGCACATTTGACAAAAAATCTTTGGCTTCATCAAGAGTAGTAATAGTAGACATCATGAATAAATCACAGTCACAAAATATCAAGCAATATCCTTATGATAATATCCTGAATATCCTGATAAGAGGTCGCCAAATTTATGTTACGGAACAGAGAGAGATAATGAACACTTCAAGTGAGAATACTAAAATCACTACTGTCCCGCAAAGTTCCAGGTTCAAAACAAAAGAGTTAGGTAAAATTACAAGTTAAAGTTTAATGCTCAAACTAACAACTAAACAATCAGGACTCATAAGGATAATGTAATGGCAAAACAGGTTACATATATGGTTAACTGCAATAGCCTCTATTAACACGAAATTAGCAAGAGCAAATTTATCTAAATCAGCCCTGATAAAATGAGAAAACCGGATAATGCTGAGTTAAAGCAATATATAATATTATTACAGATACAAAATATTACTAATACTGGCTGACAGTATGGAACCAATATGAATCATAAAAACTTTACCAGGCTTACGAATTAACGCCTTAGGCTATACAGTACAAGAAAAATGGTAATAACACTTATACTCAAATTATACAGCAGCTAGATGGCTGGAGACTTCCTGAGCACTCACAAAAGTATTAATATACTGTACAGGGGAGGACAGAGATGTGAACAGAATGAGGATTAGATCTAAGTGGCAACTAATGCAGAGACTGAGCTCATTATATAGGTGCCAGCAGAGCTTGATTCAACTTGTAAGAAGGACGTGCAAATGAAGGCATAGGGGACAAAGAGTTGACAATCCTGCTCTGAACAACAGAAAGAACGACTTACTCTACTATAAGGGGGAGAAGGGGGGAGTGAGGTAGAACACGCAAGCCTGGTCACAATGGAAGCCATGTGGCGAATCGTGAACAAACATGCAGCATACTGTACATTAGGATCATACAAAGGATGATGCAATCATGAACAAAACTGTATCATAAGTTAGAATTATACAAGGGATGATGAAATCATAGGCTATGTAACAATATATATATATATATAATATATATATATATATATATATATATATATATATATATCATTTCCTGTCACCCCACGGGATGCATAGGGCCTCGATGAACTCTCTCCACCAATATTTGTCTCTTGCCATCTCCCTCAGGTCCCACCAACACTCCTCTCCTGCTTCTAATTTCATTGTCCTCAACCAGGTTTCCCTCGGTCTGCCTCTACCTCTTCTTCCTCTAGCAGTCCACTCTGGCACATTCTGTATTAGCCTACCTTCTTTTCTGTATATGTGCCCCAGCCACTTCCAGCGAGACAGTCTCACATATTCATTAACTGGTTCCACTCTCGTAATATCCCTTATCTTGCATTTGTAACTCTGTCTTGCCACTTTACCCCAAGAACCCTCCTCAGTATTTTATTCTCAAATCCTAATACTTTCTGATCTGTTGCAATTGTACTGTACCATGACTCATGACCATAAATTAAAATTGGTCTAACCATGGACTTGTAAATTTTCACTTTAATATGTACCGAAAGCATATTATTATTCCAGACAGATTTCAACATTCCAACAGCTCGCCAAGCCTGTCTAATCCTCTCCTCAATTTCATTGTTTAATGATCCATTAGATGAAACAATCGTTCCCAGATATTTAAATTTTTCTACATTCTTCACCACATTATTCCCAATTACACAATCGATTTGGTTCTCCACGTTCATATTAATAATTTCAGTCTTTCCACAATTTATTACCAATCCCACTTTTTCTCCTTCCTCCACCAGACAATCAAGCACTCTCTGCATCTCGTAAATACTTCCGCAAATCAGTACATATATATATATATATATATATATATATATATATATATATATATATATATCCAAGAAAGAAGGAACCTAAGGCCAGTAGCCTGCAAACCGTTTCCTCCAAGAAAAAACAAAAACAATACAAAAGAGAGCCAAATTCAACATCCGTTCATTTCGAGATGCCTGGACACACTGCGTTTGAAAGACTGGAGATCATAGGCAGCAGGAAATACAGACAGAGGAAGACAGTTCCAGAGTTGACCTGTTGCATAAATGAAGGGCTGGGAGTAATGGTTAACTCTGCATTAGAGAGTTGGACAGAAAAGGGATAAGAGTTTGTCGCTAGACAGGTACTACACACCCATCATAGAGCTGGAGGGATGCAAGCAGACAGTTCAGAGGAGCAGTGACCATTGAAGCAGCGATAGAAAAAAGATAAAGATGCAACAGCGCGGCGAAGAGACAGAGGTTGAAGAGAGCCAGTAAGAGGAGAAGAGTTAATGAGATGAAAAGCCTTTGACTCCACCCTATTGAAAACAGCTGTATGTGGGGAGCCTCCCCACACATAAGAGTTCTACTCTACACAGGGGCGAATAAAACCCATGTACAAAGTCAACAATTGTGCAGGGGTAAAGAAGGTATGGAGTCGGCTTAGTACACCTAATCTCTTGGAAGCAGATTTTACAAGAGGTGTAATATGATCTTTCCAGGATAAGTCCCGAGTGAATGAAACATCATGCATGCTCAAGGATGGTGCAGGATTGAGCTGCATATTATTAAACATTAGTGGGTACTCCTGTAGAAGACTGTGTCAGGCTGATAGGTGTAAAAACTGAATCTTTGATGCATTTAACCCGAGGCATCCCATCGACGTATGGGTACGTTGCAACATTTTGTCACAGCTAGTCCCGTCGAGCTACTGGTGCGTTGCACAATTGCAAGGTTCATAATTTGCACAATTTTCAATTTTCGCGCATGATTTTTCGTTGGTATACATGGGACACCTTCCTCTATTCCTCTGCAAGATGCCAGGCTGGGACAATGCCTTACACCACATAACCTTCCCCTCCCCCCGCACGCCACTGTCTCAGCAATTCACCTATTACCAGTGACCCCACCAATGAAGACATTCAGGGCCAGAGTGATTCCCCAATCAATGACAATGTGGAGGACAAAGTTTACATAGCAGTAGAGGAAGAAACAGTCAGAAATGATGATAAGGTAATGTCGCCAAAAAAGGTCAGGTATGTTGATGAGTTAGTGAGTGAAACAATGCTTATAATGCCTATATTACTGTTTGAAAACCAATATACTCTCGTACTACATATAAATTCGTACCAAATAAATAAATAAACACCGTTTATGAGTGGTGTGGAATAGTTATCATCCCATAGAACTCATTTTCTTTGGAGCCAGCCTGATAGAAAACCCAGTAAGGTAAGGAGGTATTGCTACCTGTATCGAGTATTTTAAACCTCAGGTGAGCGATTTCTCTAAGAATTTTCGATGTTTCTCACCAAAAGAGGAGGTTTTAGCCAAAAAAAAAATATCCAAAATACCTTGGGATTGGGGGATGTCGGAGGTGCAAAATAGCTCGGGACATGACGGGTTAAAACAATAAGTTTATTTTTACCTCGGTCAGAGATACAAGCCAAGTCAGACATTAGGTGTGCCATAGCCTCATCCCTTGTTTGCTGAAGTAACTGCTGAGATGGACGTTTCAGGAATCGAATGGAAAGGTGATGGGTGGAATCTTCAGCATACGTGTGGATAGGATTAGATGTACAGCTAAGAAGGTCATTGATGAATAAAAGGAATAGAGTTGGTGATAGGACAGAGCCCTGAGGAACACCACTGTTGATAGATCTAGAAGAACGATGGCAGTCTACAACAGCAGCTATAGAACGACCCGAAAGGAAGCCATAGATGAAGGCACAAGTAGAAGGATAGTAACTGTAAGAGGGCAGTTTGGGAAGTAAAAATTTATGCCAGACTCGATCGAAAGCCTTTGAGATGTCAAGTGCAATGGCAAAGCTTTCACCAAAGTCCCGAAAGGAGGATGACCAGGAGTCTGAAAGGTAGGTGAGAAGATCGCCAGTGGAACGTCCCTGACGGAACCCATACTGACAATCAGAAAGAAGGTTGTGATAGGAAAGATGCTTTAAAATTTTTCTGTTAAGAACTGACTTTAAAACTTTTGAGACACAGGATGTTAAAGCAATTGGACGATAGTTATAGGATTGGGAAGGGTCACCCTTCCTTGGAACTGGCTGAATGAGAGCAAACTCCCAGCAAGAAAGAAAGATACAAGTGATACAAGTTAAAAGACAAAGGTGAAAGAGTTTACCTAGGCAGGATGTAAGCACAGAAACACAGTTCTTGAGGACAACAGGAAGGACTCCATCAGGCCCATATGCCATATTAGTATTAAGGCCACTGATGGCAGGAAATACATCAGGTGATGTATCACACATCATCTGCTGCAACACCAGCACACACATTGTCCCAGCACCACACACCACACCATTCTCGCCCCTTCACGATAACTACAGAACACCCAGTATTGCTAAACAAAGCTCTTTTGCACCACACCACACTACAACCACGCCTCACGCATCATCTGCTGCAACACGAACACACACTGTCCCAACACCACATACCTCTCCACTCCCATCCCTGCACCATAAAGTCTGAAGACCCAGTATCACTAAACAACACACACACACACACACACACACTGCCGCTACACCACACCACTCTTACCCCTACACTGGGATGCCTAAAGACCCAGTACCACTAAACAAGGCTCTACAATATTGCACCAAACCTATTGGTCACCTATTTAACTCTTAAACAAGGGAGCATTGTTTTACTTCATTTCTATCTTTAAATACTTAGTAGTATCAGTTCAGTTAATTACTAGTAAAACACAGACTAGTTATATACTGTATATATTATATGCAAAAATTAAGAAAAAATAGCAAAAAACTGTATAACATCGTCATATTATGCAGAAATAGTAGTAAAACAAGCAAAATTTTCCATTTATATCAAACTGAATGTTAAAAATCAAATAGTAATACAGTAGTTCCAAGAATATTAGTTTTACTTTCCTTTTTAAATTACCACAAGAAGTAACTATTTTATGAAGGCAGTTTGGGTGGGACGCTCTGGGACTTCACACTGTTAGCTCTGTTGTCACATCGCCGCCGACACACGTGTAATTATTTGTGCTCACCTCTCTGTCTCTCTCATACTCCTATTTTAAGCTAGTAACTACTTATAAGTGAATTTTAAACACTCTGTATAGATGTAATTCAATAAAAAAGCTAAAGTATAGTATAAATCTCATAAGACTTGTCAACGTTGCTTTCGCGACGGTGTCAGGTGGTGACACGAGGGACAGCCCTGCGTGAGCGGGTCATACTCGGTCAGTCTCCCGCCATGGAAGCTATATAAAAAAAACGCACCTATAGACTTTTACCTCAGGGGTGGTGTGGAAAAAAAGTCGAAAACAAGAGAAAAAATAAAGAAAATACAATTAGTAGTAGTTACCATAAATATGAGAGAGAGAGAGAGAGAGAGAGAGAGAGAGAGAGAGAGAGAGCACGTGTGTGGCGACGATGTGGCAACAGAGCTAACAGAGTGAGGTCCCAGAGCGTCCCACCCAAACTGCCTTCATAAAATAGTCCACCAATAGTATATAAACTTTATACTCGCACCCGCCGGCAATGAAGAAGAAGAAAAAGGGGAAGAAGACCAAACCACCACTACCACATGACGAGATGGAGACACACTTCACAATAGCTACATCCCCTGCCTTCACTCCTGCTCCTGATCGTCGGCAACGAGTTCTCAGCCAGCTTCCAGCCATGAGTGCGGGGACTCGAAAATATCTGAAGTCTCTCATTAAGGATCAGCTCTTTCACCAGCAAGAGCAATACTGGGACGAGAACTATGCTGACGTCATCGACTCCTTCCTCCGCCTTCACTATCTATCTATCTGTCTATAAACCAAGGCTGCTTCCTCGAAGGGAAGGGAGGTAGCTGAGACAAGACGACACACTCCCAATTTACTCATCCAATCAAACAGGTTCATTTGCATCTTAGCCCCAGAGAGGAGAAGGGACATATCCTCACCGCAGCACACCACATGAGGGTCAACTGAGCAGTGCAATCAGTGCGCACGCAGTGCAATCAGTGACATCCACAGGAGGGCCTGATGGCACAGCTGGTTTACCACTGTCACATCATAATGGACTCATCCCCTTATCCGCATCTGACCTGATCAGCTGATCAGACAAAATGCGGGAAAATATCCCCTTAGGGCTGCATCATCATTTCTTCATTCGCAATTTCTCTCCATTCATTTCTATCACACACAGCCACTCTTCCTTGTTCAACAGATATCCTTCTCACACCCAATGCTCTCTTCACACTGTCCATCCATCCTATTCTGGTCCTCCTCTCAGCCTTACAGCTCTCACATCAGATCTAGTTATCTTTTTCACCAATCACTCATTATCCATTTTTGCCGTATGCCCAAACCATCACTACACACTCTGTTCAACACGATCAGCCATCTCCCGCACAACTCCAGTTCTCCTTCGTACTTCATCATTTCTCATTCAATCTATATGCGTCACTCCACATATACTCCTCAGATACCTCATCTCCATTACATTCAAACTTTTCCTCTCTGCTACACCCATATTTCATGTTTCAGCCCCATATAATGCAGTCGGTACCAAAACACCCTCATACAGCCTTCTCTTTACATTGATTCTAAGCAAACAACATCTAAACACTTTTTCATTCTTCCCAGCACCTTTCCTACTTCATTCATTCTAAACTTCACTTCGGCATCTATTCTTCCATCCAGAGCAACATGTGACTCTAAATACTTAAAACACTTTACGTCCTTTAAGTAACTCACCATTCAAAACTATATGCATCCTCCTACCATCTACCAACCTCGTACACTTCATCACTTTACTCTTGTTCTCATTTACTTTCAATTTCCTCCTTTTACACATCCTTCCAAACTCCTCTACCAACTGTCTCAATCTCTTCTCTGAATCAGCCACCAGTGCAGTATCATCTGCAAACAGCAGCTGCTTCAGATTCCACCCTCTACCATCAACGTTCACCAGACTCAGACCTCCACCTAACACTTTTGCATTCACCTCCCTTACAACACCATCCATATATACATTAAACAATCAAGGCGACATCACACATCCCTGCCACAGCCCCACTCTCACAGAAAACCAATCACTCACAGTATTTCCCACTCTTACACATGCTCTATTATTTACATAAAAACCTTTCACTCCTTATTGTAACCTACCATCAAGTCCATACAATCTTAAAACAGTCCACAAAGCCTCTCTATCAGATCTATCATACGCTTTTTCTAACTCCATGAACCTCCAGAACCTTTCGCAAAAAACTTTTCACACACCTGTCTCCCAGCAAACACCTGATCCACGCATCCCCTCCCTCTCCTAAAGCCACACTGCTCATCACCAATCACTCCCTCTGTACCCTCTCTAACTCTCTTAACCCTTACACCGCGGGCATGTTTACCAATGTTTTGCGTGTCCCGCGGGGTTATTCGGGCTCCGACAGACTCTTAAAAAATATTTGCCAAAAATCAGTTATTAGTCCTAGAATATTAAAATTACATATGCTTATGGCACATACCTTCAGCTTTCTCCTGGAATGTTTGTTGAGCCTTCGTCTGTTACCGTAGGACCTGTGGAGACCTCTGAAGTTGGGTAACGAAGTCTCCACTTTACACTTCCTGACAACCCATAATATGATTACCACAGCCAGATATTAACACTATAAACACTACTCAATGATTATCAAGTAGTTTGGGATCCATACTCCAAAAAAAAAAAAACACTGTGAAAGCAATGAAAATAACGAGCGCGTATGACCTTCGCACTTGCGCTAGTTCGCTCTTGGTACTCTGTCATTTATTATTCATAAAACCCCTCACACTTTATAATTCTATTACTATATCACACTTATATATATCTGGAGTTTTTATCCATAAGTTTCCTCCCGTAGTATTAGTTTATTGTCACTGAAGTCATTCAATTTTTCATTCAGTAAAATAAGTAGAGAGCCACGGATTCACTTTCACTGTTATAACATAAAGTATTTGTACTCATATTCTTATATTACTAATTACTTACATTACTATTTACATTTTCTATTGTATTTTCAATATTTACCCTTCTATTATACTTACACTATGTTAGTCACTGTCACTTTCAGTAAGATAAAACTATAATACACTGTTCAATCATATGTACTGAACATCCATTGCTTTCATTTGCTATTTACACATTATTTACACATTATTTCCACATTACTCTCCTTTCCCACTTGCACTTTTAGAACTGCTTCTGGCTGTGGTAATCAAAGAAGCAGGTAACACAGAGGGGAACCTGGCACTCAGCGCACTGCCAAGAGGTGCGTTTGTGCTCAGGTGTGCATCAGGTGGTATGTGCACACACCTGACACCTGCGGATCGCAGCCTTCCTTTTGCCTGTGGCACGCATTAGCACCAGTCTGTGCCGATCCATATACGCCCTCTGCTCAAGTCGGTCGGGAAGTGTTACTGGATGGCGCCTTGGAGTTGCTGCTGTCACCCTACCATATCTTTCCAGCAGCTGCTGAACACAAGTTCTGGCGAGCAACCTCAGGGAGAAGGACTTGGGTGGCTTGACCTTCATCTTGTACAGGATGAAGGCGTTCAGCATCGTCATATCTATGAGATGCAGAAAAACTTTCCTGTACCACCTAGTATTCTTCCTGAGGCAGTCGATCTCACCATTCATCATGTCGGACCTGTCCACCAGCCGCATGTTGATATTGTAGTCTAACACAGCATCAGGTTTCATCACAGGTTCGCCTGTCCTACGGTCGACCTTCCCACTGTCTGTCATTTTCCCCTTATGTAAGGTGGTGAGCATGTGCATGACCCTCTTGTCATGCCACCGTATTGCCAGCATCTTCTCAGACTTGCGTAGGTGCACGTCCCCTCGCTGCGAGGTTCCTGCCTCTGGGAATTTAGGGAAGTGGGCACGATTGCTTTTGACAGTGCCGCAGGAGCCAATGCCGTGCTCTGAAAGGTATTTGGCAAGTTTCGGTGCTGTATAATAGTTGTCTGTATACAGCACATGATTCCCACCAAAATAGTTTTCAAGGAGCACTTTCACTACACAGCCTGAGAAGCCAAGGGGGTGTGTTTTATTCAGATCGACAGTGCTGGCTGAATAAATGACGAAGTCAAGGATGTACCCTGTCTTACAGTCGCACAGTACAAAGAACTTGATTCTAAAGTGATGGCGTTTGCTTGGAATGTACTGTACAAACTGAAGACGTCCTCTGAACAAAACCAAGGATTCGTCAATGACAACCTTCTGAAAGGGGTGGAAGAATGACATAAACTTATCCTTCATTCTGCTCAGAATCTCCCGGATCTTCCAGAGTGGGTCGGTTTGGGAAGGTACATGGTTGTCAGCAAAGTGCAGGTTTCCCATGATGTTCCAGAAGCGATCTCTGGCCATGTACTTATTGAAGGTGGGTGAGGGTAGTAAGGGGTCCATGGACCAGTATTCTTCCAACTCATGCTTCTTTGAGTGTGGCATGAGAAGTATGAGGGCAAAGAACACATACAGCTCCTGCACTCCCAGCATGGACCACTGTTGCATCTTGGCTGCACCTGTACCACTTGCAGCACGTTGTGATTCATATCTGTTGGTCTCATCACATATGTGCTGCATGACTTCGTCATTAGGAAGGCCAAAAGGAAGTCCACACACTCAGCATCATCGTCAAGAGTGAAGGCAGGCTGTACTCCTGAGGAACTCTCATCAAAAACTAAATGTTCTGGCACAAAATCTGACCCTTCCGTCCACGCGAAGGCGTCCAGGATTCCCTGTCGTGGCGGTGTAGGATGGGTGAGGGTGGTGGGTGGCTGCGAGGCAGATTTACCCCGTTCAAGGTCACTCGCACTGACCCTGAGTTGCCGTACAGCACTAGCAGCCCTTACTCTAGTAGCAACTCTACTTTTACTGGTCCGGGATTTACCTCTTCCTCTACGGCCTGCCTTCACTGTTGATGCTGGTGGTGACTCCGATGACGAAGACTCCGGAGATAATTCAGCAGACGAAGAGGAAGAAATGAGTGAAGTGGGGCTTGGGGAACGGGGAGGTGAATCAACTCGGGACTCATGGCAGGCTGGGTCACGCGGGGCCATTGTTCTGGGGCTAACACGCCGCCTTTTCACTCCCTTCCCAAATTCCTTCCCTTGCTGCACTAACAGCTCCTTTCCCTTGGAGCTAGGGATAACTTCCAACACTGAAGCACTCGTACTAGCACTTTCTGGCACGATTTCCTCACCCGGCTCATCACACGATTCACCCGAAGGGTCAAAATCACTATCCATCATCACCATAGACAATTCCACTAGTTCACGTTCCACTGCAGAGTCACTTAGTCCTTTCCTGCTTCCCTCACCACTTTTTCTGGGTGTAGAGGTCACGGGGCCCTTTGCAATGGGCGCAGAAGTGGCAGAAATGGCGGGGCATGAATGCAACATGTTTTGGCCACAGCAGAGGACAAGGAACTAAATGCCGCGGCTTATCTGAGAAGGCAAGGGTTGACAATGACACTGAGGATGACAGCTGCTAACTTACATGCTAATAAATTGTTGGTAGAAATCTCGGCAATACATAAAGAAATAGGTAGTTCCAGGTGAATGTAAATGTCACTTAGGCTTCTCCCTTCGTTTCTGATATATATTTTTATTACAGACATAGATTACAAGGCATAATTCAAAGGGGAAATTACCGTGGTAATCTAGCAAATGAATGCATGTGAGTGTTGTCAGGTGATAATTAGCCAATTCCTGGTGTATACCACTATCACCTTATTTTTTTTTTTGGTATATATTATTTTGTATAAGTATAGGGCATAGGGCTTATTTCAATGGATGAAATCTGTGGAAAAATCTGGGGGAGATTTGCTTAGCGTGGCCTGGGAGGTGAGAGGACAGGGTAATGGAGAGGAGGTAGGGAGGGGAGTCAGGAAGAGGGGAAAATCGCTAAAATGTCAACAATGGATGGGAGTACAGATGAGATTTAGAGTGCTGACTAGTGTTGGACATTGGCAGTACTGATAGATGATACAAGCCACCACTTGAAAGCCTGGGATAATTCAAAATACAGAATCACAAAAGTGACGCCCTGCGGTATGGTCCATTGCGCCCGAGCGTCACGAAAGTGACGCCTCACGGTTAAGGGGTTAATTAACCTTACCTACAACACTCAACAGACTTATACTCCTGAAGCTAGTACATTCATACCTATCACCCTTACCTTTATACAATGGGACCACACAAGCACTTGCCCAGTCAACTAGGACCATACCTTGCACAAAGCACACATTCAAGTCTTACTAACCAGTCAACAATAGTCACTCCACCACCTTTCAGTCATTCCACAGCACACCCATCAACACCTGCAGATTTCTCTGTTTTCATATCCTTTACCACCTCCTGCACTTCATCGTGATCAAAGAATCATTCAACTCTCCCAACACATTTATTCCTTGTACCCTTCCATCAGCCACAATCTCAGCCTCTCTTTCCACCTCTACACTTAACAATCTTTCAAAATACTCCACGCAACTCTTCCTTACTGCATCCATCTCCTTTAGCATCCTTCCATCCTCTGCTTTTACTCACTCTTCCTTCCCAGACTCTCCATTTCGCACCCTTTTCACCTCCTTCCAAAACATTTTCTTTTGTTGAAAATTCTCAGTCAACCGCCTACCCCACCTCTCATCTGCTACTACTTTAGCATCATGCACAGCCCTTCTTGCCCTATTCCTCTTTTCCTTATACCTCTCATATGACACCTCATCCTTCCTCTGCAGCCACACTTCATATGCACATCTCTTCTCAGCCACAGCAATACTTACTTCCTCGCACCACCATTCACTTCCCTTTCTTACACCACCATCCACTTGTCTCACACCACACACCTCTGCTGCATGCCTCACCACAGCACTCTTAAACAACTGTCATTCCTCCTCCACACTGCCATTCTCCTGATCTTTACTGCATTCCATTCATCTTTCAATTTCTCCTGATACTCTATAATTTGCTCTCTTTTATCCAACTCACTCACTTTCAAAACCTCCCTGCCACACCTAACTCTCCTATCACTCACCCATCTCTTACTTATTCTCAACTTTCCCTCCACCGGATAATCTTCCTATTACATTCCTGGATACAACCACATAGTCCATCTATGCTCTGTCACTCTGAAAACGTTGCTGTGCTGGACTATATAATTACCAAGCTCGTCAGCTTCCAGAAATCAACTTGCTCACACTAGTTTTCTTCTCACCCCAGCTATTTTCACTGACGGGCCCATAAGCCAACGTCCACTCTGACCGATGTCAGGTGGAAAAAATTATACAAACAAACCAAGGCCATGCCACAGTATTGTTGTCAGTGCTCCTGTAGGCAGAATAAGTGTATCAGGTGCTCAAGAGCAACACACTTGTCGCCGTGTACATACTGTAGGTTGGGACCTCTCTGTTGGAATGTGTTGAGGAATCACAGCCCTCAAGAAGCGGCACTTGACCACTTCCAACATGTCATGCGATAGAATGGCAACATGGAAATTAGTGCAGCAGTCACTGATAACATACATGATCATGCTGACATGCGTGGTGGTGAAAGACCCCTATGGTGAAGTGAGGGGTAAGGATAGACGCCAAGACGGGAAAGATGTGGAAGTATTGGGTGGTTTCAAATCACCATGAGGATGTGAATAGTAATAAAGTAGGGATTGAAGAACACAAAGTTTATGACAAAAATGAAGCTCAGGATGGAGAAGTGCATGAAAGAGGGAATCATCCTGGATGGCAAGCTGGTGATAGGGAGAGCTGGAGCTCCCGTTTTGCCAGCCCTCAAGACTTGATCCTGACCATCCCCCTTTGCTGAACATTTTCAGTGCTTTCATTTACACAGAGAGTAGGCCAGCATGCTCTCTTAATACTTCTGCCTTTGACTGTCTACACCACACTACATGCGCATAACATATCACACCTTCTATTCCACTCCCTTAGCAATGGCCGCTGCAATCTTACTTTCAAAAGAGGTGGTACCTCGGATTGCCACTACCGGCAGGGCAGGGCTGGCGGCACAGGGTACTCCCGGTCACCATCAAGCGAGTGTGATGGCAGCAACTAGTGCGATTTCCGGCCATGCTCGTAAGCGGAGAAGTGAAAATGCCGCCTTATTCTTCACCAACATCCGTGGGCTTAGTACCAACTTCAATTCAGTCCATTTTTTCCTACAGTCCTTATCCCCTCTTGCCCTATTCCTCACAGAACCACGAATCTCACCGTCTACTGATATATCCCCATATTGTTTTCCCGGTTACCATCTCCTCACAAATTTCCATAACAAAGGTGGCACCTGTTGTTATATCAAATCCCAATATGCAGTTGACAAAATTTTGAACTTCACTTCATGCAGTTTTGATTACTCATTGTATAAACTAATCTGTCAAAATATTACCAAATATATCTGTGTAGTCTACTGCTCCCCCAGTGCTTCTTCTGAACCAGTGTATTTGATTCCATTTCCTGCCCTTAGCACCGAAATTACCATTTTGGGTGATTTTAACATACATAATGTTGAATGGTTATTGCATTCTGCCAGGACTGACGATGCTGGTCTAGAGTGCGAGCTGTTTGCAGAATCGTTTAATCTCACACAACTGGTAAAGCAACCAACCAGAATACCAGATAATCCTGACCATAATGCCCATCTTTTGGATCTGTTCCTGACAAATAATCCAGATCAGTACAGGATAGAGGTACTGTCTCCATTTGGATCCTCTGACCACAATCTCATCAAAGCCTCATTAGTTAGCCCCCCCAAACCTCCCCATTCTGAATCTGTCAGGGTGGCCCGATGGCACTGATAGGGCAAACTGGGATGAATTTAGAAATTATCTTGCTGACATTCCATGGCAGTCTTTCTTCTCTCATGATGTCAATTCTACCCAGTCCCACATTTGTGACTTAATACCAGCTGGTATGGATTTACTCATACCAAGTCAACAATTCACTAGAAGATCGAACTCTCCAAAATGGTTTGATAGCAACTGTGCCAGAGCAACAGCCAAAAAGTCATCAGCATATAACTATTACTTAAAATCAAAAACATCTGAAACACTCTCTCAATTTAAAATTGCTAGAAACCATGTGAAAGCTGTAATAAATCTTGCTAAATCAAACTTTCTTCAAAACCAAGCATCAAAACTACTTAAAAACCCTAATGACAATAGAATATTCTTGTCAATTCTCAATTCTTTCAATAATAACTTTAAGTCATCATCCACTCCCCCACTAAAATCTCCAGATGGCCACATTACAAATAACCCACGTGGGAAAGCAGATACCTTTGTCAGTACATATGCCAGAAATTCTACCTTAGAGGAAGCCAGCCAGAACGTCCCAGCACTAGAACTTGTCTCTCCCGAAATTGTTCCACTTAAAATACAGACAAGGTACGTGAAATCCATCCTAGACAATTTACCTACCAACAACGCTCCAGGCCCAGATGGAATTCCGCCAATTGTTTTGAAAAAGTGTTCCCCAGACCTTGCCTCTGTTCTTGCTAAATCATTCAGACTATCCATACGTACTTCTTCATTCCCTAATTCATGGAAAGGAGCCAATATCCACCCAATTCCAAAGAAAGGAAGTTCCTCCAACCCCTCTGATTACAGACCAATAGCTGTCACATCTCTTGGTAAGGTTTTTGAAACTGTAATTAATATGCACATAGTTAAACATCTTGAATCCGGCAACTTAATTAGTGTTAGACAATATGGTTTTCGCCAGGAAAGATCTACCATTGACATACTAAATCTCCTGACTCATACCAACCATCAATCAGTTGACCTTCTTGGAGACACTCACGCAGCCCTGGATATTTCTAAAGCTTTCGACAGAGTTTGGCACCGTTCCCTGTTGTCCAAACTCCCTTGCTATGGACTAATGTCTTTTGTTTCTTTGATTTCGTCATATCTTAGTGACAGGAAAATAAGAGTAAAAGTAGATGATGTATATTCCAATTTCCACTCAGTTAATGCCGGCGTACCGCAGGGATCAGTTCTGGCACCAATCCTGTTCATCGTTCATATTAATGATCTCTTATCTGTCACCCACAATCCCATCCATTCATATGCAGATGACTCAACACTTCATAGTTCATTCACACTCAGAGATTCATTTACAAAGTCTGATATCTCTAACTCTCAACTCAGTACAGTCATCTCTTTAAATCAAGACTTATCCACGATCAGTGAATGGGAACAAAATAACTTTGTCTCATTTAAGGCTAGTAAAACTATGATTCAGAGGAGAGATTGAGACAGTTGGTAGAGGAGTTTGGAAGGGTGTGTGAAAGGAGGAAATTGAAAGTAAATGAGAATAAGAGTAAAGTGATGAAGTGTACGAGGTTGATAGATGGTAGGGGGATGAATATAGTTTTGAATGGTGAGTTGCTTGAAGAGGTAGATTGTTTTAAATATCTAGGGTCACATGTTGCTGTGGATGGAAGAATAGATGCAGAAGTGAAGTTTAGGATAAATGAAGTAGGAAAGGTGGTGGGAGGAGTGAAAAAAGTGTTTAAATGTCGTTCACTTAGAATGGATGTAAAGAGAAGGCTGTATGAGGGTGTTGTGGTACCGACTGCGTTATATGGGGCTGAAACATGGAATATGGGTGTAGCAGAGAGGAAAAGTTTGAATGTAATGGAGATGAGGTGTCTGAGGAGTACAGTATGTGTGTAGTGACGCGTATGGATCAGGTGCGAAATGATGAAGTGCGAAGGAGAACTGGAGTTGTTCGGGAGATGGCTGGTAGAGTTGACCAGAGGGTGTTGTGATGGTTTGGGCATATGGAGAGAATGGATAATGAGCGATTGGTGAAAAAGATAACTAGATCTGATGTGAGAGGTGTAAGGCTGAGAGGAAGACCACGAATAGGATGGATGGACAGTGTGAAGAGAGCGTTGGATGCGAGAGGGATGTCTGTTGAGCAAGGAAGAGTGGCTGTGCGTGACAGAAATAAATGGAGAGAAATTGTGAATGAATAAGTGATGACGCAGCCCTGAGGGGATATTCTCCCGCATTTGGTCTGATCAGCTAGTCAGGTCAGGTGTGGGTAAGGGGATGGGTCTGTTATGATGTGGCAGGGGTAAACCAGTTCTGCTGTCGGGCCCTGCTGCAGATGTCACTGATTGCATTGCGCAGTTGACCCTTGTGCGGTGTGGTGCGGTGAGGATCTATCCGTTCTCCCCTTTGGGGCTAAGATGCGAATGAATGTGTTTGAATGGATGAGTAAATGGGGAGTGTGTCGTCCTGTCTCGGCTACCTCCCTTTCCTTGGGGGAAGCAGCCTTGGTATATAGATAGAAAACTAAATACATACAATTTACTAATAGACAGGTAATGCTAGAATCGTATATTACCTTCAGTGCTACAAATATTCCCATTTCCAAAAGTATTAAAATTCTCAGGTATCGCTTAACAATGCCCTCAGCTGGACCTCTCATGTCAGATCACTTGCTAAAACCACCTCAAAGAAACTTGGATTATTGTACAGAGTCCGTAACTTCTTCACTGACGAGCAGTTAGCTATAATTTATAGGAGTCATGTGCGCTCTCAGCTTGAATACTGCTCACCCTTGTGGAATGGATGTGGAGAGGTTGCATTAAAACAACTAGACAAAATTCAGAACAAAGCTGTTATAATTATTAATAACCCTGCTATTACTAACAAACTACCTCCCCTACAAGTAAGAAGGAATGTTGCCTCCCTTGCATTATTTTACAGATATCTTTCTAGTAAATGCTCAGACGAAGTTGCATCCATTGTGCCGCCTATCCATGCCTTCCATCGTGCTACACGGGCATCTGGCAGCGCTCATTGCTGGAATGTCATTCAGCCATATTGCAGAACTTCTGCCTATCAGAATTCTTTTATTCCCCGAACTGCATCTCTCTGGAACTCGCTTCCCCAGAGTTGTTTCCCTTCAAACTTCAACATACAACTGTGCAAGTCTAACTGTTACAGATATTTTATGAACAGAGGACATTAGTAATCTGGTGCATGGATTTTTTTTTTTGCTCATTTGTTTTTCCTTCCTCTGTTCTGTTATTAAAAAAATATATATATATACGTCCCCAGAACGACTGTGACTCATCGAGGAAGCAGAACGGCCTCACAGGCCTGGGCAGGAAGGTCGTCCCACATACTGGATGGGCAAATCCAGAAAAAATACAGTAACCTGGATGAACACAACGTATAATGAAACTGGTGGATGGTCGTCAAGTAACCTTTCCTAACCTCCCAAATGCAATGCTACAATTTTTGACATCATCAAGGAAATCACTCGCCTACTAGCAAATCACAGTAAATCACCCATTGCCCCATTCTCCCTGAAGGTCCTTGCACTGATACCACATCTCTTCCTTAACATGACCTCCCCTCCAAGAGCAAACATTGCAGAAAATATTAAGGCCATCCAAAAACGGGTTGAAACATGGAAAAGAGGTGGAACTGACAGCCTACTTGAGGAAGCACGGGCCTTGCAGATGAGAATAAGAAACCCAGGCAGAAGAAACCAGAGGACCAAGGATGTGGCAAGGATTGTTGGCAGCAAGATGAGACAGGGAAAGGTCTCGATGATGACAAGATTTCTGTCAGCTGAATCATCCAACAGAATACCTGACCTGACAGAAGAAACAATGCAACCACTGAAGGAAAAACACCCGACTAAACGACAAGCAAGTGCCTAGTCAAAGGTTGAAGGGAACTACACTCCACCCAATGCTATCATATAGGTACTACATTCCACTCAATCCTATCATATATGACAGAATAACTGGAGATACGGTGTGGAGGAAGGCAATGCACACAAAAGGAGGAGCAGGACAGTCAGGCCAGGATGCAAAAACTTGGGAATAATCATCAGTAGCATCAGGAGGCAGCAACAGACCTGTGTAACACCATTGCCTCTCTGGCAAGGAAGCTGGCTTCAAGTTAGTGCAACAACATTGAAGCACTGACTGCATGCAGAGTAATCCTCCTTAATAAGAATCCAGGGGGTAGGCCCATCAGGGTGGGTGAAGTCTTAAGACGGATTTTATTAAATGAATCATGGAGGTGGTGAAAGATGATGTTATGCAGGCAGTTGGCAACCTCCAAGTGTGTGCAGGCCAGCAGCCCGGAGGTGAGGCAGCAGTTCGTTTCAGGGGGCAAATATATGAGAAAGAGGACTGTTAGACAGTATCACTAGTTGATGCCTCAAATGCATTTAATTCCATCAATTGAGCAGCAATGTTGCACAACATCAAGGTTAAATGCCCAGCATTTGCGCAATGTGTGGAAAACACCTACAAAGAACCAGCAGACCTGTACATTGTGGGTAAGACAGCTGCTCATGATATTGGTGTAATCTAATCCACAGAAGGAACTACCTAGTGGGACCCCACTGCCATGGCTAAGCACACCCTGGCCATGTTAGTGCTGCGACAACAGATCAAATATGCAACCACCGATATAAAACAAGTAGCCTATGCAGATGATTTTGCAGGGGCTGGAAAAGTGGAAGATGTGAGTAAACACTGGGACATTGTAACATCTAATGGCCCTGAAAATGGTCACGATCCTAATGCAAGTAAGTCCATCGTGTTCATGGAACCAGCTTACTATCAAGAAGAACAAGAGGCCTTTAGAGACACAAACGTGATAGTGACTAAAGAAGGTCAGAGGCATTTAGGTGCTATGACTGGAACTAAGGAATTCAAAGACCAATATGTGAGTGATAAGCTAAAGACATGGGTAGAAGAAATATATGTACTTTCCAGCCATGCACAAACAGAACCCCATGCAGCATACAGTGCATTTACATATCGTGTAAAGCACAAATGGACCTTCGTGATGCGGACCATCCTCGACATCGAGTTGGTGCTACAACCACTGGAGGATACTCTCAGGGATTCATTCCTCCCATCACTGACCAATGGCCACATCCACACACCATGAGCGAGAGATCTTCTAGCAATACCACCCAGGATGGGAGGCCTTGGCATTGTAAATCCAGCACCCATGGCAGGCTATGAACATAGCAATTCACTTAGGGCCACCAAATGCCTGTCACAGAAGATTTGCACCCAGGTTGGGACGAGTGAAATCGACCACCAAAGGTAGGAAGATACAGAGACACAAATCAGCAAAGAGCAAGAAGCTAGACAAAAAAGGATCAGCTGCAGCACATACCCGACCATCCTACATCAAACCAGTGCAGAAAGGTTGAAATGGCACAGGAAATTGGAGCATAGAACTGGCTGACAACCCTGCCTCTCAAGGCAAAAGGCTTCCACTTCAACAAAAAAGAATTTATTGATGTCCTAGCCTTGAGATATGGGTGACCAATAGACGACTTACCTCAACACTGTGCCTGTGGCACTGTCTTTGATGCAAACCATCCAGAGGTTTGCAAGAAGGGAGGCTTTGTTTGCATTGGACATGATGAAGTAAGCAACCTCACTGCGAAAATGCTACAGGATATATGCCATGATGTCACCTTAAATCCAGCTCTACTACCTCTGGACGGTGAGCACTTCATCCACAGAACAGCACATACATCAAGTGATGGAAGAGTGGATGTCAGTGCTTGAGGTTTCTGGACACGTAGGCATAGTGCTTTCTTAGACATTAGGATATTTGATCCTATGGCAGCATGTCATCGTGAACTGTTTTTCGAGGCTACATACAAAGGGAATGAATAAAAAAAAATAAATATATCAAGAAAGGATCCAACATGTGGACCACGGTCGATTCACTTCCATTGTGTTCACATGAGGTGGGACGGGTCCAGAGGCGGTGAAATTCTACTCGGGACTGACAGAGGTTCTTTCTGAAAAGAAGCGTTAACCCCAGAGTTCTGTTATGGCCTGGATGAGATGTCGACTGTCATTCTCCCTCGTGAGGTATGTACTCCTATGCCTCAGGGGAACAAGATCATCAGTCCTCACGCCTGTCTCTCTGATGATTACGAGGGTACTGTGGTCGAGGGTTGCATAGACCAGCAATTCCAATAGATTAAAGTCTTTAATAACACTTTAATTTTAATGAATAAAAATAAAGTATTAAAACACTAGTAGATAGCTGGTAACCACAGCCGTTGGCGTGAATGGGACCAACGGATTATAATATGAGGGTTAGTGTTAACCTTTCCAGTTACAACTCCAAATGGTGAATTGTATCATGAAGGTTAGTTTGATCTTCACAATATAATTCCCAAATGGATGGAGGTGATTGTAAAAAAAAATAGTAGTAGTAGTAGCAGTAGTCCTAGTAGTAGCAGCAGTAGTTCTAATAGTCGTAGTAGTAGTAGCAAAACTTGCAACCCCAGGCTCACCTGAATGTGAACCTGATGGACTGCTCTTTTGGGGGAGAGGGAAGAAGTTGAGGGACGTGGAACTATCCAGCTATATCGGTGCCACCGCGTGAAGGCGTCCGTCTCCTGCACAACAAAGATGAAAAACAAGACCCACGCACCTGCAACCAGACTCCAAATGACATTCAAGATGGCCACGTTTAAGTTACGGCCCAGCTCATTCGGTTTTCCTGCCGTGCTATCGAGATGATCCAAGAAAGCCGAGACCTCCCGTTCAATGGTGCCCTCCAGGTTGCTCTTGCCCATGCCGAAGTCTCTCAGGTGCCGTAGGGCGAAGCGACGTCCATTTTGCCACACACGACCATTTGAAGATGCGAGTCCTAAAGAAAGAGAAGATATTTTAATTTTGTTATCACCTCATACGATTTTCTCCTCTTATATATTTTCCGCGGTCTCTCGAGTCTCAAGGCAAATCGACGTCTGTTGTGCCACACCGGACCAAGCTAAAATGATGAATCCTGAAAAAGGCCAGAGTTGATTATGTGTAGACTGGATTTCAGAGCGTTTCAGCATTTAATTGTTTTTGTATTTCTTAGGCAAGGATAAAGGAACCGAAGACCAAGCCTGGAAGATTGTTTCCTCCAAGAAAAGAACAAAAACAAGATAATGGAGAAACAAATTCAACATCTATTCATTTCGAGACGTTTGGACACAATGCTGTTGAAAACTGGAGGTCATAGGCAGTAGGTAATACAAACAGCACAGTTACAGTATATTGCTCCGCTGTCTCTAGGCAATTTTATTCGGTAAATTAGAGATTTTTTGAACTGAGGAAGATAGATATTGCCTGAGAAAGAGGGATGTTCATTGTGTCAAACTTGACCACGAGAAAAGGTTATTCCTGGAAAAAAAGATAAGAGATGTGTTGTATCATTAATTTTGGGTTATTTATTTAAGTTTTGTCCACTAATTGGATGAGATTCAAAGTTTCAAGAGAAATATTTTGAAATGCTTTGGCCTTTTGGAGAGGATACAGAATGAAAGACTGACTGGAAGAGTGTATGTGAGCGAGATGGATTGGGAGAGGAGGAGGGAGAGAATGGGATGGAAAGATGGACTCATATATGAGAGAGGAGTGTGTGAGCTGGAGAGAGGGGCAGCTAAATAGTAGAAGACAAGGCGACGTGAAGGCGATTTGTTTGTTATCGCTCCTTACAGGATTAAGGTGTTTGGAGATTAGTAGATAGATATATAGATAGATTGACAGATATTAGGATGTTATTTGTATATTATTCCTGCCATCTTCAGGTGATCTTTATACAACATAGTCAGCCATTGTACCAAAACTAAACCGAATAGAAAACGAACCGTACAAATGAGTCGAGATGATTTACTGCGATGAGGTGCGAACATGTGAAACACCTGAACAGACATAGACCTCTCTGCACCCTCTTAAATGTCTGCCCACAGGTAGAACCGAACCCAGGCGATTTAGTCCCGTATTCTCGTTGGCTAAGGAAGCTATCTAACACCTCTTCCTTGGCGATTTACTTTTGAATGTGGCTGATTAATATCCTTTTGTATGTTATTTATGCAGAGTATGGCGATATTAGAAGGCTTTGTACATCATGGAGAATGGTAATACGGTGTACGAAGAAAAATAAATCGCTTAGAAAAAGGCGTTAGGGAACTTCCTTAACCGACGAGAACACGGGCCACACACAATCCAATCGATGTAATCTTGTAATAGTCCAATATACTTTATTTTGTTTTACTTTGATTTATTTTACATTATTTTACTTGTTTTCTTTATTTTATTATACTTTATTATTCTTTATTTTTTCTTACTCTAGTTCATGTTATTTTACTTTATCTTTTTTTACTTTGCCTTATTGAACTAAATTTTCTTTTACTTTGTTCTACTTGATATTGCTTTACTTTTTCTCATTCACTTTACTGTACTTATTTTACTTCCCTTACTCTGCTATGTTTATTTTATTTTACTCAACTTCATAATTTTATTTTACGTTACTTTACTTTTAACTTTATTTTACTTTACTTAATTTGGCTTAATTTTACCTAATTTTACTTTAGAAAGAACAGTATGACGAGGGCCGTTACAAAAATCACCTTTATTGTCAAACGTTTCGACATCTTCATGCCGTCTTTAGTGATGTATTGAACAATACATATGGCTCACCTAATAATGAAAAGTAAGTCTTTACTACAGTGTATCGTAAAAGTCTTGTGTGTGTGAATGTACCTTACACAAGACTTAAGGGATAAGTGGATATTGTGTTATTAAGGCGCGTCTTAATATACAAAGATTTTAATATTCTTAGGTTTTCATTGGAGCAAGAGCCAAGGATACTAAAATGAATTCTGCTGGGTACAATATTACAGGAGTTATGTTCCCGCACCGCTGAATAGGGTGGACTGTGCACTGGGAGACCCGTTGTGGTAGACTGACCTAGAATCTTATTTTCTTTTTTTTCCCTATTGACCATCGGAACTGAAGCCCCTGGTTATTAAGGCAAGTATATATATGTATATACAGATGCATACCGGTATATATATATATATATATATATATATATATATATATATATATATATATATATATATATATATAAAATTGTGGCACTCACCATTCACTCACTTAATGTAGTACTGCTCTCGGATGTCTGCCCTGTTCTCCCCTCCATCCTTCTTTCCTTCCATCTTCTATCTTTCTTTCCTTCATTCTTTCCTCGTCCTTCTGCCTACGGGTTACTTTACACTCCCTCTTCTGTCTTTCATTCCTTCATTCTTTCCTCTTTCTTCTGCCTATGGGTGGCTCTACACTGAGTGACAAGCCAAATGGTTTCCTGTACACCAGGAAACTATTTACCACGCTGGGTGGTAACCATATAACCAAATTTTGGTGCCTGGTGGTTTAGTGGGTAATTATTGTGCTCCAATTGGATTGAGCCGGTGAAGGTTTATATCCAAGGGATGGTTGGGGTTTATTGCTCGCTCATGCCACTCAGGGATGAGTGAGGTTGGTCACTCTTACCTTAAATGCCAGGACCAACTGCCTAGCCCCGGGCTCCTACGCTCCTGATGGGGCAACATAGGATTGGATGATGGATGCACGGATGGATATATATATATATATATATATATATATATATATATATATATAGATAGATAGATAGATATATATATAGATAGATAGATAGATAGATGATAAATAGATAGATAGATAGATATGTGTGTGTGTGAATCTTTGGTCTTGTAATATGTTAATCTTAAGATCTGGTTATAGCTATTGTGCTAGTCGAAGGCAGGAGAAGTTAAAGATGAATACAGGGAGCTAATCTTGATTTATTATCTTCAAGGAAAGTCAAAGTTTATAGGTGTATGTATTACACAGGAACGTAATTTGCTAAGTCTCTTCAGACCCTTCTTATTTCCTCTCTCCATGACCTTCCGCTTCTATGGCTAGCCCCTTTCTGATGTCTAATCCCTGCATTCTTGTTTAGCAGGGCTCGTGTCACGTGGGCTACACTGTCGTTGTAAGATTGCAGAACCCTGTATGTCTGTGTGTATGTAGTGCTTCTGGTGTCCACTGGCATACTGTTGATTAAGTCTTGCTGAACTCATTTCCTTTGGTCAGTTCTTGCTGACACACTTCCTATTCCCACACCTTGGCTGGTGCTTCTATCTATCTATCTATCTATCTATCTATCTATCATGCTATGAGTTGTATTATTAAAATATGGAGTCCTGATATCACTCGGTCACGCCAGCTGGCGGTCCTCCGACAGCAGTCATCATTGACATATGCTAATCTATTAATACATAACATTGATTATAATATTGCATAGATATAATATTCATATTAATATTGCAGTGATCCAATAATGTTACATTTGAAACAAGTTATATACATAAATGAATGAATGCAATATAGTTAAATTGGTTATAGAATATTGTATGACATTGTAAAATGTGTATGCATAACAGACATATGCAAATAATTGTGCAGTGGTAATACTGCCTGGTCATTGCATTACATATGGAGTTATCCCTTTAGTAATCTCTAATATTTCATCTAACTTGTATGATGATTCTGGTAATACAGAATTGTAGTAACATTTTATGAATTGTTACATAATTGTATTTTTATTGTACATAATTGTATTATAATTGTTACATATCGTTTGTAGTTACATAACTGTAGAAACTGTAAAATAATTGTATTAACATTGTAGTAATATTGTAGTAACATTGTAGTAATACAGAATTGTACTAACATTGTATGAATTGTTACACAATAATTGTATTGTACATAACTGTATTGTACTTGTTACTTATCGTTTGTAGTTACTTAACTGAAAAAACTGTAAAATAATGCAATCATCTGTCGTTACATAACTGTAGTAATTGCAGTACTATTGTAGTAACTGCATTCCTGACATATATATCTATAACTATCTATCTATCTATCTATATGTATATTGCCAGACGCCTTCATCCCGTACGGGGTGGCCACAAACAAATCGCCTCCACGTCGCCCTGTCCCCCACCATTTCACTGCCCTCCTCCCAACTCACACACCTCTCTCTCATATACTTCTCCACTACATTCCTCCCTCTCATCCTCGGCCTCCCCCTCCCTCTCCCCTCCTCCACCTCACTCACATACACTCTCCTCGTTAGTCTCCCACCCTCCATCCTCTCCACATGGCCAAACCACTTCAGTGTGTTCCTCCTAACGCTTCCTATCACATCCACATCCACACCACAACTCTCCTTTATATCCTCCAGCCTGTCCCTCCATGTGACTCCACAGGCTTCTCTTAAAGAACTCATTTCCACTGCCCTCACTCCTGACTTGTGTCCTTCCAACAACGTCCAAGTTTCACTTCCATACGTTAGAGTTGGTATCACAATACTGTCATGTAGTAACTTTTTCATTTCCATGCTCACTTTCCTGTTTCTTATCACTGCTTTCAAGGAAACAGCAACCTTTCTTCCTTGTTGTACCCTTTCAATCACTGCACCCTCCAAACTTCCATCCTTACTCATCACACTCCCCAAGTACTTAAACGTAATCAAATTTTCCATTTCCTCACCATCCAACCTCACTGTACATTCACTGACTTCAACTCTCTCAAAGACCATCACTTTACTCTTCCCTACCTTCACCTTTCGATTCCGTTTCTTACACTCTCTCCCAAACTCATCGACCAAGCCTTGCAGCTCCCCTTCGTCTTCATTTAACAAAACAGTATCATCTGCAAACAACAGTACAGGGAGTTTCCAAACACTACCCTCTCTCACTAGGGCCACCCCAACATCCACTGCCCTATTGTATCTCTTTTATTACCCCATCCATGTACAGATTGAACAGCCATGGAGATATGACACATCCCTGTTTCAACCCAACCATCAAAGAGAAAAATAATCACTCAGTTCACTATCCACACGCACTGCAGCCTTAACACCATCATACATACTCTTCACAGCATTCAACAACTTCCAATCTACTCCATATATTCATAATACTTTCCACAATCTTTCTCTATCCACCCTGTCATATGCTTTCTCCAAATTCATGAAGGCTGCATACAACTTTTTCTCTACAAACGTTTCCAATAAAGATCTAAGAATGAATATCTGATCTACACAACCTCTTCCCTTCCTAAAGCCTCCCTATTCTTCTCCAACTAATTCCTCTGTTATTTCCTTAACGCTGTCAAAAACTATCTTACTATACACTTTTCCTGTTACACTAAGAAGACAAATGCCCCTATGATTACCACGAACTTCTTTTTCCCCTTTTCCTTTGTACAAGGGAATAATTATACCTGACTTCCAATCCTCCGTGACTCTACATTCCTTCCAGGCCAATCTGCACATCTTCCACATCCATTCTACTACTATCTCTCCCCCATGCTTCAGCATTTCACAACACACTCCATCAATTCCTGGGACTTTCCCCAGTTTGACTTTCATCATTGCTTCCACAACTTCTATCCTACCGATTTCTTCCTGTGTTCTCACCTCCCTCCTTCTCCCAGCCATTCCCCAGCCACATATACTCGCATTACTTCCATTCTCTATGTTCATCAATTCCTTAAATCAATTCCATAAAGTGTTCTCTCCATCTGCTCACTTTTTCTCCCCTCTTCACTAGTAATCTACCATTTTTATCATTCACTCCCCTACTAACTTCACTGCCACACTGTCCTACTCCTTACACCTCTTTCCAGAACATTTTCTTACAGTCCCTCCACTTTACACTCAAATTCCTGTCGAATTCCTCATCCACTCTCTTCTTACTCCCTCTTACTAATCTTTTCACCTCTCTCTTCCGCCTCTCAGCTTCTTCCACGCCCCTATTTCTCATCCATTCATTGTATGCTTTCTTCTTTTGTGCACAGCCTGTCTCACCTCTTCATTCCACCACGCTGTCCCTTGCATCCCCTTCCGTCTTCTCTTCACCCCACACACCACATCACATGCTGCACATATATCTTCTGTGAATATCTTGCACACACCTTCCATGTCCCCCATCTGCACTATTTCATATTTATCCAATCGTTCCTCCACTTTCTTCTTATATGCTACCTTTTTCTCATCCTCTTGTAATCTTTCCACTCTCCTTGCAACTACTCATTCCCCCTGTCCTTCCTTCTTCTATTTCTTCATCCTACTTGGATCTTGATTCTCGCCATCACCAAGTAGTGGTCAGAAAGTCCACTCCCCCAACATCTGTAAAGCTCTTGCATCCATTACACATCTTCGCATCCTTTCATCCACACACACGTAATCAATCATTGCCTTCCTTTCACTCAGTTCACCACCTACCCTTCTCATTGCTCACCATGTATACCTGTGGATCATTTTGTGCCTGAAGAGGGTATTGGCTATCACCAACCCCCTACCAGCACAAATGTCCACTAACACACTGCCATTCTCATGTATCTCAGCAGGCACACCCCACTCACCAACGATTCCATCCACCAACACATTCCCTAATTTACCATTCATATCACCAATCAAAAACACTCTCTCATTCCTTCCATACTTTTCCATGCACACTTTCGCATTTGTCCAGAACTCTTCTCTCACTCTGCTTGCACGATCTTGCGTCTGCACATACACGCATGCAATAGCCCACATTTGTATTCCAACTTTCAATCTTACCCACACAATCCTTGAGCCAACTGATCCATACTCACTTCGTCCACCTTTTACTCACAACAGTACACACTCCTTCTTTTGCCCTCACATTCTCACCTACTCCTGCATATATACCCCATCCATACTCCCATTCTCTCACACTCCTCTCCATTTAGTTTCAGTTACTCCACATACATCCACTTTGGCACCCTCCAGCACCTGGACAATCTCTCTTTCACCTTATCATTCGCACCCGTTACATTCCACATCGCGATCCGTATCATGTCCTTTGTCCAGTCTTGGTCATCATCTTTTGCTCAGTCCTTGTCCGAGGCTTCTTGTTCGTCTTTTCAATTATCTGTTTTCTGGGGAGGGGCACTAACCTTCCGCTATATCTATCTATCTATCTATCTATCTATCTATACATATCTATCTATCTATCTATCTACAGTAAAAGTCCAATTCTTCGGCATCCAATTCCCCAGCAAATCAGACATTTCGGCAGTTATGAGAAATAGTCCCATTTACGAAAATCTCTGATCGTTCGGCAGATTTTCCGATTTTTTTCGTCAGTCTTGAAATTCTCCATGAGGACCCTCTACTGCTGGGGACTTCTTCCAGCAGTAGCAGACTCTAATCAACCCCTTCTATTGTACATATGTAATTAAGGAACCTACTATAAGTTTAGGTAAGTGCATGTGAACTTGTAGGCCAACTGTACCATTACATTTATATACAGTATGTTCACTAATTTCTTTATTTTTCATATTCATGTATAGTACTGTATTCATTACAGTATTGTACAGTATCAAACAGTATACAGTACTCTCTCCAAGCACATTTGTAATGATATGAGTAGTGATGATAGTGTTCACTGAAACATATAAGGTATTGAGTGGGTAGGGTTTTTGATAATTCGGCAATTTTGATTTTTCGGCACTAGCCTGGTCCCATAGATGCCGAAAAATAGGACTTCTACTGTATATCTATATCTATATCTATATCTATCTATCTATCTATTTATCTATCTATATATATATATATGTATCTATATATATATATATATATATATATATATATATATATATATATATCATTACTTTCAAAGAACCAGCAACCTTTCTTCCCTCCTGTACCCTTTCAAGCACTTCACCCTCCAAACCTCCATCCTTACTCATCACACTACCCAAATATTTAAACGTACTCACATTTTCCAATTCCTCACCGTTCAACCTCGCTGTACATTCACTGACTCCACCTCTCTCAAAGACCATCACTTTACTCTTCCCTACATTCACCTTTAGATTCCGTTTCTTACACACTCTCCCAAACTCATCCACCATGCCTTGCAGCTCCCCTTCGTCTTCACTCAACAACACAGTATCATCTGCAAACAACAGTACAGGGAGTTTCCAAACACTATCCTCTCTCACCAGGGCCACTCCAACATCCACTACCCTACCTTGTACCTCTTTTATTACCCCATCCATGTACAGATTGAACAACCATGGAGACATGACACATCCCTGTTTCAAACCAACTTTCAAATAGAAAAATTCACTTAGTTCACCATCCACACGCGCTGCAGCCTTTGCACCATCGTACATGCTCTTCACAGCATTCAACAACTTCCCATCTACTCCATATATTCTTAACACTTTCCACAATCCTTGTCTATCCACCCTGTCATATGCTTTCTCCAAATCCATGAAAGCCGCATACAACTTCTTTCCCTTCTCTAGAAACTTTTCCACTAAAGATCTAAGAATGAATAATGATCTGATCTACACAACCTCATCCCTTCCTAAAGCCTCCTTGTTCTTCTCCAACTAATTTCTCTGTTCTTTCTCTAACTCTGTCAATAAGTATCCTACCATACACTTTTCCTATTATACCAAGAAGACATATGCCCCTATGATTACCACACACTTCTTTTTCCCCTTTTCCTTTGTACAAGGGAATAATTATACCTGACTTCCAATCCTCCGGGACTCTACCTTCCTCCCAGGCCAATCTGCACATCTTCCACATCCATTCTACTACTATCTCTCCCCCATGCTTCAGCATTTCACCACGCACTCCATCAATTCCTGGGGCTTTCCCCAATTTAACTTTCTTCATTGCTTCCACAACTTCTATCCTACTGATTTCTTGCTGTCTTCTCACCTCCCTCCTTCTCCCAGCCATTCCCCAGCCACTTATACTCGCATTACTTCCATCCTTTACGTTCAACAATTCCTTAAAGTGTTCTCTCCATCTGTTCACTTTTTCTCTCTTCTCCATTAGTAATCTACCATTTTTATCTTTCACTCCCCTGCTAACTTCACTTCCACCCTGTCTTACTCTTGATAAGAAACAGGGAAGTGAGCATGGAAGCGAAAAAGTTACTACATGACAGTATTGTGATACCAACTCTAACGTACGGAAGTGAAGCTTGGACGTTGTTGGAAGGACACAAGTCAAGAGTGAGAGCAGTGGAAATGAGTTTTTTAAGAGGAGCATGTGGAGTCACATGGAGAGACAGGCTGACGAATGAGGATATAAAGGAGCGTTGTGGTGTTGATGTGGATGTGATAGGAAGCCTTATGAGGAACACACTGAGGTGGTTTGGCCATGTGGAGAGGATGGAGGGTGAAAGATTGACGAAAAGATTGTATGTGAGTGAGGTGGAGGGGGGAAGAGGGAGGGGAAGGCCGAGGATGAGATGGTGGGATGGGGTGGAGAGGTATATGAGAGAGGGGGGTGTGAGTTGGGAGCAGGGCAGTGAAATGGCGGGGGACAGGGCGACTTGGAGGCGATATGTTTGTGGCCACCCCAAACGGGATTGAGGCGTCTGGCAATAGATATATATATATATATATATATATATATATATATATACACACATATAATCCCATAATTCTACTATCAAAAATTCTTCGACTATCTTATTTCTACGATGGTACACATTCTATCCATTTCTCCTTTCTCTTAAATCTCCATTCTAGGAGATTCCAATGTTCACCACCACCTTTGGCTCTCATCTCCTTTCACTGATCCACCTGGTGAACAAGCCTACATCTTTTCTATCTTTAACCCCTAACCGCCAGCTGGCGTGTATAGCCATCGCGATTTTGGGTGCAGAGCAGCGCCGGTTGACATGTATAGCCACAAGCGTCTTCCCCCCACCATTTGAAATTTAACATATCCTTACTCATCGACGGGACCACATGGAGACGTGAGGATACTTTCATTTGAAAGAGGAAGAGTTGATGATTCTTATATATCTTTAATTTTTTCTCTCGCTGTTATAGTTTGGCAGCTATTTGGGTTTTATATAAGGGTATTTTTTTCCCTCAAGGATATCCCCTGTAGGGAAGAGCGTGCAACATCGGAAAACCCCCGGCATGTAGGGGTTAATGACCTAGAGCAGCTTGTACAGCATCCTACCCATATCCCTGACTGCCTTGGAGAGAGCTCGAACATACTTAACCTTTTCCTTACAACTAATCCTTCTGCTTACACTGTTAATCTTTCCTCCCTGTTGGGCTCCTCCGATCACAACCTTATTACCTTGACCTGTCCTATCGCTCCAGTATGGCCTGTGGACCATCCAAAGAAACGTCGACTGTGGCACTTTGGAGCTGGAGATTGGAAGGCCCACAGGCAGTACTTCTTTGATTTTCCCTGGAATGATTGTTGCTTCCATGGCCGGGAGCCATTTGAGTGTGCCATGCGCACTATGAAGGTTATTCTTTCAGGCATGGAAGCATATATTCCCTTCTCATATCCTTTGACTAATGCAAGAAAGCTTTAGTTTAATCACGCATGTTCTAATGATGTCTGCAACAAGGAGAGGGCCTATAAAAGGTACCAGAGCCAACCCACCCCTGAATCACATCTTTTTTATGTTTCTGCATGGAATCATGCTAAGTCTGTTCTTCACTTGCTAAAAATAATTTCATCCATACAAAATGCCCTCAACTCTCCAACTCAAATTCTTCCCGCTCCTTCTCGTACCTTGCCAAAAACCTTTGTAACAACTTTTCCTTATCATCCTTCCCTCCTCTTTTCTACTTTGATGGTTCTGTAGCTATTTCTTCTACTGATAAAGCAGATCTCTGCGCTCAGACTTTCTCCTCTAATTCCACGTTAGATGATTTTAGTGCTGTTCCTCCATCACTTCCCCCCCTCTTTCTTCCTCCAGAGTGACATTAAAATATCTTCAGTTGATGTATTTTCGGTCATCACTGGCCTTAGTACTAACAAAGCATATGGGCCTGATGGAGTACTCTTGTTGTCCTCCAGAACTGTACTTATGTGCTTACACTCTGCCTATATAAACTCTTTCGCCTTTGTCTGTCAACTTGCACCTTTCCTTCTTGCTGGAAGTTTGCTCTCATTCAGCCAGTCCCAAAGAAGGGTGACCATTCCCAACCCTCTGACTATCGTCAAAATGCTTTAACATCCTGTGTCTCAAAAGTTTTTGGGTTTATTCTTAACAGAAAAATTTCAATGCATCTTTCCTATCACAACCTTCTTTCTGATGGTCAGTATGGGTTCCGTCAGGGACGCTCCACTGACAATCTTCTCACCTACCTTTCAGATTCCCAGTCATCCTCCTTTCGGAACTTTCGCAAAGGCTTTGCCATTGCACTTGACATCTCAAAGGCTTTCGATCGAGTCTGGCATAAATCTTTAGTTTCCAAACTGCCCTCTTACTATCCTTCTATCTGTGCCTTCATCTATAGCTTCCTTTCTGGTTGTTCTATAGCTGCTGTTGTAGATAGTCATTGTTCATCTTCTAGATCTGTCAACAGTGGTGTTCCTCAGGGCTCTGTCCTATCACCCTCCCTTCCTTTTATTCATCAGTGACCTTCTAAGCTGTACATCTAACCCTATCCACTTGTGCGCCAATGATTCCACCCTTCACCTTTCCATTCGGTTCCCACAACGTCCATCTCAGCAGTTACTTCAACAAACAAGGGATGAGGCTATGGCACACCTAATGTCTAATTTGGCTCGTATCTCTGATTGGGGTAAAAATACTCTTGTTTTTAATCCATCAAAGACTCAGTTTTTACACCTATCAACCCGACAAAATCTTCCACAGGGGTACCCACTAATGCTTAATAACATCCAGCTCAATCCCGCATCATCCTTGAACATGTTTGGGGTATCATTCACTCGGGACTTATCTTGGAAAGATCATATTGCATCTATTGTATAATCTGCTTCCAAGAGATTAGGAGTGCTAAGCTGACTCCGTATCTTCTTTACCCCTGCACAGTTGTTGACTTTATACACGGGTTTTATTCGCCCCTGCGTGGAGTACAACTCTCATGTGTGGGGAGGCTCCCCATATACAGCTCTTCTCAATAGGGCAGGCTCTCTTCAACCTCTGTCACTTCGTCGCACTGTTGCATCTTTATCTCTTTTCTATTGCTATTTCAAGTGTCACTGCTCCTTTGAACTGTCTGTTTGCATCCCTACACCTCTACGACGGGTGCGTAGCACCCGTCTAGCAACTCACTCTCATCCCTTTTCTGTCCAACTCTCTCATGCAAGAGTTAACAGTTACTCCCAGTCCTACATTTAGGCAATATGTTAACTCTGGAACTGTCTTCCTCTGTCTATATTTCCTACTTCCTATGATCTCCAGTCTTTCAAACGCAGTGTGTCCAGGCATCCTGAAATGAACGGATCTTGAATTTGGCTCTCTTTTGTACTGCTTTTGTTATTTTCTTGGAAGGAACAGTTTGCGGGTTCCTGGCCTTTTGTTCATTCTTCCTTGCATAGAAAAATGTAGGTCTACATACACACATGCATGCATGTATACACACACACACACACACACACACTTTATATATATATATATATATATATATATATATATATCTATATATATATATATATATATATATATATATATATATATATATATATTATCTTTGTTTATAGTATTTTTTTCTTTTTTCATATTATATAACATATGAAAAAATACATAATCTAAAAACCCTAGAAATTCCCGACAACTTGCTAACCTATACTAAAGCCTAAATGTAGAAACAGCTAAACCTACACTAATGGGAAAATTACCTTGATGAAGATACCACCATCGACTGCAGATATGTAAAGCCCTAATACATTACACACCTACACACATCACCTGCTGTCTGTTAACTGAGGCACATGGATTAAAATAGCGGACATCAGTATATGAAAGAGAACCATAGGAACCCATAACTATTCAATATAAATGAATTACCGGCCCTGGTTAAGAAAACTTGCGGAAGTAGTAGTAAAGCATTTACATATTTACAAGAGGTAAGATACCTTCTCCAACAGAATACCATCGACTGAAAGTGCCCAGTACCTTTCTGTATTGCACACTTGCATTCATTAATGAATGACCATCAGGAGAGGTACATGGTTTAATATAGGGGACATCAGTATAAGAAACATATGAGACAGAAGCAGGAACTATTTCAAATATGTCAACTGTCAACGCTAATGAAATTAGACAGTATATTCATATTTTCAATAGATAAAATCATAATGGAACAGTAAAAATGTCACATCACTCTGATCAATCCGGTCTCTCTCAAGAAAGCCATCAATTTATCAGTCATAGCAATATCTCCATCACCCAGGATGGTGGAAAGGGTGAAGGGGAAGTCTGCTGCACCACAGTAATTTTTAAGTGAAGCACGTTCACAAATATATCGCTGACCGCACCAAAGATGTCACAGTGTGACGGATATCGCCTTGCACTATATGGTTTCAAGGATGCAGTTTAGCCAAAACTGCGCCAACACTGTTTCTTCCAGGCGACAGGAACGGTTGGTAGTATTCCTGTCGCCCAGGTATGGATTGCAAGTTGGAATGTTTTGTCTGGTCCACTGACCTTGCCAGAGAAGGCTAATTGATTTCTTTCTAAGGGAGAGACTCGATCGTTGATCTCGAGGAACGTCCTAAGTCTCCTCGAGTTCCACAGCCTACTTCATAAGTAAGTCAGCCTGCTCACTGCCGTTGATACGACAATGACCAGGCACTCAGATCAGCTTGAAGGACTTGTCGCACGAATGCAGTTGATGAACAATATCCCTTGGATCTCATTAGAATCCATAGCGTAAGAAGGAATTCCCCGAAGGGCTGATTCTGAATCTGAAAGTACGACAAATGAGTCATGCCTATAGTTTAAAGCATAGTCTATGATTTACCTAATCCCAAATTGCTTTGAGATAAATCCAGATGTATGTGTCGGCAACTGAGGGCAAATTCTGTCAACCAGATACTAGCACCCACACATTCACTCGACTTGGAGCCATAGGTGTACAAATTGGTGGGAGCCCAAAATGACGTATGATGTTACGAAACAAGTGGTAGACATTCACTTCCGGCACCTGGTCTTTTGTGCTGGGAGCCATGATACATCCACCGTAATGTTGGGTGACTCCAAAGGTGTTACATTTTTAATTACCAACTTGGCACAGTCACTGAGGTCCACACTAAGCTCCTGAGTCAGTACGTGGAGGCAATTGGCAAGTGGCCAATGAACCCCCAACATAAGTTGGTGATACTGATGCAATGAGGTACAGGCCACATTGCCAATATTACTTTTTCTGAATGTTCGCAGTCCATAGGACAAGGCTAGTTGGTCACAGTGAATATGGAGGGGAGTATTATTTGTCCCCACATTCATGTGAGCTAAACATAAACATCTGATGGCTCCAAGACACATTTGCAAACATTTAATCTGTAAAATGTCCAATCTCCTCAAATTGGTATTGGATGCCGACCCATACACCTGTGTGCCAAAGTTTAGCTTGGACATAGGAAAGGACTTATACACCATTAATAAAGATCTTCTGTCAGAACCCCAAGTAGTACCTGCTAGGTACTTGAGGACATTTAATGGTTTTTCAAAACGAGCAAGCAAATTATTAATGTGATATTAAAAATTCAGTCTACGATCAAAGTGAAGGCTGAAAAGCTTGACAGAATTTTGAAAAAGTGCCGCCTGATTATCCAGAGTCAAATGCAAATCGGGGACATTACGATTAGTGAACACTATAATGGCCCACTTAGGAACGGAAAACTTAAATCCGCATTCCAAGGCCCACTGGTAAATGGAATCAAGAGCTGTTTGAATCCGCCCAACTGCGAACTGTGCATCATGGGAAGAGTGCCATATTGCACAATCATCAGCACAGAGTGAGTATTTAAGATTCCTCAGGATGGAATATGATGACAGAATATCACTAATCATGATACTAAATAAAGTGGGACTAAGAACACTTCCCAGAGACAACCCGTTTTCTTGGATAAATATATCGGGTGGTACAAAATGCAACGGTGCAATTTGACAGAGAAGGTTCTGCCCCTTAAAATTTGAAATAAAAATAGTTTACCTGTTAAGCCATAAATATAGAGCTTCATTAGTATACCGTGTCATCACATCAAGTCATAGGCTCTATGGATATCCAAGGTCACCCCTCTCATAAATTCTTTATTGGTACATACCTCTGAAATACAGTGCTCCAAATTCATTAAATTATTTAGTGAACTCCTGTATTTACAGAAGCCACATTGTTGATCATTCAACAAAATCTACTCTAAAACAAAAAGAAGCCCACTATTAACCATTCGTTCTGTGACCTTACATAGACAAGAAGTCAACACAATAGGACAAAATGAGGTGGGATTCATAAGACGACCAGCCTCATTGGGTATCAGTATGATGTGTGCAAAGTTCCATGAGTTTGGGAACGTTCAGGACGTCCAAATCTCATTGTACAGAACAAACATCTTAATCAGGTTGCCCTGATTAACCTCTCCACGCCGGGGGTTTTTGGACATCGCCCATTCCTCCCTATGAGGGATTTCCGTGATTTTGGAAAAATACCCTTACTTCAAACCCTAATAACTCCCAAACTATAATAGCTAGAGAAAAAAATTAGAGATACGTAAGACTCAACAACTCTGCTTCTTTCAAATGAAAGTATCCCCACTTCTCTAGATGGTCCCGTCGATGAGTAAGGATAAGTTAAAGATGACTGGTTGTCCGTGTTTTGGCAGGCTTATCCGAGGGCGCCACTGCCATTAATCTTGGACTGATTGGCTAGCATTGGCAGCACTGACCACAGTGGTGATTGTAACACTGCCCAGCCTTCTTTCGAAAAAACTGGAATTTTGACTTTTCCCTACTCACCGTCGTAAGGATGAGTCATCACTCTGTTTATGTGGCTCCCCACGTGGTTTTCTGCGTTTCATATTGCCATTATGCCCCATAGATGTGTGGGAAAAGAAAAGCTCTTTGATTTTCTATACTCACTCTTGGGTCTATTATAATAATTTCCCTCTACTACGGCACTTATATTTGTACTTAACATCACGATTACGAGTAATTGCACTTTGAGAAACAAATGCTCTTGCTGTTTCATGCAGTATGGTTGAGTATGAGGTAATTACCTGTACTAAAATTTGTACTAATCATGGGCATCGTGAAAATATTACTAATGTTATAAACAACTTACATTTTTTGTACTTCACATGACAAATATGCTAATTCTTACAAATTCACCATTATTTTCTGAGTAATGAGGGTAAAAATTTAGTTACAGCCAACCAGGTCATTTTCTTTCTTGCCCGTGCACTCCTGGTTTTCTTTCATGTTGCAGTTAGGGTTACTCATGGTATTTCCAATCATTGTTTCACAAATAACCATAAACAGTAACACTTATTGCAATGCACTCGTAAAACTTATCATAAAACACTTATTTCATAACACATACTAGATATAACTTATAATATCTTACATTTCACTTATGCATTAAAAAAAAACACACACACACACATAATTGTTCACACCTGTTCACTATTTACAATTTCCCACACACTTGCTCAGTCACTGAGCCCTTTCCCCAATGGTATTTGTGGGGATCGATGATGCAATTGGCAATGGGGGAGTGGAATCAGACGAGGAGGATGAGGAACACATCACTCTACACTTTACCCGTGCCATGTGCCATGTACAGTCTGGGCCATGTATCATTCGGGTACCTTGGGTACCCACCTACCCTATGGTTGCCATAGAAAATGGTCGCATGTTGAAAGGGTGGAGGGAAGATGCTTGCAGCTATATCAGTCAACTGGTGTCGCTCCATGCCCCAAATCGTGACGGTGTAACACGTCAACTGGCGTATTGGGGTTAATGTGCTGGGTCATACTGTATGTGATAGTATTTGGTCCAGGACTGGTGTCTTTACAGGATTTAAGGGCATGGAGCAGTTCATCTATCATAAACTCTTGGTTGTACGGGAAGTCTACGTCTTCTGTGGCAAAGTCTAATATTTCTAGCTCAGCTGTGCGTTTATGATGCTGAAAACGTGGATTGTAATTGGCTGAGCTACTAACATGAGAAAAACTCCTGGTGAGATTGTTAACTAAGTCCACGGGATTGTCATAGATGGCATTATTCTCTTGCAGGGTATCACAGAAATATAGGGGCTTTTATTATACTTTAATAGTGGACCAGGCTTTCTTTAATGGTGTAAAATGATTCACCGTGGACACAAATGACCGCAAGGAGTCACGCTCAGACTTTCGAATAATAGTCCGTGCCTCATTCCATGCCTGATTATATGCAATGAAATTTTTCCATAGCAGGCTGACTATCAAAAATCCTATATCTCCTATTGCATTTCCTTAATGCTTATCGGCAATCCAGCATACACCAGTGAGCTCTACAGTATGCTTTGCATGAACTTTAGAAGTCGATTGAAATTTAAATTTCATGTTAATAATTTGTCTGCTCATTGTGGTAAACCATTAAATGTCCTCAAGTACCTAGCGGGTTCTGCTTGGGGTGCCACCAGACAATCTTTAAAAGTGGCATATATGTCCCTTATTAGATCCAAGCTAGACACTGGTGCATAGGTGAATGGGTCGCCATTCAATTCCATGTTAAGGAGGGTGGATGTTTTACAGAATAAATGCTTTTGAATGTGTCTTGTAGCTGTCAGGAATACAAGTGCAGCTCGTATGGAAGTGTAGATGAATGTACTTCCTCTCCGTGTTTTCTGCGACCATCTGGCCTTGTCTTATGGACTACGAACATTTAGAAAAAGTTAAATAGCCAAAGTGGCCTGTACACTCCTGCTTCAATACCACCATCTTATGCAGGGGTTTCGCTGGCCACTTGCCGTTCGCCTCCACTTACCGACTCAGGAGCTTGGTGTGGATCTCAGTGATTATGAAAAGCTGGTGATTAAAAATAGCACCTTGGGAGCCACCCAACGTTGCTGTTAATGTATCATGGCTCCAAGCACCAAAGACCAAGACACCGGAGGCAGAGGTTCACCAATTGCTTCGTAACATCATTATTAGTCATCTGGGGTTCCACTAACTGTACACCGATGGCACCAAGTCGAGTGAATGTGTGAATGTCAGTGTATGGTCGACAGAATGTGCCCTCAGGTATCGCTTGCCAAATCATACATCTGTGTTCACCTCCCAACTTTTTGCAATTGACAAAGCCATAGACTACGCTTTAAACTCTAGGCATTACTTATTTCTCATATTTTCAGATTCAAAATCAGCGCTTCAGGTATTTACTTGCACTACGGATTCTAATGAGATCCAGGGTAGTATTTTTATTAAACTGCATTCATGGGGCAAGTCCTTCATGCTGATCTGGGTACCTGGTCATTGTCGTATCTATGACGATGAGCAGGTCAGCTGTGGAACTTCAGGAGACTTGGGACGTTCCCCGTGATGTACGGTCGAGTCTCTCTCTCGGAAAAAAATCAATTAATCTTCTGTGGCAAGGTCAGTTGACCAGACTAAACATTCCTACTTGCAAGCCATACCTGGGCGACTAGGATACTGTCAACCGTCCTAGCCACCTTGAAGAAAGAGTATTGGCGTGATTATGGCTAAAATGAGCTGTTTTATACCACATGAAAGCAAACACTGAGAGACATTTTCCACCGCACTGTGACCTCTGTGATGCCTTGTTATCCATCAGTCGTATACTCCTGCACTGCCGGCGATTTATTAGTGAATATGTTTTCCTTATAAAATACTGCGATCTAGAAGACGTCCCTTTCATCCTTTCCACCATCCTGGGGTGATGGGGACATTGTTATGACTGATAAATTGATGGCTTTCTTGATGGAGATTGGACTGATCAGAATAATGTGACTTTTCTGCTTTTCTGCAATATTTAGAGTGGACAGTTGACGTACTTGAAATAGTTTCTGCTTCTGACTGATCTATTTCTTATACTGATGTCTCCTATGTTAAACCACGTACCCCGCCTGACAGTCACGGTTGATGAGCGCAAGTGCACAATATATAGAGGTATTGGGCACTTTCAGTCGATGATATTCGGTTGAACGTGGTGTTTCACCTCTTGTAAATAGGTAAATTCTTTACAACTACTTGTATAAGTCGTCTTTATTAGACCCGACAATTCATGCATAGGGAATAGTTCCTGACTCCAGTAGCTCTTTCATATATTAATGTCCCCCAAATTTATCCACGTGCCTCGACCGACAGTCAGCAGGTGATGTGTTCAGGTGTGTAACGTAGAAGGACTTTACATATCTGTAGTCGATTGTGTTCTCCTGTCGATGTGTTTTTCCCATTAGTGTAGGTTTAACTATTTTTATCTTTAGGCCTTAGTATAGGTTAGCGATTCATCTGTTAGGTTTATTAGCGCTAGGGTTTTTAGATCAGATTTTGTATAAGTTCTGTAATATAAAGAAAAGGGAAAAATTAATAATACATTAAAAAAAAAAATTATTATATAAAGATATATTTATATATAAAAGAGCCTCTGTGGTACAGTGATAGAGTGTGCGTTTCGTACACGGGTGAGCCAGGGTTTGCGCCCCGCCAGGGAAATAAACTTTGGGAGTGTTCAGCCGGCCACATACTACATTGGCGGACACCAGGGGTGCTGTGGGTGAACCAGTGTCGCTTATTATAAAGTATGCTTGCACCCAGTCGGCTTGCGTGGGCCGATTACATTTGGTTCACAGACTACACACACATCCAAAGCCACTCCAGCACAACAATTACACTAACAAGCACTTCTCACACTACATACAATCTCTACTAGACAGCCTAAGCCACTTGGTAGAGATACATTGGCTGTATCGTCCCGACTTCGGTCGGGATAGGCCGGTCCTGCATTGGATGCTCAAACGGCTAATGATGATGATATATATATATATATATATATATATGTGTGTGTGTGTGTGTGTTTGTGTGTGTGTGTGTGTGTGTATGGAAGTCGGTGAGGCTAGGGGGCTGACAAGATATCGTGCTGCCTGGATGAATGTTGTGAAAAAAAGAGCATGGTCAGGAATTTGGCATCCCTTTTTAACGTGACAGTGTCCGGATTGACTCTAACGGATACTTTTATGTGAAGCTACAGAATGTGGTGAATGTTTTTGGCGTATCAGATATAGCCAAGACTCCGGGGGCTTGAATGAAGAGTTAATGGAAGCGTGGCCCATTGGATTGGGCAAAGTTAGGCTGTCTGGACGTGCTACTCCTCACCTTGCCTAGGATGGGAAAGGAGGTCCAGATGATGATGATGATGATGTATGTATGCATGTGTGCATATATGTATATACATATATTTGCCCTAATGACCAGAGGCTTCGGCCCCGATGGTCAATGAAAAAAAAAAAAGAAAAAAAGAAAAAAAGGTCAGTCTGCCAGAATGGGTCTCCCACTGCACAGTCCACCCTATTCAGTGGTGCGGGAACACTACAGTATAAGTCCTGAACCTAGAAGAATTCATTTTAGTATCCTTGACTCTTGCAGTGGGACAGATAGCAGAGAAGGCTTGTGAGAAGGACCATGAGGAGTTTATAACATTCATGGATCTGGAAAAAGCATACAACAAAGTGGACAGAGAAGGATTGCAGAAAGTTTTGTGCATGTATGGCGTAGATGGTAAGCTGCTAGGTGTCATCAAGAGTTCTTATGATGGTAGTGAAGCATGTGTAAGGGTTAATGGGCATCTAAGTGAATGGCTCACAATCGGTATGGGCGTGCGACAAGGTTGTGTGATGTCCCCATGGTTCGATCTCAGGCTCTCGCGCTTCACACGCACTCACGTTACCACTGAGCCAAAGAGAGGATCTGCCCTTTGCCTCTATGCAACACGGGCTTTTACACACCCCATTACATCCCTGTTTTCTCCCCTTGGTGAGTAATTTAGTGAGTTTCGAACACACAAGGTAGCGTAGCATCAGAGGCCACCATGGGGAGACTGCAGACCACACTGAACGGCCTGTCCCCGGGATGTAAGGACAGGGACGCTGTCAGCTAACCAAGGAACGACAAGCCCCGCCTCACATCCCACACCGTTGCCAACCAATGTAATAACCGAAATGAAACTTAAAAAATTAATAACACTGTCCTGGGCGAGATTCGATCTCAGGCCCTCGTGCTTCGTACACGCGCACGTTACCACTGATCCTCCCCCCTTTGCCTCTAGGCAATGCGGTGTTTTATACATCCCATTACAGAAGTAAAAACACGAGTAATGGAGAGGGGGATGGCGTTGGTAATGAATGGCAATGGATGGAATAACTCAAATTTGTTGTATGCTGATAATGCAGTACTGCTTGCAAATACCAAACAAGAACTTAGTAGGCTAGTGCAGAGTTTTGCTGATTCTGTGAGCATCGTGCCTTGAGAGTAAATGTAGAAAAGAGTAAAGTGGTGGTTACTGAGAGAGAAGGTGACTCCAAGAGCAATGTTACAGTGAATGATGAGAGACTGGAACTGGTGAGAGAGTTCAAATACATGGGTACAGTGATAGAAAAGAGAGGGAAATGTGCAAAAGAAGTAGAAAGTAGAGTGACATAAGGAAGAAAAGTAGCTGGTGCAATGGAGGGTTTGATAAGGAACAGAGGCTTGAGTGTTGCAGCTGCATGAGTCTTACATGAAGGAGTGTTCGTGCCAACTTTAACATATGGATGTGAGACTATGGTGTGGCATGAAAATGAAAAGTCAAGATTAAGAACAGTAGAGATGGGACTGCTGAGGAATGTAAGTGGAGTACAAAGGGTGGATAAGATACGAAATAATATGATTCGTGAAAAACGTGGAGTAAGAAAGTCAGTGGACACCAGAATCGAAGAGAGTGTACTGAGATGGTATGGTCACATGGAGAGAATGGATAACAACAGAGTTGTGAAACATGTATATCTGAACGAATTTGAAGGAGGGAGGAGGTGAGGTAGGCCAAGGAGAAGGTGGAGAGATGGTGGATGAGTGTGTGAAGAACAGAGGTTTGGAAGTCGGTCAGGCTAGGGAACTGACAAGAGATCGAGCTGGCTGGATGAATGTTGTGAGGAGAAGTGCATGATCAGGGAATTGGCATCTCCTTTTAACGTGGCAGCATCTGGATTGACTTTATCGGATACGTTTATGTGAAGCTACAGAACGTGGTGAATGTTTTTGGCATGTCCTATAGAGCCAGGATTCCGGGGGCTTGAATAGTGAGTGAATGGAAGCGTGGTCCATTGGACTGGGCAAATCTGGGCTACTCCTCACTCTGCCCTCGGGTGGGAAAGGAGGTCCGGATGATGATGAAGGATGATGACTCTTGCTCCAATGACTTAAAAATATTAGAATCTCTGTACATTAAGTTAAGCTGTGCCTTAATAACACAATATCCACTTATCCCTGAAGTCTTTTTATAACCTACATTCATACACAGAAAACTAAGACGGTACACTGTAGTAAAGTCTTTTTAATATTCACTTTTGGGTATACCATTTGTATTTTTCAACTTTTAGGTCACCGAAGATGACGGTGGCTCAATCGGTACAGAGGTGGCCTGCAGTCCTAATGGACGCAAGTCCAAATCCCTGCTGGGGCAGGGAACTTTTTAAGGATTTGAATTTCAAACAATCAGACGTTACTGATCTACCAGAAGTCCCACCGACATGTCATAAAACTACCCCCCGCTAATACCAAACACCAGTCCTGTAGCCTATGAGTCATCCCTAGCATGCACGCAATATGGACGGTTGGTGCTAGCATTGAAGTGGTGACATGCAGAGGTGTATGGTATGTAGAAGGACTACTGGGCCTTGAGACCAAGCTGTGAAGCCTATGCCCATAGCCGGATACATATAAAAATAATACAAATAAATAAAGATGATTTTTTTTAACGGCCCTCTTCATACCCCTCCTACTGAAGCTACGATTCCCTAAAAATTCACCTGTATCAGATAATTTTACTTTATTTTACTTAATTTTACTTTATTTTACTTTATTTTATTTTACTTTACGCTTCATTATTTTACTTTTGCTTTACGCTTCATTATTTTATTTTACTTTACATATTTCACGTTATATTACTGTATTTATTTTACTTTACTTCATTTAACTGTATTTTAATTTACTGTACTTAATTTTACATTATTTTGCTTTACTTTATTTTCATTGCCTTTGGGGACAACCCATCCATAAGCTGGCAAAGGTTTATTACATTATACTATTTCTGTCCATAGATGAGTCTTCTGGTCACGATGCCTCTGAGGAGAACGTGACCAATATGGCATGGGTGAAGTAGCCTCAGGGGTAGTTGTGACATAGCCTGTGCTGTTGCTGTTGTTGGTGGTGGTGGTAGTTGTTGTGGTGGATGTGGTTGTGCTGTTGTTGTTTTTGTTATTGTGGTTGTTGTTTCAGGCTGAACTGAACCCGGTGGAGTGTAGGGGGAAGCCACCTTTTTCCTGCAATCCACCATCCTCCATTCGATGTTAAGGAGTGAGATGGCTGCCTGCCTGACAGTGTCAGGGTTCGGTACGGGCAGCTGGTGCCATTCAACTCAGGTGTCCACGCACCCTTCATGAGATGGTAGCTAAAATGAGCCAAGGGTAACATGTAGGGAAGGTTACACGCAGGGAAGATAAAAGTGTAACACATAGGGTAGGTAACACGTAGGAGAGGTAGGAGGGTAACACATAGGGGAGGTAACTGCATTACCTTGATGAGGTGGCCTGTATCCCAGGACTTTTAGTGGACAAGCCACTATAGGTTCGAAGGCCTAAATTACGTAGATGACCACTGTGGCTATGCATCTCATGGAATGAATCCTCCACTATTACCTTATTACCCTTTTGTAACTCATTAATACAAACTACGTCAGTATTAAAAGAAGTAAACGAATCACGAAATAGGATGTGTCCCAAAGTCTCTTATTTATCTAGAATCCAGACCCTTACCAAGAATCCGGACCTTTACCCAGACTCTTTAAGAAGGAGATCTGGAAGAAGTAGAATTCTGGGCTTCCTTGTATGGTGGGGTTGAAAGAGGAATTGACGCTTTTATATGCCTGGGTCTCACTCTGATCTTAATTTAACCCCTGGCGTCTGGCATAGATTTCCACCGACCCTTCTCCTAGCAGGGCATTTCAGAGAAAATCACCTTTTTTTTTAAACCTTAATATCTCAGCTACTACATGACCAAAAATGAAAAAACTGTCATAATACTCACAAATACTTCGATTTTAAGCTGAAGCCCCAGATTGTCCGTGAAATGCATGTAGTGAGAGAGAAAGAGAGAATGGGAAATTGGGGCTACTTTTGGTGTTTTTTTCGCCCGTGTCCATATCCATGGCTGAGGTGCCGTGGCACAACTAAGGCTTATACTAGCTCTGGACGGTAATAACTCACCACAGTTTTTTTCTGTGTTCAAGAAGAACACATTCAAAAACAAACACCATTTCTGGGTAGGTTTTTCAGAATTGTGGCATGAATGTGGTTGTGAGTGTGGTTACTATAGCAATGACCCTGAGGCAGGCTGGCTCAGTTCACCAGCAGCTCACCACCGTGCCACCGTGCCTCTACCAGTGCCTTACACCACACACACACACACACACACACACACACACACACACACACACACACACACACACACACACACGGACATGTATGTTTGGCTTGCATTGTCGCTTGATTCTAGCACCGCTGTGTCACTAGAAGTCTGAGTATTACTACAACTACTACAAATAATGCTACTGCTACCACTACTACTACTACTACTACTACCACTACTATTACTAATACTACTTCTACTACTACCACTACCATTACTACCACTACTACTGATTACTACTACCACTACCATTACTACTACTACTACTACTACTACGACTATTACTTTTTTTTTTTTTTAATCACCTCCATCCATTTGTGAATTATACTGTGAAGATCAAAAACCAACCTTGCTAATACAGTTCACCATTTGGAGTTGTAATGTGAAGGTTAACACTAACCCTCATATTACAATCCGTTGGCCCCAAGCACGCCAACGGCTGTGGTTACCAACCATCTACTATTACTATTATTATTTTATTTTTTTATTCATATTTATTACAGTGTAAGTAAAGACATTAAAGTATTAGACTCGCTGGTCTATGCGACTCTCGACCACTGTAGCTTCGTAATCCATACCCGCCAGAGAGACAGGCCTGAGGGCTGATGATCTTTTGCCTCTGAGACATAGCAGAGCAGACCTCACGAGGGAGAATGACAGTCGACATCTCATCCAGGCCATAACAGAACTCTGCGGTTGACGTTTCTTCTCAGAAAGAACCTCTGCCAGTCTCGAATAGAATCTCACTGCCTCTGGACCCATCCCACCTGATGTCGTGAACACAAGGGCAGTGAATCGACCGTGGTCCACATGTTGGATCCTTTCTTGATAATTTTTTTTTTTTTCTTGTTCATTCCTCTTGTGCGCAGCTTCGAGAGACAGTTCACGATGACAGGCTACCATGGGATCAAATATCCTGATGTCGAAGAACGCCCTCAGCCCACGTGTCCAGAAACCTCGAGCACTGACATCCACTCTTGCATCATTTGATGAGTTTGCTGTTCTGTGGGTGAAGTGCTCGCCGTCCAGGGGTAGCAGAGCTGGCTCAATCGTGACATCATGGCATATTTCCTGCAGTATTTTGGCAGTGAGGTTGCGTACTTCATCGTGTCGGATGCAAACAAAGCCTCCCTTCTTGCATACCATTGCATGGTTTGCATCAAAGGCAGTGCCACAGGCACAGTGTTGAGGTAGGTTCTCTATTGGCCACCCATATCTCAAGGCTATGGCGTCAATAAATTCTTGTTTGTTGAAGTGGAAGACTTTTGCCTTGAGAGGCAGGGTTGTGAGCAAGTTCCATGCCCCAACCTCCTGTGCAATTTCAACTCTTCTGCACTGGTCTGGTGTTAGATGTTCGATTATGTGCTGCAGCTGGTCTTTTTGTCTTGCTTCACGCTTCTTGCTTATCTGTGTCTTTATGTCTTTCTGCCTTTGGTGGTCGATTTCACTTGTCTCAACCTGGGCGCAGATCTTCTGTGACAAGGATTCGGTGAGCCTGAGTGAATTTCTGTGTTCATAGCTTGCCACGGCTACTGGATTTATAATGCCAAGGCCTCCCATCCTGGGAGGTAGTGCTAGAAGGTCCCTCTCTTCTGGTGTGGGGATGTGGCCATTGGTTAGAGATGGGAGGAATGAATCCCTGATTGCATCCTCCAGTGGTTGTAGTAGCAACTCGATGTCTGGTATGGTCCTCATCACGAAGGTCCACTTGTGCTTTACACCATAGGTATATGCACTGTATGCTGCATGGGGTTCTGTTTTTACGTGGCTGGATAGTGTATGAATTTCTTCTACCCATGTCTTTACCTTATCCCTCACATATTTGTCTTTGAATTCCTTAGTTCCAATCACAGCCCCTAGATGCCTCTGACCTTCCCTGGTCACTACCACGTTTGTGCCTCTAAATGCTTCTTGTGCATCTTGATAGTAAGCTGGTTTCACGATCAAGATGGACTTACTTGCATTAGGGTAGTAACCTATTTCAGGGCCATGAGATGTTACAAGGTTCCACCATTTCCTCACATCCTCAACCTTGCCAGCACCCGTGAGACCATCAGCATAGGCTACCTGTTTTACATTGGTGGCCTCGTATTTGATCTGTTGTTGCAGCACTGTCATCGCCAGGGCGTACATAGCCATGGCAACGGGTCCCCCTGGGTATTTCCTTCTGTGGATTGGATTACACCGACATCATGAGCTGCTGTCTTACCCATAATGTAGAGGTCTGCTGGTTCTTTGTATGTGTTTTCCACATATTGGGCAAATGCTGGGCATTTAACCTTGATATTGTGCAGCATTGCCTCCCGGTTGATGGAATTAAATGCATTTGAGGCATCAACTAATAATACTGCCTGACAGTCCTCTTCCCCAGATATTTTCCTCATGGAGTGAACTGCTGCCTCACCTCCTGCCTGCTGGCCTGCACACACCTGGAGGTTGCCAACTGCCTGCTTCACATCATCTTTCACCACCTCCATGATGCATTTTCCTATAATCTGTCTTAAGACTTCACCCACCCCGATGGGCCTGCATCCAGGATTCTTATCAAGGGGGATTAGTCTGCAAGCCGTCAGTGCTTCGATGTTACTGCACTGACTTGAAGCCAGCTTCCTCGCCAGTGAAGCAATGATGTTACATAGGTCTGTTGCTGCCTCCCCAAACTTGATGTTACTGAGGATTACTTGCCAAGATTTTGCATCCAGGCCTGATGGTCCTGCCCCTCCCTGTGTGTGCATTGCCTTCCGCCACACCATATCTCCAGTTATCCTGTCATATATGATGGGATTGGGAGAAGTGTAGTTGCCGTAAAGCTTTGACTGGGCACTTGCTTGTCATGCAGTTGGGTGTTTTTCTTTTAGTTGTTGCATTGTTTCATCTGTCAGGTCAAGTACTCCGTTTAGTGATTCAGCTGACAGGGATCTTGTTGCCATCGAGACCTTCCCCTGTCTCATCTTGCTGCCAAAAATCCTTGCAACATCGTTGGTATTCTTATTTCTTCTCCCTCGGTTGTTTATTCTCATCTGCAAGGCCCTTGCTTCCTCAAGTAGGTTGTCGATTTCACCTCTTCTCCATGTTTCAACCCGCCTTTGGATGGCCTTAATATTTTCTGCAGGTCTTGTTGAGGAAGAGATGTGATATTAGTGCAAGGACCTTAAGAGAGAATAAGGCAATGGGTGAGTTATTGTTGTAGTTGGCTAGTTGGCTATCAGGCGAGTGATTTCCTTGATCATGTCATTTGTAGCATTGCATTTGAGAGGTTCAAAAAGGTTACTTGAGGACCATCCAACTATTTCATTATGTGGTGTTCACCCAGGTTACTGCATTTTCTCGGGATTTGTCCATCCAGTATGTGGGATGACCTTCTTGCACAGACCTGTGAGGCTGTTCTGCTTCCTCGTTCTTTGTGTCACTACCGTTCTGAGGACGTATAATACCTGAATGATTCACTTTTTCATCCACTCCTCTATGGTGGTCTTCATCCTGAGTTTCATTTCTATTATAAACCTCATGATGTTCCTCACCCCCAACTTCACTACTATTCACTTCCCCATGGTGATTTAACCCACCCAGCGTTTCCATATCTCTCGCATCTTGGCGTCCATCCCTATCCCTCACTTCACCACGGGGTCTTTCACCACCACGCATGTCCGTGTGATCGTGCAAATTGTCAGTGACCGCCTCATCAATTTCCATGTCACCAATCTGTCGCCTACTACTACTATTAGTAGTACTACTAGTGCTACTACTACTACTAGTACTACTACTACTACAACCACCACCACCACCCCTACTACTACTACTATTACTACTACTACTACTACTACTACCACTAGTACTACTACTCCTGCTAATATTACTACATAAAACCTAAATAATAATATTGTGAACAAAATAGTTATCCAAGAACTATCCATAATCCACTGTATTTTCCTGTATAACAGATTTTTTTTTTTCCTGTGATTTAAACTTTTTCATCATAACAAGTATGTACCCACATGAAAACTTTCAATTTAAAATAAGGCACTGATTTCATCATGAAACAAAAATTTCTTATTCCATTATTCACATAAATATACACAGAGCGCTGGTGCGAGGCTTGCCCCATGGCACTTCCTCCTCCCTCCCTCCCTCCTCCTTTCCTCCGCTCCCTACCTCCTCTTCCATCTCATCTATCCCAATATCTCCCTCTCCAGGATCGTCAATACCCTCTGAACCATTCCCATCATCAGAAATAGCAGATGAATGAACAGGGGGAAACGATGGGTGCACAGTGGAGGACTCACGAGATCCACCCTCCTCATCCGACGCATAAATATCCAATGCATAAATATCATCACTCATCACGGTGGTTGCTTTCCTTAGAGGAAGTGGCACTTTCCCCACTCATAACTGGCGATAATGTCACCTTTAGTTCTCTCCCTATCGCACCATCATGAATGCCTTTTCTTTTCTGGCCTTTCCACTTCATTGATGTTGAAGTTGGTGGTGCAGGCACTCAGCCAAGGATCCAGACACAGGGAAAACTTTTTACGTAGGTCTATCCATTATAGAGGTATGCAGGTTACTGAAGCGTGATTTGGATGCATGCAGGAGGGGTGCCAGTGGCTGTGTGTAGTGGAAATAATCCAAGAAATATTCAAACAATGCCACAAAATACTAGCTCATGTATATATACTGTATATGCCACCTGGACGTCTCTGGGCCGTCATGTATACATGACACCTAGACGCCATGGGTTAATCTCCATATGTTAAAAGGAATATATCAGACAAATGGGATATTATCATATTCACCCAAATATTCTCAAAGAAGGAAAAGATCTGGAATGTGTAAAAATTCAATCTTCCCTTTTTAGGCTGGGTATGTGAAGTTAATAGAGACTTTGCATGAAATTGTACAGGGTGGTCCATATATAGCACAACCCAACTCTCAGGTGTTGCCGGGACGGCTAAGTCAGTGTTACCAGTGTTTACCCTGCATCGTCTTGTACTTCCCAGAACATTGTCTATGCTTTATAGTCTTTTTTTATTTATTCTTTAGTTCTTTATTTGCTTCATTTTATTGCATAGATGACTAAATTTTCCAGGAAACAACTACGCTCTTTTTTCGGCTAGCTTGGACTAAAATCGTCAGTTGGATGCTGCTTATGGTATTATTTTAAAGCTAAATAGTTGTACTTTATTGTAGTTTGCTCAAAAAAGGAAAACAAAGAAAATAAAGTCAAAATGATGAATAGAAATTTGGCAAAAAAAAAAAAAAAAAATTTCATGCCTTAGAAAAATATTTGGCAAAAAAAAATATATATATATATAAATTTGGTTTAAACCAGGCAAAACTACAGTAAATTTTCTTGACAATGATATATAGATTATGGTTATTTCTGCATTTTGTTATGCAGTAAAGCAAAAGGAAAAAGATGCACAGTTTTTTGTGCCTCAGCCACATATTCACTTCCCGATCTTTTTCTTTGATCAGTGTAAATATATTTTTTCATGATAGGATGTTGGTTGTGGTGCTATTTTCAAGCTGAATTGTTGTTCTTTATTGTAGTATGTTCAAGAAAGGAAAAAAAAGAAAATAAAAGTCAAAGTTTTTTCTTTTTTATGCAAGAAAGAAGGAACCAAAGGCCATGGGCCTGCAATAACAGTTCCCTCCAAAAGAAAAACAAAATACATGAGAGAGCCAAATTCAAGATCCGATCGTTTCGAGATGCCTGGACACAATGCATTTGAAAGACTGGAGCTCATAGCAAGCAGGAAATACAGACAGAGGGAGACAGTTCCAGAGCTGACCTGTTGCATCAATGAAGGACTGAGAGTAACGGTTAACTCTTGCATTAGAGAGTTGGACAGAAAAAAGATGAGAGTTTGCTGCTAGACGGGTGCTACGTGCCCGTCGTAGAGGTGGAGGTATGCATGCAGACAGTTCAGAGGAGCAGTGACCATTGAAGTAGCGATAGAAAAGAGATAAAGATGCAACAGTGCAGTGAAGAGACAGAGGTTGAAGGGAGTCAGTAAGAGGAGGAGAGTTAAGGAGATGAAATGCCTTTGACTCCACCCTATTGAGAAGAGCTGTATGTGGGGAGCCCCCCACACATGAGTGTTGTACTCCACACAGGGGTGTATAAAACCCCTGTATAGAGTCAACAATTGTGCAGGGGTAAAGAAGGAATGGAGTCAGCTTAGCACACCCAATCTCTTGGAAGCAGATTTTACAAGAGATGTAATATGATCTTTCCAAGATAAGTCCCGAATAAATGAAACCCCAAGCATGTTCAAGGATGATGCATGATTAAGCTGAATATTATTAAACATTAGTGGGTATACCTATGGAAGATTTTGTCGAGTTGATAGGTGTAAGAACTGAGTCTTAGAAGCATTAAAAACAACCAGATTATTTTTATCCCAGTCAGAGATACGAGCCAAGGCAGACAGGTGTGCCATAGCCTCATCCCTTGTTTCTTGAAGTAACTGCTGAGATGGGCGTTGTGGGAACCGAATGGAGTCATCAACGTATGAGTGACAAGTTGACGTTAGGCAAAACTCTGAAATCTTATACATTGCTGTAGAAAAATAACTGTCAAGAATAAAGTAAAGAGACAAAGCCATGAGTCAGCTCAGCTGTGCAGTACCCACCATGCATAGATCAACCATTCCATGACATCACACTCGAGTCTCTTTGTTATGATCCATAACTGCGATTTATAGTGAATACTGCACATAAGTATCTTAACCCGCCCCATCCCGACGTTTTCTGGACAGTGGTACGCCCCAGTCCCGACATTTTTGGACCTTTTTTTTTTAGGCTCAAACATTCACTTTTGGTGAGAAACATCGAAAATTCATAGAGAAATCGCTCACCTGAGATTTAAAATACTCGATCCAGGTACCAGTACCTCCTTACCTTACTGGGTTTTCTAACAGGCTGGCACCAAAGAAAACGAGTTCTATGGGAGGGTAACTATTTTATCCACTCATAAACAGTATTTATTTATTTACTTGGTATGAATTTATGTGTAGTACAAAGTATATTGGTTTTCAAACAGTAATATAGGCATTATAAGCATTGTTTCATTCACTAACTCATCACCATTCATGACCTTTTTTTCCCACATTACCTGACCATCATTTCTGACTGTTTCTTCCTCTAATGCTATGTACACTTTGTCCTCCACATTGTCATCGATTGGGGAATCACTCTGGCCCTGAATGTCTTTATTGGCCAGGTCACTGGTAACAGGTGAATTGCCGAGACAATGGTGTGCAGGGGGGGGGAGAGGTTATGGGGTGTAAGGCATTGTCCCTGCTTGGCATCTTGTAGAGGAATAGAGGAAGGTGGCCCGTGTATACATGCCAAAAATTACTTGCGAAATCACTCGCGAAAATTGAAAATTGTGCAAATTAGAGACCTTGCAATGTTGCCGCATTAATTTACGTCTCCGGGATATGAGTGCACATCATGTGAGGACGTGAATTCACGTCTCCAGGACGGGGCGGGTTAAAATGATACATAAACACGACATCAGAATCTCTGAGGTTCAATTTGAAATGACGCAAAAAATGCGCCATAGGAATCTCAAAAGGTTAATCCTGAGTTGTAACAGATTAACACAAGAATATGATGTTAGTCATGAAGAAATCCTACTGTGAATATATGTAGAGCCATTGTATTTTCTTATTCTGCCTCTTAATTACGTGAATGTCATGAGTCAGCTCGTGACATTGGCTTTGGTGGGAAACCGCAAACTGTAGTTGAATCCCAGTGTTTATCGTTCAATTTAACCACTACGTATTCACCTGGTCGGGAGTGTTTTCAGAACAAGTTTTCACTGTGTCATAAATGATCGTCTTTGTGCGAGACATTAACACTTCTGCTGAGCGATTTATTATGGGTGTGTTTTGCTCATTCTAGCTGTTAGCAGTGTGGCTGGACACTTGCCTCTTTCCCACGATTTGAAGTCAGTCAAGATTTGTACACCATGAAAGCAGGTTGCACCCAGTGCGTAGCAGTGCCGCCATTGTCCAGCTCCTGAATTTCCACCTAGTGTGATTGGCGAGAGACTTAGCGTGTGCAGTGTCCTTCCAGTAACGATGCCCAGTCATCCACTTTGTCCACTTTTTTGACCAGTATTTTCTTTTCGTATTTTCTTAGGTTTAAGAGTTAGCTTTTGAGTGAGCAAGTGAGTGCAATCTCCTTATTTTGAATTCATTTTGAAATGTAATGTAAATTTATTTCTTTGTAATCAATAAATTTAACAGTTCTTATTTCTCGAGCTTAATGTAATGTAAACTCGTGTTTTATTTTGCATATTAAGCTTATTTCACTTATAGCTCCTAGTTAGCATAAACGCTTTGCTATTCATAACTGGTATTTGGCCAGTCCTTTTGTATTAATCTTAAAATCCGTTGTGCCATCTAGGAGTTAATGCATCAGTAAGAATCTGTTATCATTAATAGCATTAGTTATTGATTGTCAGGGGTGGAGTCACTTTCTCCAGAGGCCAACAGTACTAATAAACAGCATTTGTGAGTAATTAGTCTCTGCTGTGTACTGTTGAGAAAGTTTATAAATTTTCGTCCTTAGAGAATCGGCGAAGCAAGCCGCATAAAGTAATCACTGCTTGATTTTCACAAGACAATTCACTGTCCCTGCTCTCAGCATTATTGAAAATTATTCTTTAATATTCTATCTAGCTATCTATTGCCAGACGCCTCAATCCCGTTTGGGGTGGCCACAAACAAATCGCCTCCAAGTCGCCCTGTCCCCCACCATTTCACTGCCCTGCTCCCAACTCACACCCCCCTCTCTCATATACCTCTCCACCCCATCCCTCCATCTCATCCTCGGCCTCCCCCTCCCTCCTCCCCCGTCCACCTCACTCACATACACTCTCTTCGTCAGTCTTTCACCCTCCATCCTCTCCACAAGGCCAAACCACCTCAGTGTGTTCCTCATAACGCTTCATATCACATCCACATCCACACCACAACACTCCTTTATATCCTCATTCGTCAGCCTGTCTCTCCATGTGACTCCACAGGCTCCTCTTAAATAACACATTTCCACTGCTCTCACTCTTGACTTGTGTCCTTCCAACAACGTCCAAGCTTCACTTCCGTACGTTAGAGTTGGTATCACAATACTGTCATGTAGTAATTTTTTCACTTCCATGCTCACTTCCCTGTTTCTTATCACTGCGTTCAAAGAACCAGCAACATTTCTTCCCTGCTGTACCTTCAAGCACTTCACCCTCCAAACCTCCATCCTTACTCATCACACTACCCAAGTACTTAAACGTACTCACATTTTCCAATTCCTCACCATCCAACCTTGCTGTACATTCACTGACTTCACCTCTCTCAAAGACCATCACTTTACTCTTCCCTACAGTCACCTTTAGATTCCGTTTCTTACACACTCTCCCAAACTCATCCACCAAGCCTTGCAGCTCCCCTTCGTCTTCACTCAACAACACAGTATCATCTGCAAACAACAGTACAAGGAGTTTCCAAACACTATCCTCTCTCACCAGGGCCACTCCAACATCCACTACCCTACCTTGTACCTCTTTTCTTACCCCATCCATGTACAGATTGAACAACCATGAAGACATGACACATCCCTGTTTCAACCCAACTTTCAAAGAGAAAAATTCACTTAGTTTAATATTGTATATACTTAAAAACCCCGTGACAGTTGGCGACATCGCCAGGATATTAACTCCTAGCTCTAAAGCTATTCACGAGATAATACTCACTCGTTCATACTTAGGTATTTATCATTAAAGTCTACAGGCACTATCTTACTGGTGATTATTAATTCATTTTTATTAATTTACATGATAGTTTTCACAGTTAGTTGTTTGTTTAATTTTCTTTCTATACCAGTTTAATTAGATAAAACTGGTCGCCACTATCCTGTGCCTATATTCTTTATTCTCGATTATTGGCATCTTTCTCTGAAAAAATTGCGGTCAGTGCTGAGTCGCTAGTTATTTAGATTGAGTTAGCATCATGGCAGCCAATGTCTATGCACAGGAATCTAAAGATATGGGCTTTACTGACCCAGAAAAAATCCAAAGCTACGTCCTCTCACGGTTTAATTACGAGCAACAACGTGAGAAAGATGCTCGTGAAGAACGCGAAAGAAAACGTGAACACGAGCGAAAACAATGCGAGGAATGTGAGAGAGAACGTGAGCACGAGCGAAAACAACGCGAACTCGAGTTAGTACAAGAGCGAGAACAACGTGAATACGAGCGTGAACAACGAGATAGAGAACGAGAACACGAACGTGCCGAGCGAGAAGCACGCGAAAAACATGAACTTGAAGTGCTGAAGCTCAAGCGAGATTCCTTGGCTTCAGACACATCTGGTGCAGCTGGCCCAAGCTCCACAAGCGCTCTCCCTGCACATGTTATGGCGATCCCACACATCAAGCTTCCCCCATACAAGGAAGGCGAGCGAATCAAGCCATACATAGCTCATTTTGAAGACATGGCTCAACTTTACCAGCTGGATGATGCAGCTAAGTGGCTTCAGTTTCTTAGCCTGTTTGAGGGCCCTGCCCTCGATATTCTCCATAGAATTCGTGGAGACAATCTCACGTATGAGATGATGAAGGCCGCACTCGTCAAAGCGTACGGTCTCACAGTTGACGACGCCAAGAGTCAGTTCATGAGGGCGCGTTTACAGGAAAAAGAGACTGCCGTTCAGTTTCTTGACCGGCTTACTGCTTACTTAGATGAATGGATGGAGAAAGATGAAACTCCTTCCACGCGTGAGGGGATAATTGACCTTATGCTGCGCACGTGGCTAGAAAAGTCGTGGCCTACTGAACTTATGGCTCAGCTTAAGATGTCCCAGGTAAGAGATGCCAGCCAAATGGTGGAGAAGGCTAACGCATTCTTCACTGCATACGGGTATCAAACTCGTAAGCAGTATACCTGGAACAGGAAAGCTGATAAATCTGGGAAACCACCTCAGACTGAGCCCCAGCAACAAGGCCATTCTAAGAATAATGGCCAAGGTCCAAAACCGCAGAGGAAGGACCAGGGGCAAAACACTCAGAACCCTGAGTGGAAGAGGTACAACAAGTACCCTAACCAGCAGCAGTATCAGCCACGCTACCGACCGTCGGGACTGTCCTTTTCACCACCAGCTGAAGTGAATAAGAGGCAGGAGGTGAATGCAGCCTTCATTCCTCAGCAGCAGCACGGTGGTCATGTCCCTACCAGTATGGGTACTCCCCCACAGTTCTCTAGTCCCACAGTGACAGTGAACCCCCCTCCACAGATGGCCTATGCTCCATCTTCCCAGGCAGCGCAAATGACCCCTCAAGTATCTAATTCACAGGGCACCATGTTTGCCGCATCATTTATTCAGCAGCCTAATCAGTGGCTAGCTGCTTCCTCCACAGGCCCTCCCACAGATGACAGTGCCTTCCTTGTTCAGCCAGGGTTTGTGGGAGACATTTCTGTGAAGGTCCTGAGAGACAATGGTTCCTCAGGTTGCTCTGTCAGGCAGTCTAGTTCAGCCTGAGCTTTACGCAGGTCGACAGATCCAAGCTAACCTTATTGATGGATGAGTGAGATTGTTCCCTGAGGCACATATCCAGGTGGCATCTCCATTATACACTGGTACAACAGTCGCAGTTGTCATGCCAGAACCTTTATTTGACCTAATCATAGGCAATATTCCAGGTGTCAAGCATAGTTGCACCATAAATGACGCTACTCAGACTTCGGCTGCAGTAACACGAGCCATAGCTGAGGCTCTGAACTGTGTCACCCCTGTGACCACTGAATCGCCGCAAGATCTGATGTGTAGCCAAGTTGTTGTCCAAGAACAGAATTCTGACCCGACACTTGCTGCCGTGCGAAAGAAACAAAAGGGTAGAATGATAAAGTATTCACGGGGAGGTCAAGCCAAGTTCCTTCGTAAACAAGGATGGCTCTACCGTGAGTCACGAACACCCCAGTGCGAGGTTCGACTGCAGTTTGTCATTCCCGCTAAGTATCGCCAAGCAGTGTTAGAATGGGGTCACTGTTCAGCCTCAGGAGGTCACATGGGCAAATGGAAAACCCAGGGCCGTATCCGAGCTGACTTCTTCTGGCCAGGGATGGGACGAGAGATAGATAGTTTTGTGTGTTCCTGCAATGTGTGTCCATGCACCACTAATCAGGGACATGTCCTTCCTGTGCCATTTGTAACCACACCCATAATCTCTGAGTCAGTTGAGAGATAGGGAAGTGGTAATGTGGGTGCAGACCTGACGTCTCGCCCGTTGGCCCCACAGGACACAGTATGTCCAGGGCCTGTACATACATATGTACCGTAAGTTAAGGGGAAAGTCGAGAACCCCGCAGAGACAGTCCGAGGCTGTGTATGAATTACTTTGTGGAACGTCTCGAGCTGAGGGACCTCTCAGAGGATTCCCAGAGAATGCACATTATCCTAATGAGTGTTCACACCCACGGTGGGTGTTAAAATGTGATCTGCCCGAGATTGCGTAGGGATTCTCAGCTTCCTGTCATTAATCATAAGCATAGAGTTAGTTAACCAGTAAACTGGGTTCCATTAGTGAATCGCAGCATTTGATGTCCTGCACAGATGCCCAGACTTTTTGCTCATGACCACGTTCCCTGGTTAATTTAGCGAATTGCAGCGTTTGATGTCCTGCACAAACGCCCAGTCTTTTCGCTAATTAAGTTTAGGGTTTAACCAGTAAACTGGGTTCCATTAGCGAATCACAGCGTTTGATGTCCTGCACAGACGCCCAGTCTTTTTGCTCATGACCATGTTCCCTGGTTAATTTAGCGAATTTCAGTGTTTGATGTCCTGCACAAACGGCCAGTCTTTTCACTGATTAGGTATAGGGTTTAACCAGTAAACTGGGTCAGCGTTTGATGTCCTGCAGAAACGCCTTGACTACGTTTCCTGGTTAATAATGTAAATAGTGTACCTTTTGTAACATAAGTACTGATTGCTAGGCAGAGAGAGAGAAATGACACTTTTGATGCTCCACCTTGATTGTTTTCGCAGGTGCAGCTGGTGGGTGCAGCATTGCCGTGCAGAACAGCTGATCGTCCCTGATGCATGCTGCCGCCTCCTCTCTTCTGCCTCGTTGTCATCATTTACTATTGATTTTGCATTATGTAATTTTACACGTAGGTACAGTTACACCACAACTGTCACACCTACACCGTGTATTACATACATCACGCTACATAACAATTAGTTGTTAATGTAAATGTAGCGAACTTTTTGCTCAGTTTGACCTGAGTACAGGATTTTTCACCATCGTCACGGAGTTTTTCCCTCAAGCTTGCTTCTATTAACGTAAATACAAGGTTTCTTCGCTCACTGGTGACTGTGACTTTCTCCTGCAGCAGGATAGCACACACACACCACAGTGTGAATCTTGTGTGACTGAGTTAGGATTTATATGCATGTATATTGAAATTTTTTTTTTTCTGAAGAAAAAATTTTTTTTATTTCATGGGGCGTAATGTCATCAGTCGGTTCGAGACATTGGCTTTGGTGGGAAACTGCGAACTCTAGTGGAATCCCAGTGTTTATCGTTCAGTTTAAACGCTACGTATTCACCTGGTCGGAAGTGTTTTCAGAACAATTTTTCACTGTCATAAATGATCGTCTTTGTGCGAGACATTAACACTTCCGCTGAGCGATTTATTACAGGCGTGTTTCGCTCATTCTAGCCGTTAGCAATGCGGCTGGACACTTGTCTCTTTCCCACGATTTGAAGTCAGTCAAGGTTTGCACGCCATGAAAGCAGGTTGGGCCCAGTGCGTAGCAGTGCCGCCATTGTCCAGTTCCTGAATTTCCACCTAGTGTGATTGTCGAGAGACTTAGCGTGTGCAGTGTCCCAGTAACGACGCCCAGTCATCTGCTTTGTCCACTTTTTTGACCAGTATTTTCTTTTCGTATTTTCTTAGGTTTAAGAGTTAGCTTTTGAGTGAGCAAGTGAGTGCAACCTCCTTATTTTGAATTCATTTTGAAATGTAAGGTAAATTTATTTCTTTGTAATCAATAAATATAACAGTACTTTTTCTCGAGCTTAATGTAATGTAAACTCTTGTTTTATTTTGCATATTAAGCTTATTTCACTTATAGCTCCTAGTTAACATAAACGCTTTGCTATTCATAACTGGTATTTGGCCAGTCCTTTTGTATTAATCTTAAAATTCGTTGTGCCATCTAGGAGCTACTGCATCAGCAAGAATGTGTTATCATTATTAGCATTAGTTATTGATTGTCAGGGGTGGAGTCACTTTCTCCAGAGGCCAACAGTACTAATAAACAGCATTTGTGAGTAATTAGTCTCTGCTGTGTACTGTTGAGAAAGTTTATAAATTTTCGTCCTTAGAGAATCGGCGAAGCAAGCCGGCATAAAGTAATCATTGCTTGATTTTCACAAGACAATTCATTGTCCCTGCTCTCAGCATTATTGAAAATTATCCTTTAATATTGTATATACTTAAAAACCCCTTGACAGTGAACTAAGGTTTTAAATGTAAATAATCTATCCTCGTTAACTTAAAGAGATGTAAAAGATCATCATGAGCCGTCCCTACAACACACAAAATTGAATGGTGGAATATATAGACCACGCTGTACACGTTATGAAAAATGACATTGCTGTATAATAATACGATGAAACATTGCATTTTCTCTCCTTACCTAAATTCTCAAAAAAAGAAATGATCTTGAATGACAAGGTATCCGCCCGTCCCTGCAAGGAGGGGTTGGAGAAGGCCGCCTTGATGAGCTGATAATCTGACAGCACTATCACTACTCTGCTGCCCAGCCGTATTCTGAAACACAAAGGGATCTACTGTTTATTTACCCAACTGAACCAAACATAATCAAACCTATTTTAGCCTATCTTAACCTAACCTAACGTAATATATAATAATTTTAAACCTAACACATCCATCACCATCCTGCTGCCCAGCCTGAATCTGAAACACCAGGAGAATCATTATTTTGTTAACCATAGTGACTAGAACCGAACCTAACGTAACCTGTACTGACCTAAACTATCTAAACCTAACCTGGCTTAACCTAGCCTATCCACCATCAGTACCGTGCTGCCCGACCACAGTCTGAAACACCAGCTAAACCACCCTCTGTTAACCCAAAATACGAGTAGAACCAAACTTAGTCTAACCTAACTTAATCTAACCAAACATAACCTCCCTGTCCACTATCATCATCCTGCTGCCAAACCGCAGTTTGAAATATTAGCGAATCCATCATTTGATAACCGAACTGAACAGAAACTGAAGCAAACCTACCGTAATGTGAACCAACTTAACCTGTCTTAACCTAACTTACTCAGACCTAGCCTAACCTTGCTGAACCTGTCCACAAACACCACCCTAATCCCCAAAATCATTCTGAAGCAGCAACGGATCCACCATTGGGTAACCGAACATAACAGAATACAACACAATAGGACCTATTTTAATTTAACCTAATCTAATCTAGCCTATCCACCACCACTACCCTGCTACCCACCTGCAGTCTGAACACAAGAGGATCCACATTTTGCTAACCTAACTGAACCCAGCCTGGCTTAAACTCACTTAATTAACAGCTATCGAAATCTAACTTAACCTAACCTGCTTAAACCTAACTTGACCTAATTATCCACCACCATCACCCTGCTGCCCAACTTGAAGCCGAAACATCAGCGGATCCATCATTTGTTAACCAAAGCAAGCCAGTTCAACCAAACAAATTCAAACCTATTTTAACCCTACCTAAGCAGACTTAACCTGTCTTAACCTAAACTATCCAAACCTTTCCAAGCCAACCCAAACCTGTCCACCACCACAACTTGCGGATATGATAACCGAACCAAACCTAGCCTACCCTTACCTAATCTTATTAACCTGTTGTAATCTAATGTATCTTGACCTAACCAAAACTAACCTAACTTTACCAGAGATGGATTCACCATATTTTAACCTAACCTAATCTAACCAAACTTAACTTACCCTACCCTACTTCCCTAACCTAACCTAACCTATCTTGCTGCCCAACCATATTCTGAAACAAACATGTACAAAGCATGAATGGAACCAGTGTCATGATGACAATTATGGTTTATTTACTTATCAGTCTATCAACTGGTCACTTATTTCCTTATCAGTACATTAGTGAGCCTCAGCATCATGTTCTCTCTCTCTCTCTCTCTCTCTCTCTCTCTCTCTCTCTCTCTCTCTCTCTCTCTCTCTCTCTCTCAATCAATCAATCAATCAAATAATGGCGTCTCTCCACGCTGTCATTCTAATATACTCACGTGAACACGTCGCCAAACTTGTTCCTAAGTTTGCGTAAGTAGGCAGGCAGTGATGTACCGTGGCCAGGGAGGGCGCCAACTAAAGGAAGACCCCATACTCCTGAAAAACACATCATCATCATTATCATCGTCATCCCTTTCATCATCGTTGTCATCGTCACTGTTATCGCTTTTGTCGTCATCGTCATCATCGTCATCATTATCATCATTATCATCGCCGTCGTCATTGTCATCGTCATTATTTTTATAGTCATACTCATCATCTACATCATTATCATCACCATCGTCGTCATCATTACCGTCGTCGTGAACATCATCATTAATCTTGACCACCATGATCATCATCATCGTAATGCATATATACTGAATAGAGAAAGAGAGAGAGAGAGAGATACATTGAATGACACGCCTAATGGTTTCCTGTAAGCCAGGAAATCATTTACAACGCTGGGTGGTAACCATATAACCAACTCATACGTGTTCCCCACGTATCACCGAGTGGGTTGGCAGAGGGTTAGTGCCCCTCCCTGTAAAACAAATAACTCAAAGACAAACGGCCACCTCTTACAGGATTATGGCGCCCGGCTATAGATAGATAGATGGATAGATATGAGCCACATTGTTTGTTTGTCCTTCAATCATGCCCAAATCAAGGACCAGAGACCCCCAGACCCATATATATTTTGAATCAATGTCACCCAAGGATGGTTTAAGGGGGTCAAAATTCAGGTCTGGGTCATTTGAGGTAACCGGTAGAATGTTTGCCTTTTTGGCCCGGGCAACGCCGGATACCCCTGCAGCCCATTTTTTGGCATGGAGACTCACATGACCTCCAGTTCGGACATAGGCTATGTGAGGTTGACCTCCGAGGTCATTTGAGGTCATCAGCCAGAGGTCATTTGAGGTTACCAGTAATACACGCTCGAATGACTGGACCAAGTAGCCCAATTTTTGGCCTAGAGACTCACATGACATCCAGTTCGGACATAGGCTATGTTAGGTTGACCTCCAACTTCATTTAAAGTCACCAGTCGGAGATTGTTTGAGTTGACTAGTAATACACGCTCGAACGACTGGACCCAGCAGCCCTATTTTTGGCACGGAGACTCACATGACCTCCATTTAGGACATAGGTTATGTGAAGTTAACTTCGAGGTCGTTTCAGGTCACCAGTAATAGTAAGTAAGTGCGCACAAATACTCGTACAGTTAGTCTGCGAAAGCTGAAATAAAAAGTTCCTGGACCTCTTACAATCTCACTTCAAAAGCATAAGAGGTACATGGTCTTTCTGGAGTAGGAAGGAAGACTGAACTAGAACAAGTAGGATTACAGTGTTCGATTTTTTGATCCGGCAACACCAGGTACCCCTCCAACTATACAATATATATATATATATATATATATATATATATATATATATATATATATATATATATATATATATATATATATATATATATATATCAGCCATTACAAGTCCACTGCTGAACAAAGGCCTTCCCCAACCTTCTCCACGAATTCCTCGACTGAGCCAACCTCTGCCACCTTTTCCTTGCAAATTTCTCAAACTCATCGCTCCACCTCCTGTCTGGCCTTTTTCAGCTACTGTTACAATCTCTTGGTGTCCAGTTAGTCAACCTCTTGCTTCATCGGTTATCCCTTATTCTTGCTACATGGCCTTCCCACCTCCATTTCTATATATCTATCTATATACCTAGGCTGCTTCCCCCAAGGAAACGGAGGTAGCTGACACAGGACAACACACTCCCAATTTACTCATCCACTCAAACATATTCATGCACATCTTAGTCCTAAAGGGAAGAAGGGACAGATCCTCACCGCACCACACTGCACGAGGGTCAACTGCGCAGTGCAATCAGTGTCACCCGCAGCAGGGCCCGACAGCAGAGCTGGTTTACCCCTGCCACATCATAATGGACCCATCCCCTTGCCCGCACCTGATATGATCAGCTGATCAGACAAAATGCAGAAGAATATCCCCTCAGCGCTGCATCATCATTTCTTCATTCACAATATCTCTCCATTCATTTGTGTCACGCACAGCCACTCTTCCTTCCTCAACAGACATTCCTCTTGCATCCAACGCTCTCTTCACACTGTCCATCCATCCTATTCGTGGTCTTCCTCTCACCCTTACACCTCTCACCTCAGATCTAGTTATCTTTTTCACCAATCGCTCTTTATCCATTTTCTCCATATGCACAAACCATCACAACACCCTCTGCTCAGCTTGATCAGGCATCTCCCAGACAACTCCAGTTCTCCTTCGCACTTCACCATTTCTCACTCAATCCATACGCGTCACTCCACACATACTCCTCAAACACCTCATCTACATTACATTCAAATTTTTCCTCTCTGCTACACCCATATTCCATGTTTCAGCCCCATATAATGCAGTCGGTACCACAACACCCTCATACAGTCTACTCTTTACATCCATTCTACAGGAAACAACATCTAAACACTTTTTTTCATTCATCGCAGCACCTTTCCTACTTCATTCATTCTAAACTTCACTTCTGCATCTATTCTTCCATCCACAGCAACATGTGACCCTAAATACTTAAAACACTCTACCTTCTCACGCAACTCACATTCAAAACTAAATTCATCCTCCTGTCATCTACCAACCTCGTACACTTCATCACTTTACTCTTATTCTCATTTACTTTCAATCTCCTCCTTTCACACACCCTTCCAAACTCCTCTACTAACTGTCCCAATTTCTCCTCTGAATCAGCCACCAGTGCATTATCATCTGCAAACAGCAGCTGCTTCAGATTCCACTCTCTACCATCAACATTCACCAGACTCAGATCTCCACCTAACACCTCACATTCACCTCCCTTACAACACCATCCATATAAATATTAAACAACCAAGGCGACATCATACATCCCTGCCGCAGCCCCACTCTCGTGGGCAGCGACTGACTCACAGTATTTCCCACTCTTACACACGCTCTACTATTTACATAAAAACTTTTCACTCCTTTCAGTAACCTACCATCAAGTCCATACAATCTTAAAACAGTCCACAAAGCCTCCCTATCAGTTCTATCATACGCTTTCTCCAAATCCATGAACGCCCAAAACACATCCTTACCTTTCGCTAAATACTTTTCACATCCCTGTTTCACAGCAAATACCTGATCCACGCATCCCCTCCCTCTCCTAAAGTCATACTGCTCATCACAAGTCACTCCCTCTGTACCCTCTCTAACTCTGTTAATTAACACTCTATCATACACCTTACCTACAACACTCAACAGACTTATACCCCTAAAGCTAGTACATTCATACTTATCATCCTTACCTTTATAAAACGGGACCACACAAGCACTTGCCCAGTCAACTGGCACCAGACCTTGAACAATGCACACATTCAACAATCTTACTAACCAGTCAACAATAGTCACTCCACCATCTTTCAGGCGTTCCACAGCACGCCCATCCCTGTTTTCATCCCCTTTACTGCCTCCTGCACTTCCTCCATCGTGATCAAAGAATCATTCAACTCTCCCAACACATTTATTCCTTGCATGCTTCCATCTGCCACAATCTCAGCCTCCCTTCCCTCCTCTACATTTAACAGTCTTTCAAAATATTCTGCCCATCTCGTGGTATGTGGAGGTGCATGGTATGTGGTATGACTGCTAGGCATCAGGGAATGGGACGTTTAACCTATCCACACACACACACACACACACACACACACACACACACACACACACACACACACACACACACACACAGTAAGGTATAATCAAGCATGTATGAGGTACTGTGAACGTAAACTCTGACCTACCTGGCGGCAGTCCCTTAGGCTTACTGAAGGTTCTGTAGAGCAAGACCAGAAGCACCAACACTAACACCACCTCCACCAGCATCGTCCTTGATTACACTACCCTGAAAATTAGATAACTATGATAAGGATGGTAGTAGTAGCAGCAGTAGTAGTAGCTGTAGCAGCAGTAGTAGTAGCAGCACAGCCAAAAAATCGTACGTCCTTTCCTGTTGCCTTGGCCTCTGGTCATTTACCACCAAAATCAAATTAGTTTATTTTAACGTGAACTTTAGCCATTCCTCCATGTTTGTTTTAAGTTGAATCAAAGCTGTCAGGTGACCTTGACATTACACCTTTCCCTGTGTCCTTGGCCTTTGACTGTATTCTCAAACTCGAAACTTTCTACAGGCTAACCTGAACCTTTGCACAAAGTTTATTTTGAATTGGATGAAAAGTGTTTAAGCTGACTTTCCCATGGTGCCTTGACCTTTGACCTTTTGTTTTATAATGCAATAAGCTTAATCTTGGCTGCCGCTGAACGCATCCACCAAATTGGTTGAACCTGATCAGATCTATCTGAGCTATTTATATTAGCACACACACACACACACACACACACACACACACACACACACGCACACACACACGCACACACACACACACACACACACACACACACACACACACACACACACACACACACACACAAAGTCGATCAAAACCTAACAGTCGCTCTTGCTTTGTAAGCGCGGGTGTTATAAGTATTTAAATTTCATCTCCTAGTGACAGAAATAAGTACCGTTTGGGGATATTTTCCCAAGTTCATCTACTCATTCAGTGCAGTGGTACTTCAGCTGACTCTACACTGAATGACAACCCAGGTTGTTTCTCGTAACCCACGAAAAAACGTATAAAATTGGGTGGTAACCATATAGCCAAAAAATGGACACCTGGAGGCCACGTGGGTTTAGGTCTTCCAAGTGATGTGTTTCATAAAGATATAAATCCGAGGGCTGGATGAAATCCAGGGTGACCCGTAAATCTCGCTTCACAATGAACACACGAAGCAGTTCCTTACGTGTTGCAGGGACGGCTCATTTGGATAGTGTGGGCGTGGCTGTGGCAGTGGGAGTAGGAAATGAACAAGTGATATAGGGTAGTTAAAGCCTGTCTGTCTGTCTATTTATCAGCAGATGCACAATCCCGTAAGGAGTGGCCACAAACAATTCGCCACCACGTCGCTCTGTTCATTGCCATTTGGCGACCCTCCCTGCAACTCGCACATCCCTCTCTCATATATCTCTCCTTCATCCCTCCTTCCATCTCATCTTTGGCCTCCCCCTCCTCCTCTCCCCTTCTATTTCACTCACATACGCTCTTCTAGTCAGTCTCTCCTGCACCCTCCTCTCCACATATGGCCAAACCATTTCACAGATATCCCTCAACACCTACAATCACATCCACATCAACACCACAACACTCCTTTATATAAGATGACGCAATAAAACAAATATATGGAAGAGAACCCAGAAGTTTGAACCTATGATTTTCGCGCCTGTGGGTTGGTAGGCGAAAGGTAGCACACTCTGTAGTTAAGTTGTTTTCATCTGGCGGCACGAGACTATTCACACATTTTAATACCAAGTCGTGGTTGCAAGAAGCACAGTGAGCCTTACATACGAGGTATGAACGAGGTTCCTTGGTTACTACTCAAAACAAATCGACTATACCAGTCCCTGAACAGTAGCTACGAGGTAGGAATGCGTCTCCTTGGTTACTAGTCAAAACAAGCCAAGTATACCATTCCATGAGCCTGAGCTATGAGGTAGGAGCGAGTCTCCTTGGTTGCTAGTCTCTCCTAAGCTGAATAAAATCGTCTGGTGATAGCAAGAATGAAAGAGATCAGAGGGCTGAAGGAGCTGAGGTGCAAATGTGCAGAAGATATCGCTCAGCAAGGGGTGTTACGGAGTTTAAGATGTTAGAGAGATGGGGGGGGGGGGTTGTTGTGCTTTTTATTTGACAGACAGACAGACAAACAGAAAGATAGTGTGTGTAAAACAAATATACTCTCAGAATAACTGGGAAAATTTACATAAAACCAAACAAGTCCCAGAGAGACTATTTTGCACTTCATTACAACCTGTAAACCTACGGTATCTGTTAAAGACGTTATTGTTACATCCCCGTCCCACGTTGCCACAGGCTCCAACAACAGTAGTTCAGTACCGGAAGGACGTTTCTCAGTGAGTTGTTCTTCCTGTGGTCAGCCTTTCGGTGTGCAACAACAAGATCAGCTCAGGCTGTGTAAATAAATACTGGCTTCTCAAGTTCGCGGTCTTTATTCACCAAATAATTACACTTAATGCTTTGCCAACTTCACTTCACTGTTTTCATAAGTACCGGAACTATACAAACTGCACAGATACTGAACTGACACTGAACTAAACTCAAACTGAACTGACTCCTCTAGTTTCTTCCCCATCCTTATATAAGCTTGTATGACACTCCAATCTTCTAGTTTACCCAAGCACCTACAGTTTCCAAATCGGAGACACTCAAAGCTTGCCAGAGTTTTCTTACATAACACTCTAAATACTTTCGCATAAAATTGAGATAAAATTACATAATTTAACAATGACATAAATAAAACAGAGAAAAATGAGCACGAAAAATAATGTACAACTTACAAAATACCTCCACTCAGAAATAGCAGGCCAACTGGCAAGTCTTACACGTAACTGGAATATACGATAAATACTGAGAACCTCCCAGTACTTCCTATCCAGCAAATCCTGCTTCTCAGCACTACCCTCCTCCATAGTCCTTTTGTTGTACCCACAAAACTGCTCATTGTATACAAAAATAATCCTTAATCCTAATGAAACATCTAATTATACATAAAATAATCCTTCAACTTATCAGGTCTTCCCCTATGCCGCATCCAACGACGTCCTTGCTCCTCCATACAAGCCACTCCTCCTGGAATGGCTTGGTCCTCTTTCTGATTCATTTCCTCCCTCACGACACTGTCACCATCCTCTTGTACTTCAGCTCCTTGGTCCTCCTCAACATCCTCGGCTGCGAGTGAGCACAATTCCTCGGAGATGTCCCAGCTGTACTATCCTGGCCCGTGGTACTGCCACAGACAATTCACATGTACCACCTTTGGGCAAGACTTCCTGCCTCCCCAAATCCGATATGTTACGTCTGATAGACGGTCCAACACAGTGGAAGCCCCGTCCCACGGGCTCTGTGGCTTCCGTGGCTGTCCCTTCTTCTGCTGAGAATTGCATAACCAAACTTGGTCATCATCCTTGAAGCTCACTTCATTTGCATTGGCATCATACTTGCACTTCATTTCACCTGAAAACTTTAGAGCTTCTCGCACTTGGTGATGTACCTCAGCCAGCCATTCATGAAGATGCTTTGCTTAGCTCGAGGTGACTGTAGGCAGCTCTTCACCAGTTGGCGTTTCCATTAACAAGTCAAAAAGTGAACTTATCTCGTGGCCCAGCATCAGTTTTGCAAGGGTGTAGCCAGTAGACTCGTGCGATGTAGACTGGTAAGCCATCAGCAACGCAGGTAAGTTCTGGTCCCATTCCGTCTGTCCCTCTGCGGAGTACTTGGCCAATTCTTGTCCCAGGGTCCACTTGAATTTTTCCACCACTCCATCTGACTGTGGCCTTAGTGGGGTCGTCCTGGTCTTCTTGATAGCCAATAACTTGCAGCATTCACAGAACACAGCAGACTCAAAGTTTCTACCCTGGTCTGAATGTAGCTCTTGTGGCATCCCAAAATGACAGAAAAACTGGTCAACCAACACCTTAGCAACAGTCGCAGCCTCTTGATCAGGGATGGCATAGGCTTCTGGCCACTTTGTGAAGTAGTCCATGGTGACACATTTATACTGGATTCCTCTTTCAGTGAGTGGCAGAGGTCCAGCAATGTTCACCGTGACTCCTTCCATCAGTTCACCCACTTTGTACACCTGGAGAAGGGCACAACCACGTTTCTTGGGTTACCCCTTGGCACAGCATACACCACATACTCAACACCACTCTTCAACATCTTGATGCATGCCAGTCCAGTAGAACCTCTGTTGCAGCCGACTTAGCGTTTTCTTCACTCCCAGGTGCCCACTAGTGATCTGGTTATGAGACTCTTCCAAAATCCCAGACCTCATTTTCTTCAGAACCACCAGTTGCCAATACTTGCTGAGGCCATTGCATGTCTCCCACTGACGCTCCAGTAGTCCGTTGTTCAAACAAAGAAGGCCCCTCTGACTCCAGTAGCTCTTAGTCGCAGGGCTGAACCTAGAAACCTCCTCCCAAGATGGTCATCTTGTACTCTGCTGGAGTCACTCTAGCACTGGTTGTAAATCTGCATGCTCATTCTGCATCCTCTTCAGGCCGTATGGCTGTATTTCTTGATATGATCTTTTTTACTACACTGCTGGCACTTTGGGTCTGAGTCACAAGGCCAACGACTCTGGCTGTCGGCGTTGCCATGTATCCACCCAGGACGGTGCTGCACCTCATAATTGTGCTGGTCCAGCTTCCCGAGCCAGCATGCCAGTTGTCCTTCCAAATTCTTTAACTACCTCCTCTGCCAGAGCTGTTTATAAACGGCCATGCCCTTTGTCGTGGGCAGTGCCAGAGCTGTTCATTAACGGACTAGGATTCAAAAAATCACCAAAAATCGAAATATTGATTGAAGCTGGAAATATTTACCGGGCATTAGGTTTTGAATGTGGCATGTCAAGACAGACCACTATGAGTCACCCAGAGTGCACACCTCCCACATGCACTGCCCCTGCATCGGGGCAACTCTGACCACATGTAAAAATAATTGGCAAAAATTTAAATATTGAAAGTGGCTGGAAATATTTTCAAGACATTAAGTTTTGAATGTGGCGTGTCATGGGAGACCACTATGAGTCACTCAGAGTGTATACTGCCCATGCACACTGTCCCTACATCAGGTCAACTTTGACCCCATATTATAAAAAATAAAAAAAAAATGGCAAAAATCGCATATCACCATGCCCAAGAACAGTGGCCACATGTTCCTAGGACACACTGCGAGCATCACCAGTACATTATGACCAAACACCAAAGAAAAGTGTCTGGCCCCCTAGGGAGAGAAGAAAGTATACAGGCTTTAGTCCCATATTTTACCAGTCCCAAAATCTACCTTCCTGGCTTCTGTGAGTACCAATTTGGGTGTTTTATGAGTTTTGCATCAAAACGAACCTATCTAGGCAAAAAAAAAATCGAAAATTGGTCGCACTGGGAGTGTCTGATGTGTTAAAGTTGCCGGCATAGGGGGAGGTTAACGTCTTCAGCTGCTTGAGTGCCGCATGGTGTGTCCTGATGATAAGGTAGGACTCATACAAGTAGAGATGGAAGAAATCAACTTAATCAAGGATCTTCATCACTGACAAGAGCTCCTTACGGGTCACACAGTAGTTCCACTCTGATGGACTGAGCTTCTTGCTATAATATGCCACCACATGCTCTTTGTCATCTTTTTTTCTGCGGCAGGACTCCACCAATACCTTGGTCACTAGCGTCACAGACCAGGATGAACAGTTGAATCTGATATGAGTATGGCAACACTGGAGATCTTGCTAATGCATGCTGGAGCTCAATGAAGGCCTTCAGAGTCACTGCAGTACATGTAAACTTCTGCTTCTTCCACAACAACATGTGCAGAGGTGCAGCTATCATTGGAAAGTCCATGACAAAATGCCAGTAGTAGGTACACAAGCCCAGGAAACTCCATAGCTCCATCACACAAGTTGGAACCGTCCAGTTTTCCACGGCTGCCACCTTCTCTGGATCAGTACGGATGCTGCCCTCACCTCCAATGTGTCCCAGGTACTTCACTTCCTTCTGGAACAAGTAGCACTTCTTGGGGTTCAGCTTGAGGTGCACTGCTCGGATCCTGTTGAACACGTCTGACAGCCTCTCCAGTTTCTGGTCAAAAGTCTGTCCAGACACAGTTACACTGTCCACATAGGTGAGAGTTGTTTGCCAGTCCAGGCCTTCCAGTACACGATCCATGAGACATTCAAAAATAGCTGAGGCATTCCATAGGCCAAATGGCATCATGTTAAACTGCCATAAACCCAGCCCATACAAAAAGGCTGTTTTCTCCTTGAACTTTTCTGCAACCTTGACCTGGTGGTATCCTGCTTTCATATCTAGGGTGGTGAACCACTTGGCACCTGACAGAGCATCCAGCTTGTCATCAGTCCTTGGCAATGGGTATGCATCCTTGTGTCACTTCAACCTGGGCTTGATAATCCATACAGCACCGTACTGAGCCATCTTTTTTCTATACCAGAACCACTGCTGATGCCGAAGGACTGCTGGACTTTTCTATCACTCCTTGACTTTGGAGATTCTCCATTACCTTCTCCATTTCTTGCCGTTGGGCTGGTGCCATCCTCCACACTGGCTGTTTAGTTGGGCAGTGATCCCCTGTGTCCATGTGATGCTTCACCGGATCAGTGCACCCTAGGTAGGTCTTTGGTGGAAAAGACCTCAGGAAACTTCGTCAGCAGCTGCCTCAGCTTCAGTACTTCTGAGTCATCCAGGCATTGGCAGCCCCTTCAATATAGGTCTTGTAAGTGGTCTGGCAGACAACCATCTTCTTTGACTACACTCCTTTTACAGGCCTTCCTCTAATGCCACTCAGGGTTCACTGCCTGACACAGCTCCACAATTTCTCCCTCATTGATCTTCCGTGGTTCACGGGAGAACTTTGCCACCACAACCGGCACTTCACCTGCACCTGTTTCCACCAAAGCTCTCCCCACCATCACTCCGTCCTTCATCTTGCACCGTACATCAGGCTCCACTACCCATATACAACTGTCAAAAGAGCCACTCACCTTGCACTGGAGCAATAGTTCTGATTTGGCGGGTATCACTGTAATGCTGAGCATCCTGACCTCGCAACCAAAACTGGTATGTCTCACTGCCGTGACAGATAGAGACTTACTTTCCTCGAACCTTCAGCTTCATGGAGCAAAAGTCCAGCTTACATCCCATGGACATCAGATCCAGACCAAGAAGGCAAAGATCCTCCATGTCGGCCATGTAGACTGGAAGTGTGGCCTCTCGCCCTGCCTCCTCAGTCCGGACATTCAAGGGTCCCCTTAGTTCTACATGGTGCCCTGTTACACCACACAATTGTTCTGATGACTCAGGCAGATACTGAGAATGTAATACATCAGGCCTCACAAAAGTCTGCTCTGAGGCTGAATCAATCATCTGGGAAATCTTCTTGCCATCTATTCTTCTATCTACTCGCACACTGTCATTCACAGTTCTCTTGCATTTCCTCAGTGGTGGGGCTACTTGGGAAAAGCCAGGTGGTGGTTCCCCCTTGACACCAGCCTCCACTAGTTTTCTGCTTCTTTCTCGTCTTCTGCAGCCTTCTTATTCTCCTTTTTCTTTTTTGGACATGCAGAACTTTTTTTTTTTATGTGAGGAAGAAGGAACCAAAGGCAACGAGCCTGCAAAACTGTTCCTTCCAAGAGAAAAACAAAATATAAGGGAAAGCCAAATTCAAGATCCAATCATTTCCAGATGCCTGGACACACTGCATTTGAAAAACTGGAGATCATAGGAAGCAGGAAATACAGACAGAGGGAGACAGTTCCAGAGTTGACCTGTTGCATAAATGAAGGACTGGGAGTAACGGTTAATTCTGGCATTAGAGAATTGGACAGAGAAGGGATGAGAGTTTGCTGCTAGACGGGTGCTACGCGCCCGTCATAGGGGTGGACGAATGCATGCAGACAGTTCAGAGGAGCAGTGACCATTGAAGTAGAGATAGAAAAGAGATAAAGATGCAACAGTGTGGCAAAAAGACAAAGGTTGAAGGGAGTCAGTAAGAGAAGGAGAGTTAATGAGGCAAAAAGCCTTTGACTCCACCCTATTGAGAAGAGCTGTAAGTGGGGAGCCTCCCCACACATGAGAGTTGTACTCTACACAGGGGCGGATAAAACCCCTGTATTGAGTCAACAATTGTGCAGGGGTAAAGAAGGAATGGAGTCGGCTTAGCACACCTAATCTCTTGGAAGCAGATTTTACAAGAGTGTAATATGATCTTTCCAAGACAAGTCCCGAGTAAATGAAACCCCAAGCATGTTCAAGGATGATGCAGGATTAAGCTGAATATTATCAAACGTTAGTGGGAATACCTGTGGAAGATTTTGTCGGGTTGATAGGTGCAAAAACAGAGTCTTTGATGCATTAAAAACAACAAGATTATTTTTACCCCAGTTAGAGATACGAGCCAAGTCAGACATTAGGTGTGCCATAGCCTCATCCCTTGTTTGTTGAAGTAACTGCTGAGATGGACGTTGCGGGAATCGAATGGAAAGGTGAAGGGTGGAGTCATCAGCGTATGAGTGGATAGGGTTAGATGTACAGCTTAGAAGGCCATTGATGAATAAAAGGAAGAGAGTTGGTGATAGGACAGAGCCCTGAGGAACACCACTGTTAATAGATCTAGGAGAAGAACGATGGTTGTCTACAACAGCGGCTATAGAATGACCAGAAAGGAAGCTAGAGATGAAGGCACAGATAGAAGGATAGAAACCATAAAAGGGCAGTTTGGAAATTAAAGATTTATGCCAGACTCGATCGAAAGCCTTAGAGATGTCAAGTGCAATGGCAAAGCTTTCGCCAAAGTCCCGAAAGGAGGATGACCAGGAGTCTGAAAGGTAGGTGAGAAGATCACCGGTGGAGCGTCCCTGACGGAACCCATACTGACGATCAGAAAGAAGGTTGTGATAGGAAAGATGCTTTAAATTTTCTCTATTAAGAACAAACTCGAAAACTTTTGAGATACAGGATGTTAAAGCAATTGGACGATAGTTAGAGGGTTGGGAATGGTCACCCTTCTTTGGGACTGGCTGAATGAAAGCAAACTTCCAGCAAGAAGGAAAGGTATAAGTTGACAGACAAAGGCAAAAGTGTTTGCCTAGGCAGGGTGTAAGCACAGAAGCACAGTTCTTCAGAACAACAGGAGGGACTCCATCAGACCCATATGCCTTATTAGTATTGAGGCCTGTGACAGCAGAAAATACATCAGCTGAAGAAATTTTAATGTCAGCCAGGAAGTCAGAGGGGGGAAGTGATGGAGGAACAGCACCGGAATTGTCTAAGGTGGAATTGGAGGAGAAAATCTGAGCGAAGAGATCTGCTTTATCAGTTGAAGAAGTAGCTACAGAGCCATCAGAGTAGAAAAGAGGAGGGAAGGATGATGAGGTAAAGTTGTTAGAAAGGTTTTTGGCAAGGTGCCAGAAGGAGCGGGAAGAATTCGAGTTAGAGAGTTGAGAGCACTTAGTGCGGATGAAATTATTTTTAGCAGAGCGAAGAACAGACTTAGCACGATTCCGGGCAGAAACATATAAAAGATGTGATTCAGGGGTGGGTTGGCTCCTCACCTACCTCACCACATGTCCAACACCCTTTTGTTGCATTTGTGGAATTCCTTGCACTGCTGTTTTTGCTCCTTCTTCCATTTGTAACAATCCTCCTTCTTGTGTCCTGACTTCCCACAGAACTAGCAACCTCCTCCAGTCCTCGCCTGTTCCCCCTTCCACTTGTAGCAGTCTTCTTTCCTATGTCTCGGCTTTTCACAGTAACGGCAACTTTCTTCAAATTTTTCCACTTCATGTAACTGCCCATTTCTTGCCTTGAATCCTGCACTATGTCCAGCCTGAAAAGTGGACATAGTGGACCTGACATAGGACTCAAATTCTAGAGCCCTGGCTAGTGCTTCTTGCATGCTTCTGGGCTGTGCCTGCCTCTCTTGCACTTTCAACTCTGCGCTATCAAGAACATTGATGAAATGGTCCCTCAGAATATTAGCCAGCAAGTTAGGTGCTGCTCCAGGGTATGCCTTATATGTCATACTCTCCAGGTCATGAGGAAGTTGCTGGAGGGATTCGTCTCGAGCCCGTACATGGCTCTGGAATCTTGCCCTGTAAACCTCAGTCTGATACATGGTCCCATATCTCCGCTCCTGTACTTCTACTAAGGACTGATAACTGTTCCTCTCCTCTACCGTCATCTGGCCCAGAATTTCCATTGCGGCACTCTTGAAGCTAGTATCCAGCTGCTCTGTCCTCTGCCTATCATCCCAACCATTCTAATCAGCAAGTAACTCAAACTGCACACGGTAGACTTCCCATGATACTTTGCCATCAAATTCCTGAGGTTTCTTTTTAATTAGACCTCCATTATAGCCATGCACTTCACTGGTTTGGGGCCTAAAACTTGGGGCATCATAATTAAGACCAGGACATAAAACTCCGCACTCTGATTATTCAATCCGGTAATGCTACCTTTAGATGCTTGGGATCCGTCAAGATTCACCATATACTGTACTGTCCATTCTTTTCATATGCTCCCTGTACACTAACCTGAGGCTCAGCAGTGCAATATTTCTCAACAGCCTCAATTTTCTCACTAATTATCTTCACATGGTCGACTACATGCGTCAGCTGGTTATCTACATGCTGTCTGCATTCCATCACTACTCCCTCACTAATCTTCAACTGGTTGTCTGCATGCTGTCTGCACTCGACCGCATTATTGCTTACCTCATACTTCTGCTGCCGAAACTCAGTGTATTTTCATCATTCAACTGTTGTTCTTCTTTCTACATTTCCCCCATGAAAGCATCTAACTGTCCTTGCATCCTCAGTTGTAACTCCATTTTTGCTCCTGTAATGCATGCCTCTTGAAGTCGTTCATACTGCTCTTTCTGTTCTTCACTTTGTGCATGTAGTTGTTCACTTTGTGCTTATAACTGTCCTCTGAGTTCTTTCTGTCCTTCATTCTGTGCCTGTAATTGTACACCTTGTGCTTGCAATAGCTCATAATTGCAGCCAGTTATGCCTTGTCTTGCCTTGTTTGGCCTCTTGTCTATACACCCTCTGCCTCCATGTCAAAGGTTTGACTCACTGCAGCACCTTTCTGATGATCCACACTCTGATTCCACTATGACATCCCCGTCCCCCACTGGCACAGGCTTCAACAGCAGTAATTCAGCACAGGAAGGACGTTGCCCGGTGAGTCAGCCCTTCGGTGTGCAACAAGATCAGCACTGGTGTCGTAAATAAACTGGCTTCTCAAGTTCGCAGTCTATATTCACCAAATAATTACACTTAATGCTTGCCAACTGAACGTCACTGTTTTCACAAGTACCTGCACTAACACTGAACTAAACTCAGGTTGAACTGACTCCTCTAGTCCCTTCCCCATACTTATATACAGTAAGCCTGCATTACGCTCGAATCTTCTAGTATACTCCATCATCTACAGTTACCAAATCAGAGACACTCAAAACATGCCAGAATTTTCTTATATTACATAACACTGTAAATGCTTTATGACACAAACTGAAAAAAAAAACATAATTTAACAGTCACATAATTAAAACATTATAGAGAAAAAAGAGCACACAAGTTAATGTGCAACTTACAAAATACCTCTCCTCACAAATGGCAGGCCAACTGGCAACTCTGACACGTAACTGAAAAATACGAGAATTGCTGAGAACCTTCCAGTACATCTAGCACATCCGACTTCTCAACAATATAAAGGATTCAAAGTTTCAAAAACAGGAAATTGGTCATAAGTCTGCCAACTTGGAATTATTTTCACAATTCCGAGAAGACAGGCGTCAACCCCTACAATCAGAGAAAATATGAAAATAAAATCCAACCAATGGTTTCTGAGATACAGCATGTAATGGACGAACGGACGTTCAGACTAGCAGATGTACAGGCGGACGTGATCTCACCTAAGATTCCACTTCGTGAGAAACGAAATGGAATAACAAGTGTAAATCACGGCCCATATTTTCGTCACTTAATGAGGCTCCCTAGCACCTCTTCCTAAGCGATTGATTTTTCGATAAGGGTAGTTAATATAGTGTAAATTAGTTATGGAGAGTACAGTATAGTGATATCAGAAAGATTTAAATGACAAAGAAGAGGTTAGCAAAGGGTAAGAAGGAGTAAATAGCATAGGAAATAGTGTTGGGGAACTTCCTTTGCTGAGGAGAATACGGGCCTCCAGCCAACACCAGACGATTATATTCAGGTGAGAATGAGTCATAGGAGTCATGGAATATTAGGGCGAATTATGCCGAGTGAATCGCAAAGAAGGAGGTGCTAAGAGAGAGAGAGAGATGACTGTGAGGACGCTATTATTTACGGGCCCAAGGTGTGTTGTTTACTCATCCGTTTCAAAAACACACACACACACACACACACACACACACACACACACACAAGCAGCAAGCACTCCCACAATTATCTACCCTACCCCAGCACACCAAATAACCCACGCACACCACACCATACCAAACCACACCACACAAACCACACCACACCACGCAGTATCGCCCTCCCTCAACACACCACACAAAATTAGCCTCTCAAAACACACCACACCACACCACGCCACACCACACAAAATCACCCTCCCACACCACACCACACAAAATTGCTCTACCACACCACACCACACCACACAAAATTACTCTACTACACCACACCACACCACACAAAATTACTCTACTACACCACACCACACCACACAAAATTACTCTACTACACCACACCACACCACACAAAATTACTCTACAACACCACACCACACCACACAAAATCACTCCTACACCACACCATTCTACACCACACAAAATCACCTTCCTATAGCACACCACACTTCACCACACAAAATCACCCTCCTACACCACATCACACAAAATTACTCTCCCACACCATACCACACACAATCATTCTCATACCACACCACACAAGAGCACCCTCCCACACCACACCACACAAAATCACTCACCTACACCACACCACCTGAAAGGCACTAGTCGAGGGACCTCGAAGCTCCCGCATCTAGCACTTTTGTACTTGTTTACCGTTTTTAGGCAAGATTATGGAAATACTGACCCTTGAGCTATTATCTTATCTGTTAAGTCAAATATTACCGTCTGACCTTGGTAGTGATATGGTGAAGTTGTTAGTGAGAGAGACAGACACACAGAAAGACAGACAGAGAAGTTCAGTAACATGACACCTTCCCTTTAATCGGCCTTGGAATTTGTCCTTTTGCATCTTACTTCACGTATGCCTCAGTATCATCATCATCCGGACCTCTTTTCCAATTTTAACATACGGATATGAGACTATGGTGTGGCAGGAAAATGGATAGTCAAGAGTAAGAGCAGTGGCGGTAAGGGTTGTTGAGGAATCTATGTAGAGTACACGGGAGGGTAAGAAGTAGCAACGTCCAGGCAGCCTAAGTTTGCTCACTTCAATGGGCCACGCTTCCATTCACGTATCATTCAAGCCCACAGAATCCTGGCTCCATCAGACAGGCCAAGAAAATTTCACCACGTTCTGTAGCTTCACATATACCTATCTGATAGGGTCAATCCGAACGCTGTCACGTTAAAAAGGGTGCCAAATCCCTGGTTATGCGCTTTGCATAAAATTCATCCAGCCAGCTCGATCTTTTGTCAGTCCCCTAGCCTCACCAACTTCCATACCTCTCTTCCTCACACACTCATCCACCATATCCCTCCATCTTCTTCTTGGCCTACCTCGCCTCTTTCCTCCTTCAAATTCGCTTAGATATACCTTTTTCACCACTCTGTTGTCATCCATTCTCTCCACATGACCAAACCGTCTCAGTACACTCGCTTCGATTCTGGTGTCCACAGACTTCCTCACCCCACATCTTTCACGAATCATATAATTCCGTACCCTATCCACTCTCTGTACTCTACATAGATTCCTCAGCAGTCCCATCTCCTCTGCTTTTACTCTTGACTTTCCATTTTCATGCCACACCATAGTCTCATATCCGTATGTTAAAGTTGGCACTAACACTCCTTCATGTGAGCCTCGCGCAGCTGTAACACTCAAGCCTCTGTTCTTTATCAAGGCTTTCATAGCACCAGCTACTTTCCTTCCTCGTGTCACTCTACTTTCCATTTCTTTCGCACATTTCCCTCTCTTTTCTCTCACTGTTCCCATGTACTTGAAATCTCACACCAAATCCAGTCTATCTGCATTCACTGTAACATCACACTGGGAGTCACCTTCTCTTTCAATAAGCATCACTTTACTCTTTTCCACATGTACTCTCAAGGCACGACGTTCACAGACATCTACAAAACTCTGCACTAATCTACCAAGCTCTTGTCCGGTATTTGCAAGTAGCACTGCGTCATCAGCATAAAACAAAATTGAGATATTCCATCCATCACCATTCATTACCAATGCCATCCCTCTCTCCATTACTCGTGTTTTTATTTCTCTCATCACCCCAACCCCATATATATATATATATATATATATATATATATATATATATATATATATATATATATATATATATATATATATATACATATATATATATATATATATATATATATATATATATACATTATATATATATATATATATATATATATATATATATATATATATATATATATATATATATATATATATATATATATTTTATGCCAGGAAGAAGGAACCAAAGGCCATGAGCCCGCAGTAACGGTTCCCTCTAAGAGAAAAACAAAATACAATATAGAGCCAAATTCAAGATCCGATCATTTTGAGATGCCTGGACATACTGCGTTTGAAAGCCTGGAGATCATAGGCAGCAGGAAATACAGACAGAGGGAGACAGTTCCAGAGCTGACCTGTTGCATAAATGAAAGACTGGGAGTAACGGTTAACTCTTGCATTAGAGAGTTGGACAGAAAAAGGATGAGAGTTTGCTGCCAGACGGGTGCTACGCGCCCGTCGTAGAGGTGGAGGAATGCAAGCAGACAGTTCAGAGGAGCAGTGACCATTAAAGTAGCGATGGAAAAGAGATAAAGATGCAACAGTGCGGCGAAGAGACAGAGGTTGAAGGGAGTCGGTAAGAGGAGGAGAGTTAATGAGACGAAAAGCCTTTGACTCCACCCTATTGAGAAGAGCTGTATGTGGGGAGCCTCCCCACACATGAGAGTTGTACTCCACACAGGGGCGGATAAAACCCCTGTATAGAGTCAACAATTGTGCAGGGGTAAAGAAAGAGTGGAGTCGGCTTAGCACACCCAATCTCTTGGAAGCAGATTTTACAAGAGATGTAATATGATCTTTCCAAGATAAGTCCCGAGTAAATGAAACCCCAAGCATGTTCAAGGATGATGCAGGATTAAGCTGAATATTATTAAACATTAGTGGGTACACCTGTCGAAGATTTTGTCGGGTTGATAGGTGTAAGAACTGAGTCTTAGATGCATTAAAGACAACCATATTATTTTTACCCCAGTCAGAGATACGAGCCAAGTCAGACATTAGGTGTGCCATAGCCTCATCCCTTGTTTGTTGAAGTAACTGTTGAGATGGGCGTTGCGGGAACTGAATGGAAAGGTGAAGAGTGGAGTCATCAGCGTATGAGTGGATAGGGTTAGATGTACAGCTTAGAAGATCATTGATGAATAAAAGGAAGAGAGTTGGTGATAGGACAGAGCCCTGAGGAACACCACTGTTGATAGATCTAGGAGAAGAACGATGGCCGTCTACAACAGCGGCTATAGAACGACCAGAAAGGAAGCTAGCGATGAAGGCACAGATAGAAGGATAGAAACCTTAGGAGGGCAGTTTGGAAATTAAAGATTTATGCCAGACTCGATCGAAAGCCTTTGAGATGTCAAGTGCAATGGCAAAGCTTTCGCCAAAGTCCCGAAAGGAGGATGACCAGGAGTCTGAAAGGTAGGTGAGAAGATCGCCAGTGGAGCGTCCCTGACGGAACCCATACTGACGATCGGAAAGAAGGTTGTGATAGGAAAGATGCCTTAAAATTTTTCTATTAAGAATTGACTCGAAAACTTTTGAAATACAGGACGTTAAAGCAATTGGACGATAGTTGGAGGGTTGGGAGTGGTCATCCTTCTTTGGGACTGGCTGATTGAGAGCAAACTTCCAGCAAGAAGGAAAGGTACAAGTTGTCAGACAAAGGCGAAAGAGTTTGCCTAGGCACACAACCTTGTCGCACGCCCACACTGATCGTGAACCAATCACTTAGATGCCCATTTACCCTTACACATGCCTCGCTACCATCATAAAAACCCTTGACAGCACCTAGCAGTTTACCATCTAGAGTTCTAGACCGTACAGTAAAAGATAAAAGTCGTGTCGTGAAATTTGGTGAAAATATCTGCTGACAGACTATAGTTTTGGAGCGGTCTGCTTTGTGTCGAACGATCGGTTGGTAGCACTGACGTGAGTTGCCATTTGTTCCAGGTGACCATCCTGTGGATGCCAGCATTTTTTTTGTAACCGAAACTAATCTACATAATTATTAATTCTTTCTGACTGCTGTTTTTATTTAGTATTGATGAAGCGTTTCTCATCTGTTTTTATTCCAACATTATCAGCGTTACAATTCAGTTAGCTTAAGAGGTGTTTGGAAGTCAGTTTTCCATATTTTTTAACTGTAAATTAGCTAATCAGGTTGAAAATTATGACCTGGGACATTATTTAAGTGTTGTAAAACAAAATTCACTATAGTATTCAACACATGAGAACAGAGTTATTCTATTATGGTACCTGATTTTTTTTCTTTTAGAGTGGCTGGCAACCTGAATCCCACAGACGAGTTCGAACACATAAACCTGACGATCTAAGTCTACTCACAACTGTTCGTGTGCTTCATTCTAGGTGCACTTCGTATCTTATGGCGCAAGGACTATTTGTGGATGCTACTTCTATCGTTGTGATTATTTCCTGGTCCTATTGAGTTGTGGTAAAATGAGGACGACCTGAACGATGACGGTTCTCCGTTGTGCCTTCCTCGTTAATCCTAATCCACCTTTCTATGGACATGCCTTTACCAAATGTTTGAGCTTTCTGTTCAGGATTCGTTTCCCATAAATAACGGAAGATCATGCCACCTTTCATATTCCTTTTAGTTGGATGCATGTTGCTTGACCTCTCCATACCATGGTGTAGTACGTGTGCTTGACGATTTGTGGTAAGATGTAAGATGAAATGTTAGGTGATCATCGCCTAACCGTTGGCATTTCGTGTCTCATACGAAATTTGGAATCAGCAATTCTTGCGAGTCGATGTTAAGGCTTCGGAATTTCATGGGTTCATTTATGACATCATCCCATCAGCAGCAGATATGAAGCTTGACGAAGTCAGGCTAGCCAACCACGAACATGTAACTGTGGTAGAGCTTTCATAATGTTTCAAGTGTTGCACTTAATATTTGGACAAAACCGCGACACGACTTTTGTCTTTGACTGTACATGCGCAAAACCTTCCACAATCCTTTTCTGTCTACTTTGTCGTATGCAATTTTCCAGATCCATAAATGCCATAAACACCTTGTAGTCCGTCTAACACACCTTCTCCACTATCTGTCTTACTGCAAATATTTGATCTACACATCCTCTGCCACTTGTAAAGTCACCCTGTTCGCGACTAACAAGGATTTTTGTTTTCTCTCTTACTTTATAATAATTCTTCCACATACCTTCCCTACCACACTCAATAAACTTATGCCACGATAATTCTTGCACTCATTCACTCACTTTTTTTTTTTGTACAGGGGTACAACCATTGCCCTTTTCCACTCTGCTGGCACAGTTTCACTCATCCATACCTTCTTACATATCTCCAACAAGCACTTCATTCCACTCTCTCCACCACACTTAATCTTATCAGTATACACCTCATCAACCCCAGCTGCATTCTCATTTTTCAGCCGCTTCACAGCGTTCTTCACCTCTGTGAGTGCCACGTTTTCTGGCACTGCGCTTCTTCTCTGTACACCCCCAAACCAATCATGTTAACAGTCGCTTTGCTCTCTCCATTGCCATTCATCAGATGTTCAAAATTTCTTTGCATCTGGTCCTTACTTCATCCCCAGGGGTTAATAATATACGATTTACATCCTTCACACCTTCACAATTCTTTCCGCTGTCACTTCCACATTATCCGCACCTCTTTCCAGAATAACTTCCTGTTTTCAGAGTAATTTCCATTCATTTTTCTTCCTTGATCGACATTTACCTCCTCTTTTTTCCTCTTCACCAGTTTCTCTACTTGCGTTTTGATCTCAGCATATTCATTTCTTATTTCAACTGAATCCCTGTCCTGTATCCACTCTAGCCACTTCTTCCTCTTTTCCTCCTCATTCCATTATGCCGTACCTTTCTTCTTCGTCGTTACTCTTGCCACATCACACACTGCTTTAGCATTCCTAACTAAGCACTCCCTATGTACAATCCATAATCTATCCAGATCCATTTCATTCCAATTCACTGAGTCTAACTCCTCCCCTACTTTGGCCCCGTATTCATCTGCCATTTCCTTGATTCTCAGTTTCTCGACTTTAAGTGTCTCTCCCCGACAACAACAGATTCATAATACTAAGGCACTACATGCATTCCATAGCGCTTCTTCGTGACTATAATCGGTTTTTACTCATCTGACGGAACTGGACTACTCACAACTTGAATAATTAGCCGTGGTAGCTTGAAATCCAATGAGCCACAGTTACGAGGTAGGACTGAGTCTCCTTGGTTACTAGGCAAATAAACCCTCCAGTCTGACTACTCCTGGCCATCAACTAAGCTTGAAAGGGGTTAGGTAGCTCTGTTTTCAAATTAGAGTGAACGCTTATAGTACTTTCTCACTAAATTGACCCAGATTTTTTACCCTCGGCATCTTATTTCACGTAGCTCAGTAGTGACATAAGACAGTGCTACGGGTCTACAACTCTCTCATTGCACTTATTCGTGACTATGCAGTTTTAACTCTAACCTCACCCAGATTTTCGTCCATTTGCATCTTATTTCACGTAGCTCAGTGGCCGAGTAAGACAGTACTACAGCTCTGCATCTTTATCCATGGCTCTTCCTCATGACTAGTATCATATTCTAGTCTGATTCTATTGTTAAGCTCTGTATATAAGATCGAGATATGGCAGTTTTAGGCCAAGTTAGAGTAAAATGAGTATAGTTAGGATTCTTATGTGAATGAACGAACTGTAGCATCATATTATAGTGTTAATCTCATGTTACAACTGAGCATGCAAGATGGAGAGAACAATTTTATATCAAAGCAGAGTAGTAGCAGCGCATCCCCGGTTGGTTTAGCCGAACAGACCCGTCAACTGCAGGCAAGCAATGGCCTCTGCAGGGCTATCCCCTGCAGTGAACCGATGTTCTCTTGGAGCAGACAGCGCCTCACCCCAGTGAAACGCTGGCAAGAGTGTGGAATTTTGGTTCCCGGATGGATGCCACATCTGCGATTCCTCTCATGTGAAAGGACACCATAGTAGACTTCACATCACCCCGTTATTTGGTTATATTATTACTACCCAGCGTTATAAATGGTTTCCTGGATTAAATGAAACCATAAGACATGTCACTCAGTACAGAGCCACCTGAAGCAAAAAGAAGAGTAACTCATTACCTACTCTCTTATTGTGCAGCCACCATAAGGAAGCCTCGCCTAAGGGAATGTAAGGTAGGTTTGTTAAATATAAACAAGATTTTAAGCCCCTCTGGTAACCTTGTGTATCATCAACAAGATCTGAAGACAAAGGCAGCGTTGCCAGATGGTGAAATTTTCCACCAGATTCGGGAAATCTGGTGAAATTTTAAGCTTCCTGCTGAAAAAAAAAAAATTAAGAGTTTGGAACCAGACAATATTTGGTGAAATCTGGTGAAATTGTAGATGACCAGTCATTATTGCTGAAATAACCTCAATCCTCCGATCGGTGCTGTATTTTTTTTTCTTCCTGGTCGAGAAAAAAGATATATATATATATATATATATATATATATATATATATATATATATATATATATATATATATATATATACCATTATAGTGTGTAGTCAAGGCTCGAGGATTTTAACGTGGTCATGTTTGTGACTCAATGGTGGCGTATGGCAACTAGTTTAATGCTTACATCCAACAGTTGATTCAGTTTCCACCGTTTGAACTTGTCATGTGGCCGGCGGCACGGCCTCTCATAGATTTCATAAGGTAAATGCAATATTTAAAGGAAACTACAAAGAAAAAACAAAATATCCTTCAAGTACCAGTGAATCACGTAATGTGTCAGAAAAGGGATTATTTGTCGAGAAATGGGTGTGCAGGTACAATATCGAGACGGTCAGCAGGTTGTGTCAGCTTCGTTCTGATGGTTATTGTGACATGTGCTTCATGAATCAAACTGAAAAATTTGTAAACTGAATGAATGGATGATTGCACGATTTTCAAATGAAATGAAAGTGAATTTTTGGTAAAAATTATAGATGTAGCCTATATGCACGTTTACTGTATTGTCTTTCATATGTAGCCTGATAATATATCCACTGTAACCAGGCGTGATTCAATCCTGTAGATATTATGATTGATTGAAGGTATGGCAAACATTCTCAACTGAAGTATTATAGTGACTATTCTGGGACACTAGCTGTTCAAATTACTTCTGACCCATTACATTATTATCACAGTCTTTGAATTCTGAATAATAAGTGTAATATATTTCATTAACACATTTTGCATCATGATAAACTGATGGTGAAATCTGGTGAAATTTTGATGGTTGGTGAAATCGGCATCTCACGATCTGGCAACACTGGACAAAGGTGTCGAAGAACGCATGTGTAAATTTTATGTTTGTCTCAATAACTGCCTAACTGTATGCTTAACTGTAACCATATTCCTTTCAGATCATAAGAGGAAACACGGCTATATATCTGGAAATTACAGCTTTAATGCCTTTGTGGCTTTCTCTAAAATGTGTTACTGAGAAGAATACAAAACAGACGAATTTGGTACTTTCCACCAGGCTAAATGGCAAAATATTAAGCCAAAATTATTCAGAAACATTTTTATCATAGAATTTTCAACTAAATAGCTGTATCCTAATTAGCTCCTAAGCTATTTTTATTTCAAATATGCAGTTTTTATAATAAAAATGGGTTTATCACCTTAACCCTATTCGGTGCACCCCGTATCATTTTTGATACGCCCTAACTAATTTTTGCCAATAAACTCTAGTTTGTAAGCAATGCATGGTCTCACGATTATTTTCTTGTTAAATTACTGGAAACACAACAAAATAGTGATTCTGAGCGAAAAAACTGGGTTGAAACGAGCGTTTTCTCTAAAATTAACGATTTTTCCCCGTGGAGAGCGCTAAACAAAAAGAAAACGCTCGAAGATGAGTGAAATATCTGGGACCTTAGCCTACGCAAGCCTAACGGGCATCAACACAGCTTCCAGACGTACGATACGTTTCCTATTTTCATTAAAACTACTTTATTTTCTATGTATTATTCATTGTTCATACTTTATGACTCCTCATACCTAGTGAAATAGTTATTTCATTCACTAATTTTATTATCTATGTATTATTCATTGTTTTTTCTCTATGACTCCTCATACCCAATGAAATGGTTGTTCGTAAACATACACACAGATACACACATGTGCATTGTATTGTGCACACAGATACACACACGTGCATTGTAATGTGCACACACACACACACACACACACAAACCTCGCGGCTCTCGTGTAGGCGTGCTGGACGACGGTTAGTTAGGCATTAATTAGGGGACGGGGTGGATGTGCCGACGGACGTAGTCATTGCTTTTATTTTCGACTATGTTGACGACCCAGTCGAAGATTATTTGGAAGACGTAGTTGGCGATGATGATGATGATGACCTTGCCTTGGATAGAGTAGCTGAGGGCGACGATGTAGATGATGATCAGAATGTTGACAAAATGAAGAAGAGTGGGTACCACTCAGAAACAGAAAGCCACTGGTGAAAAATAGATTAATCAGTTCTTTGGACCAGTGCTTGAACAAACATAATTATGACGAATTTGTCCTGCCACACGAGCTCAGGGAATATACCTGCATTTTAGAGAAACCCCAGAGAAAATTAGATATCGGTAAGTCAATAATATGGACCAATCATACAGAAGGTAGGCCTGTTGAGAAGGTATTGCCTAGTGAAGGATGTTTTGTTAGGAGAGGCAAGGTCAGCTAATACAGAAATAATGGCATGGGAGTTGTTTATAACATCTAATATGATTGATGGTATTGTAACCCATGCTAACACAAGGCATAATTACCGAAATTTCTAATACTGGCTGCTGAAATATCAACACACGTCAAGATGACTGATGCCATAGAATTGAAAAGCTTTTTTGGCCTGCTCTATCCAAGAGGTTTGTTGGGACAAAATAAATATTGCTATAATCGTCTCTTCATGGAAGGGTTTGGTCACCCAATATTTGAAGCCGTCATGTCAGTAAAACGATTTGGTTTCTTACATGCCGACATAACTTTTAACAACATTGATACCAGACACCAGAGATGGGTACACGATCAACACTGATACCAGACACCAGAGATGGGTACACGATCAACATTGATACCAGACACCAGAGATGGGTACACGATCGGTTTGCAGCAATCAGGGAGCTTTTTGAACAGTTCAGTAATTGTTGTTGCTCAGTGTTAGAGCCAGGTGACTTCTTGACCACTGATGAAACGTTGTATGGGTGCAGAACACAAATAGGGTTCAGACTACAATAAGAGCAAACCCGTACTCTATGGCCTCCAATATAAATCTATTAATGCTGTTAGATATCCATTTACCTTTAGGACAGCTGTATATTCAGGTAAACCTGGAGAGCCAGGACCACACTACATACGCGGTACAGTCCCAACAGTGAAAGCTCTGGTAAGTCAGTTACAAGACTCAGTCGACCTTAGAGGTAGGATTATTAGCCTGGATAGATTGTACACCAGTATAGAGTTGCTGGAGTGGCTTCAAACACAAGGTATCTCAGCCTTAGGTACTATAGATTCTACTAGGAAAGGCATACCACCAGAGGTAGTCACAGAAAGGGAAGATAGGTCATACCAAGTTTACTGGAAGAAACACGGGGAGGAAATGACACTGAATCCTATGTAACACCCACCAAAAGCAAAGGTAAGAAAGATGTGTTACTTCTGAGCACAGTTTCCCCTATATTAGGCATTACCAAGGATGATGATTTGAAAAAATATATATATATACATATATATATATATATATATATATATATATATATATATATATATTTAAATTGTATGATTTCACTAAAGGAGGCACTGACATTATGGATCAGAGAATAAGTTTTCATACAGTACACACTAAATCTAGAAGATGGGCAGTGAATGCCCTTGGCTACATTGTCAACACTGCCAGAGTAAATTCACAGACAATTTATTCGTTATATAATAATCAGGACCCAAGAAAAATTGCTTCAATCTCCTATGGCTGGCAGTTAGTGAAGGCATTGTGTAATCTGCAAATTGAAAGAAGAAAAGTTCAGGCTTGTGGTCTGACCAGGAATACAATAGCTAAGATGAATCTGATGCTCGGACAGGGAGATGTAGAGGAGGCCGTCCCAGAAGTAACACATGAGAATAGGTCAGGCAAGCAGCACAAGTGTCATTCATGCCTGGAGTCTCTTTATGGTCCAGGATACACTCAGAATCGCCCCAAAGCAAAATCGTCCACGAAACAATGTCAAGTATGTCACAAGCACACCTGTGATCAGAATTGAAATAAAGTATGTATGAAATGCTATAGTAACATGCCCAATCAGTGAAAGTCTTGTTTTGGAAATTAAGAATGAATATGCATGTCTGTGAATATAGATTATGACTGAGTTTACGTTATATACGGATTATATTTTTGTTTAAAAATTTCCTTATATGATAGATGTAAATAGAGATATGGAAGGTGAGGATCTTGCAGCATAAGAATCCTCCGGCTTACTTATATTAGTTGTAAGTGTAGAGTAAAAAGGATGTTCGAGTGCGTAGGATCAAATACCGCCGGAAAATACATAGGAGCATAGGCATGGATAGCCCCAAGTTAACGGTTACTACTCTTTCGACCTGTGACGGGCTGTGGGTCACTGAAGGCCCTGTTAGTTAATTGGCACCCGGGATCTTTTTAACTTACCAGGGGTCGATGCAACAGGGGGTGGATCAGCTGAAATGAAGCATGGTCTCGCAGTGTAGAGAAGGAGCTGGGGCCTGATTGACTGCTGTCTCCCTTGAAAGCGCCAGGCAAGGCTCTGGACCTAACCCCTCATATCCACACTGTGCCTGTGCATTACCCAGGGAACAACTTGTTCTCCGGTTACAAGAGATATAGGGTTTAACCAGGAAGCTACAGGCTGCTCTAAGCGATTCAGTAATCCAAAGACTGGCACGTTTCCTGGTTAACAGTCTACTCGTAAGAATTTAATGGTGATCCCGCATGTACGGAGCTTTGGCTGGCAGCTGCATTTTCTCGTGGTGACTACTAACAGAGGATCAAGGGACTGACTTCTGGAGAGACTGACTGGCTGACCGACAAAGGTCTCAGTGATAGGCTAGTGATTGACCAGTGGGAAATTACTAATAAACTGACATCAGAAGGACAGTCTACTGACTAATTTGTCGGTATTTTGGGATTGACTGCCCCACTGAATAACCATTGATTTATACTGTATACTGATGATGTTTTGGGTATAACTATTCATAATTGAATATTTGTTATTGCATTGCTCTGAATACTCCTTGGGGCGTAGCATGAGCAGATAGGGCTACCGTGCCCTTTGAATAATTGGTTATAACTAAATATTTCTCTGTGCCCTTCAATTTTAATTTGCAGTACTCAGATTTAGAAATACCTATATAATATATTGGTGACAACAGATTCAGCCTTCTCAAGGACCTCCTTCAGCTGTAAGGAGTGAGAAGCAGGTAGACCTTTATTATACAACAGAGGGGCAGGCAGAATAGGAGGTAGGTAAGGCACAAGGCTGTTGATGTGGAATTTTGCATTTATTATGCAATATGTATGCCTTTTCAAGCATTTATCTCCCGTACATCTACCGCCTTCTGCCTTATCTACCTCCTGTACTCCCCGGCCCTTTCTCACTCGCCATCCATTTGTATGATAAAGGTCTACCTGTTTCTCACTCCTTAGTTATACGTGAAGTGGGTCCATGAGAAGGTCGAGTCTGTTTTGTTCTCACGAATAGATTATATTTCACACACCAACACAATCCTCACAAACCACCACAGACCTCACACACGAGCACAGTCCTCACACACCACTACAGTCCTCACACACCACCACAGTCCTCACTCACCAACCCAGTCCTCACACACCAACGCAATCGTCACACACCAACACAGTCCTCACACACCACCAGTCCTCACACCACCACTGTCCTCACTCATCAACACAATCCTCACACACCACCACAGTCCTCACACACCAACACAGTCCTCACGCACCAACTCAGTCCTCACCCCACACGTGTAAAATTAATAAGAATAATCTTTTACTTCTATAAATTCATTATTATATAGTTGTAATGACATTTGAAAAATAAATAACTACTTTCTAAAGGGAGGAGGTTGGGGAAAGTGGTTGGTGGGATACATGGCGAGTTGGGTCCTCGTCCCGTATCCAGGTTACACACTTTTTGAGTGTGGCTGAAACTCGCTTAGCTAAATATTATATTCAGTCATGAGAAAGAAATATATGGTAGTATTCTCATCATCATCATTATGAACTTTCCATTTTTAGTCCACAGCAGGACTGGACTCTTCACTTAGGGAGGTTTTAGTCAGGAAGCCCTAACCCACGGCCCTGCACAGTTGTTGACTTTATACACGGGTTTTATTCGGTCCTGTGTAGAGCACAGCTGTCATGTGTGGGGAGGCTTCCCACACAGTTCTTCTCAACAGGATGGAGTCGGAGACTTTTCGTCTCATTAACTTTCCTCTTACTGGCTCCCTTCAACCTCTGTCTCTTCGCGGCACTGTTGCATCAGTCTCTTTTCTATCGCCACTTCAATGGTCACTGCTCCTCTGAACTGTCTGCTTGCATCCCTCCACCACCACAGCAGGCACGCAGCACCCGTCTTAGCAACAAACTCAGCCCTTTCTGTCCAACTCTTTAATGCAAGAGTTAACAGTTGCTCCAGTCATTCATGTATGCAACAGGTCAACTCTGGAATTGTCTCCATCTCTCTTTTTTTACTGCCTACGGTCTCCAGTCTTTCATACACAGTGTGTCCAGGCATCTCGAAATGAACTGATCTTGAATTTGGCTCTGCTGTCGTTTTTTTCTTGGAGGGAGCAATTTGCAGGTCCTGCCCTTTGGTTCCTTCTTTCTTGCATAAAAAAAATACTCGCATGTATAACCAGGTATTATTTACATGCTTACATTATTAGATTTCCTTGACTAATAGCTACCTCTCCATCAACTAGTCTACCTAGTAGTAAATCCACTGAAAGTGGGTTTAGGAGTTATGAAGGTGAGGAAGAAAGAGAGCGTATTAGTGGTGGCGAGTGAGTGAGAGAGATGGTGGTGAAAAAGCGGTGGTAGTGAGACGGAGAGTATGGTAGAAGGGAATATAGTGGTGAGTGTGAGGGTGATGGAGGAGGGAAGGTGGTGGTGAGGAAGATGGGAGGTGGTGAGTGTGAGGGAGGAAGGGTGGTGATGATGATGAGGAAGATGTGTAAGCTATCAACTTCCATGTTATGGACGGTGTGTGTGAGAGACAACAGTAAACGGTTTATTGATACTGCAGCCCTCAGACTGAAAATATAGCCTACGGCTTTGATATATGGCAAACATGATAAGCGTTGGTGAATGGTAAAATATTTTATCATTTGATATTTACATTAATTTTAAATTTGATAATAAACGTGTGTATGTGTGTGTGTGTGTGTGTGTGTGTTTCAGTGCGCGCGGGTGCGGTACGATATGTTTGGCGGCGCTTGCCTTGCAACGGCGCCGACGTGTCCGAATGCGTTCCTTTCACTTCGTCAAACCAATAATATTACTCAAGATTCTTTTCTCGATACTAGGGTCGTAAGTGTGGGAAATCGCCAAGGGTTGTACCGAATAGGGTTAAAAAAAAGATCAAGGTCATTTATAATTGGCACAAGGACTTGGCATACGCTAGGGTACCTTAATGCGTAATATCATCAAGACTGAAAAAAAAAGTCTATCTATCTATCTATAGCCCGACGCCCTAATCCCGCAAAGGGTGGCCACAGACAAAACGCCTCCAAGTCGCTCTGTCACCCACCATTTGACTACCCTCCCCCCAACTCACTCCCCCTCCCTCATTTACCTCTCAACTCCATCCCTCCACCTCATCCTCGGTCTACCCCTCCCTCTCCCTCCCTCCACCTCACCTACATACGCCCTCTTAGTCAGTCTTTCGTTCTCCATTCTCTTCACATGTCCAAACCACCTCAATGTATTTCTAATCTTCTCAACCATATCCACATCCACCCCACAACGTTCCTTCACTTCTTCATTCGTCAACCTCTCCCTCCACGTCACTCCACATGCTCCTCTCAAGTAACTCATTTCCACTGCTCTCACTCTTGACTTGTTCCCCTCTTGCAAGGTCCACGCCTCGCTTCCATACGTCAGGGTAGGGATCACAATACTATCATGCAGTGACTTCTTAACTTCCATACTCACCTCCCTATTTCTCATCACTGCTTTCAGTGTACCAA